>NC_045444.1:51215272-51373730 GCF_002776525.5 Piliocolobus tephrosceles
AGAAAGAAAGAAAGAAAGAAAGAAAGAAAGAAAGAAAGAAAGAAAGAGAGAGAGAGAGAGAGACGGAGGGAGGGAGGGAGGGAGGCAGGAAGAAAGGAAGGAGTTCCCACCTATAAATGAGAACATGCAGTATTTGGCTTTCTGTTGCTGTGGTAAATTTTTTAAAAAGACAACTGATTGTTTAAAGTGGGGATTTATAACATAGTTAAGTGTGAAATATGTGAAAAGATTAGAATTTTTTGAGACAGAGTCTCGCTCTGTCGCCCAGGCTGGAGTGCAGTGGTGCAATCTTGGTTCACTGAAGGTCCACTCCCTGGGTTCACGCCATTCTCCTGCCTCAGCCTCCCAACTCGCTGGGACTACAGACACCAGCCACCACATCTGGCTAATTTTTTATTTTTTCTTTTTGCATTTTTAGTGCAGACGGGGTTTCACCGTGTTAGCCAGGATGGTCTCAATCTCCTGACCTTGTGATCCACCCGTTTTGGCCTCCCAATGTGCTGGGATTACAGGCAGGAGCAACCATGCCTGGCCAGAACATTTTATATAAAGTGTTACAATATTAATTCTACATAAAAAATTACAAGAAAGTATCCCTCATGAACACAGAAGCAAAAATTCATTAGCAAAATATGATCAATAAAATTGAGCAATAGAGAAAAAGGTAATAAATACTTAACTTCTTAAACATGTGGGGATTATCTCAGAAAAGTAAGATTCATTTAACATCTGAAAAGTGATCAATTAATTGGCCATATTACCTCTAAAAGAATAAAGGAAAGCCTAAGATCATCTCAATAGTTGCAGAAAAGGATCTGACAAAACTTACCAGCCATTCGTGAGAAAAACTCTCAGTAAACTAGGAATAGAAAGTAACTTTCTCAAGTTGTTAAGGATGTTTAAGAAAACCCTACATCTAGTCAGGTGTGGAGGCTCACGCCTGTAATCCTAGCACTTTGTGAGACTGAGGCAGTGGATCACCTGAGGTCAGGAGTTCAAGACCAACCTAGCCAACATAGTTGGTACATAGTACCCCATCTGTACTAAAAATACAAACATTTAGCTGGGCGTGGTGGCAGGCACCTGTAATCCCAGCTACCAGGGAGGCTGAGACAGAAGAATTGCTTGAACTCAGGAGGCGGAGGTTGCAGTGAGCTGAGATCAAGCCACTGCACTCCACACTCCAACCTGGGCAACAAGAGTGAAACTCTGTCAAAACAAAACAAAAAGGAAAGAAGGAAAGAAGGAAAGAAGGAAAGAAAGAAAGAAAGAAAGAAAGAAAGAAAGAAAGAAAGAAAGGAAGGAAGGAAGAAAGGAAGAAAGGAAGGAAGAAAGGAAGGAAAGAAGAAGGAAAGAAAGAAAGAAGGAAAGAAAGAAAGGAAGAAAGAAAGAGAGAGAGAGAGAAAGAAAGAAAGAAAGAAAGAAAGAAAGAAAGAAAGAAAGAAAGAAAGAAAGAAAACCCTACACCTAATATTTTACTTATCAGTGAGATGTGTAAGTAGTGAATTCTTGCTGCTTAGAAAAATGGAGTGCTTTCCCCTGAAAACAGACAAATATGTCGATTTTTACCACTTTTATTCAACTTTGCACTGGAAGTTTTACCAACTGAAGTAAAGGGGAAAAATACACAAATAAAATGTATAAATATTGAAGTGTGGTAGAAGTGTCTATTTCATCAACATGATCATATTATAGACAATCCTAACAAATCTTTGCAACAGTGATTAGAAATAAACAATGATTTTAAATATTTTATTTGCCATAATAGCAAAAAACACAAACAATACAGTAATAAATTTAACAAATCATTTCAAGACACCTACACTAAAAACATTGAAACATGGCTGAGAATAATTACAGAAGATTTAAACAAATGGAAATATATATGCCATGTTCATGCAACAGAAGATTCAATATTATTAAGAAATTAGTTCTACCCAAATGTATCTGTCAATTCAACCCAATCCCAGTAAAAATGTCACAGATTTTCTTTGTAGAAATTGCTGAAATGACTTTCTATGCATATACACAGTGCTTAAAATTGCCAAAATAATACTGATAAAAGAATAATGAAAACATTAACATATCTGACTTCAAGGCTTGTTATAAAGCTGTGCTAGTCAGGAATCTACAGTATTGGCATAAACAAAGATATCAATGGAACATAATGCTGAGTTCATAAGTAGATCCAAACTATATGTCAATGGATTTTTTGACAAAGACACTACAGAAAGGAAATAGAAGAAAGAAAGTATTTTCACCAAAGTATCAGGAACACTTAAATAAATGTATGGAAAATAAATGAATCTCCCCATTCAATCTTATGCCACATGCCAGAATCAATATGGATTATAGACTAAGCAAAAAAGCTAAAACAGATGGGAGGTTCCAAGATGGCCAAATAGGAACAGCTCCAGTCTGCAGCTCCCAGCGTGATCAACGCAGAGGATGGGTGATTTCTGCATTTCCACCTGAGGTACCAGGTTCATCTCACTGGGGCTGGTCAGACAGTGGGTGCAGTCCACGGAGCAGGGTGGGGCATCGCCTCACCTGGGAAGCATAAGGGGTTGGGGAATTCCCTTTCTTAGCAAAGGGAAACCATGACAGACAGTACCTGGAAAATCAGGACACTCCCACCCTAATAATGCGCGTTTCCAATGGCCTTAGCAAACGGCACACCAGGAGATTATATTCTGCACCTGGCTCGGAGGGTCCCAAGCCCATGGAGCCTCACTCACTGCTAGCACAACAGTAGGAGATCAAACTGCAAGGCTACAGTGAGGCTGGGGGGAGGGGCGTCCACCATTGCTGAGGCTTCAGTAGGTAAAAAAATTGACCAGGAAGCGTGAACTGGGTGGAACCCACCACAGCTGAAGGAGGCTGGCCTGCCTCTGTAGACTCCACCTCTGGGGGCAGGGTATAGCTGAACAAAAGGCAGCAGAAACTTCTGCAGACTTAAACATCCCTGTCTGACAGCTTTGAAGAGAGTAGTGGTTCTCCAAGCATGGAGTTTGAGATCTGAGAATGGACAGACTGCCTCCTCAAGTGGGTCCCTGACCCCTGAGTAGCCTAACTGGGAGACATTTCCCAGTAGGGACTGACTGACACCTCATACAGCTGGGTGTCCCCCTGAGATGAAGCTTTCAGAGGAAGGATCAGACAGCAACATATGCTGTTCTGTAATATTTGCTGTTCTGCAGCCTCCACTGGTGATACCCAGGCAAACAGGGTCTGGAGTGGACCCCCAGCAAACTCCAACAGACCTGACACTGAGGGTCCTGACTGTTAGAAGGAAAACTAACAAACAGAAAGAACATCCACACCAAAACCCCATCTGTATGTCACCATCATCAAAGACCAAAGGTAGATAAAA
The DNA here is from genome assembly GCF_002776525.5 of Piliocolobus tephrosceles. Lineage (NCBI taxonomy): Eukaryota > Metazoa > Chordata > Mammalia > Primates > Cercopithecidae > Piliocolobus > Piliocolobus tephrosceles. Next base: position 51,218,646 of record NC_045444.1, read on the forward strand.
CCACAAATATGGGGAGAAATCAGAGCAGAAAAGCTGAAAATTCTAAAAATCAGAGTGCCTCTTCTCCCCCAAAGGAATGCAGCTCCTTGCCAGCAATGGAAAAAAGCTAGACGGAGAATGACTTTGATGAGTTGAGAGAAGAAGCCTTCAGACGATTGGTAATAACAAACTTCTCCGAGCTAAAGGAGGATGTTCGAACCCATTGCAAAGAAGCTAAAATCCTTGAAAAAAGATTTGACGAATGGCTAACTAGAATAAACAGTATAGAGAAGTCCTTAAATGACCTGATGGAGCTGAAAACCATAGCATGAGAACTATGTGACGAATGCACAAGCTTCAGTAGCTGACTCGATCAACTGGAAGAAAGGGTATCAGTGATTGAAGATGAAATGAATGAAGTGAAGTGAGAAGAGAAGTTTAGGGAAAAAAGAGTAAAAAGACATGAACAAAGCCTCCAAGAAATATGGGCCTATGTGAAAAGACCAAATCTACGTCTGATTGGTGTACCTGAAAGTAATGGGGAGAATGGAACCAAGTTGGAAAACACTCTTCAGGATATTATCCAGGTGAACTTCCCCAACCTAGAGAGGAAGACCAACATTCAAATTCAGGAAATACAGAGAATGCCACAAAGATACTCCTTGAGAAGAGCAACTCCAGGACACATAATTGTCAAATTCACCGAAGCTGAAATGAAGGAAAAATGTTAAGGGCAGTCAGAGAGAAAGGTCAGATTACCCACAAAGGGAAGCCCATCAGACTAATAGCAGATCTCTCGGCAGAAACTCTACAAGCCAGAAGAGATTGGGGGCCAACATTAAACATTCTTAAAGAAAATAATTTTCAACCCAGAATTTCATATCCAGCCAAACTAAGTTTCATAAGTGAAAGAGAAATAAAATCCTTCACAGACAAGCAAATGCTGGGAGATTTTGTCACCACCAGCCCTGCCCTACAAGAGCTCCTGAAGGAAGCTCTAAAAATGGAAAGGAACAACCAGTACCAGCCACTGCAAAAACATGCCAAAATGAAAAGACCGTCAATGTTAGGAAGAAACTGCATCAACTAATGAGCAAAATAACCAGCTAACATCATGATGACAGGATCAAATTCACACATAACAATATTAACCTTAAATGTAAATGGGCTAAATGCTCCAATTAAAAGACACAGACTGGCAAAACTGGATAAAGAGTCAAGACTCATCAGTGTGCTGTATTCAGAAGACCCATCTCACATGCAGAGACACACATAGGCTCAAAATAAAGGGATGGAGGAAGATCTACCAAGCAAATGGAAAACAAAAAAATGTAGGTGTTGCAATCCTAGTCTCTGATAAAACAGAACTTCAGCCAACAAAAATCAAAAGAGATGAAGAAGGCCATTACATAATGGTAAAGGGGTCAATTCAACAAGAAGAGCTAACTATCCTAAATATATATGCACCCAATACAGGAGCACCCAGATACATAAAGCAAACCCTTAGAGACCTACAAAGAGTCTTAGCGACCCACAAAATAATAATGGGAGACTTTAACACTCCACTGTCAACATTAGACAGATCAACAAGATAGAAAGTTAATAAGGATATCCAGGAATTGAACTCAGTTCTGCACCAAGCAGACCTAATAGACATCTACAGAACCCTCCACCCCAAATCAACAGAATATACATTCTTCTCAGCACACATCACACTTATTCCAAAATTGACCACATAGTTGGAAGTAAAGTACTCCTCAGCAAATGTAAAAACAGAAATTATAACAAACTCTCTCTCAGACCACAGTGCACTCAAACTAGAACTCAGGATTAAGAAACTCACTCAAAACCACTCAACTACATGGAAACTGAACAACCTGCTCCTGAATGACTACTGGGTGCATAACAAAATGAAGGCTGTAATAAAGATGTTCTTTGAAACCAATGAGAACAAAGACACAATATACCAGAATCTCTGGGACACATTTAAAGCAGTGTGTAGAGGGAAATTTATAGCACTAAATGCCCACAAGAGAAAGCAGAAAAGATCTAAAATTGACACCCTAACATCACAATTAAAAGAACTGGAGAAGCAAGAGCAAACACACATTCAAAAGCAAGCAGGAGGCAAGAAATAACTAAGATCAGAGCAGAACTCAAGGACATAGAGACATAAAAAACCCTTCAAAAGATCAATGAATACAGGAGCTGGTTTTTTGAAAACATCAACAAAATTGATAGACCACTAAGAAGATTAATAAAGAAAAGAGAGAAGAATCAAATAGGCACAATAAAAAATGATAAAGGAGATAGCACCTCTGATCCCACAGAAATGCAAACTACCATCAGAGAATACTATAAACAACTCTACGCAAATAAACTAGAAAATCGAGAAGAAATGGATAAACTCCTAGACACATACACCCTCCCAAGACTAAACCAGGAAGAAGTTGAATCCCTGAATAGACCAATAACAGGCTCTGAAATTGAGGCAATAATTAATAGCCTACCAACAAAAAAAGTCCAAGACCAGACAGATTCACAGCCGAATTCTACCAGAAGTACAAAAAGCAGCCTATACTGTTGCTTCTGAAACTATTCCAATCAATAGAAAAGGGGGAATCCTCCCTAATTCATTTAATGACGCCAACATCATCCTGATACCAAAGCGTGGCAGAGACAAAACAAATAAAGAGAATTTTAGACCAATATCCCTGATGAACATTGATGCAAATATCCTCAGTAAAATACTGGCAAACCGAATCCAGCAGCACATCAAAAAGCTTGTTCACCACGATCAAGTTGGCTTCATCCCTAGGATGCAAGGCTGGTTCAACATACGCAAATCAATAAACGTAATCCAGCATATAAACAGAACCAAAGGCAAAAACTACATGATTATCTCAAAAGATGCAGAAAAGGCCTTCAATAAAATTCAACAGCCCTTCGTGTGAAAAATTCTCAATAAACTAGGGATTGATGGGACTTATCTCAAAACAATAAGAACTATTTATGACAAACCCACAGCCAATATCATACTGAATGGGCAAAAACCGGAAGCATTCCCTTTGAAAACTGGCACAAGACAGGGATGCCCTCTCTCACCACTCCTATTCAACACAGTGTTGGAAATTCTGGCCAGGGCAATCAGGCATGAGAAAGAAATAAAGGTATTCAATTAGGAAAAGAGGAAATCAAATTGTCCCTGTTTGCAGATGACATGATTGTATATTTAGAAAACCCCATCATCTCAGCCCAAAATCTCCTTAAGCTGATAAGGAACTTGAGCCACGTCTCAGGATACAAAATCAATGTGCAAAAATCACAAGCATTCCTATACACCAATAACAGACAAACAGAGAGCCAAATCATGAGTGAACTCCCATTCACAATTGCTTCAAAGAGAATAAAATACCTAGGATTCCAATTACAAGGGATGTGAAGGACCTCTTCAAGGAGAACTACAAACCGCTGCTCAGCGAAATAAAAGAGGACACAAACAAATGGAAGAACATTCCATGCTCATGGATGGGAAGAATCAATATTGTGAAAATGGCCATACTTCCCAAGGTAATTTATAGATTCAATGCCATCCCCATCAAGCTACCAATGACTTTCTTCTCAGAATTGGAAAAAACTGCTTTAAAGTTCATATGGAACCAAAAAAGAGCCCACATTACCAAGACAATCCTAAGCCAAAAGAACAAAGCTGGAGGCATCATGCTACCTGACTTCAAACTATACTACAAGGCTACAGTAACTAAAACAGCATGGTACTGGTACCAAAACAGAGATATAGACCAATGGAACAGAATAGAACCCTTGGAAATAATACCACACATCTACAACCATCTGATCTTTGACAAACAAGAAATAGGGAAAGGATTCCTTATTTAATAAATGGTGATGGGAAAACTGGCTAGCCATAAGTAGAAAGCTGAATCTAGATTCCTTCCTTACACCTTCTACAATAAGTAATTCAAGATGGATTAAAGACTTAAATGTTAGACCTAAAACCATAAAAAACCTGGAAGGAAACCTAGGCAATACCATTCAGGAAATAGGTGTGGGCAAGGACTTCAATATTGAAACACCAAAAGCAATGGCAACAAAAGCCAAAATTGACAAATGGGATCTAATTAAACTAAAGAGCTTCTGCACAGCAAAAGAAACTACCATCAGTGTGAACAGGCAACCTACAGAATGGGAGAAAAGTTTTGCAATCTACCCATCTGACAAAGGGCTAATATGCGGAATTACAAAGAACTTAAAGAAATTTACAGGAAAAAATCAAATCCCATCAAAAAGTGGGCAAAGGACATGAACAGACACTTCTCAAAAGAAGACATTTATGCAGCCAACAGACACATGAAAAAATGCTCATCATCACTGGTCATCAGAGAAATGCAAATCAAAACCACAATGAGATAGCATTTCACACCAGTTAGAATGGCAATCATTTAAAAGTCAGGAAACAACAGGTGCTGGAGAGTATGTGGAGAAATAGGAACGCTTTTACACTGTTGGTGGGAATGTAAACTAGTTCAATCATTGTGGGAGACAGTGTGGCAATTCCTCAAGGATCTAGAACTAGAAATACCATGTGACCCAACCGTCCTATTACTGGGCATATACGCAAAGGATTATAAATCATGCTGGTATAAAGACACATGCACATGTATATTTACTGCAGCACTATTCACAATAGCAAAGACTTGTAACCAATCCAAATGTCCATCAGTGACAGACTGGATTAAGAAAATGTGGCACATATACATCATGGAATACTATGCAGCTATAAAAAAAGGATGAGTTCATGTCTTTTGTAGGGACACGTATGAAGCTGGAAACTATCATTCTAAGCAAACTGTCAGAAGGATAGAAAACTAAACACTGCATGTTCTCACTCATAGGTGGGAATTGAACAATGAGAACACTCAGACACAAGGTGGGGAGCATCACACACCAGGGCCTGTTATGGGGTGGGGGGAGCGGGGAGGGATAGCATTAGGAGATATACCTAATGTAAATGACGAGTTAATGGGTGCAGCACACCAACATGGCATATGTATACATATGTAGCAAACCTGCACGTTGTACTTATTCTTTAAGTACCCTAGAACTTAAAGAATAATAATAATACTAATAAATAAAAATAAAAACTCCAAAACAATAAAACATCTGAAATAAAACATGGGAGAACATCTTTGACACCTTGGAGTAGGCAAACATTTCTTGGAAAAGAGACAAAAAGTGCTATACATTATTTAAATGTCCATGAAATTTCAAACAATGAAGCCCTACTCAATGAAAAAGAAAAAAGTCTAGTAATATACACATGGGTGAGTTTCAATTTGAAGTATTCAAGAGATGTTTGGAAAAGTCACTAAGACTGTCAGTCTCTGAGGTGGCCACCTAGGTAGAGAGAGATTCCATTTACTGAGTTAGCAAATATCAGCAGAGAAGCAAAACTGTGGAGAAAAAGCAGTAAGGTGAATTTTTGACCTGTTGAATTTGAGATGCCTGGAAGACAGTCTTTCAAATGTAGGTATTGAATAGGCAGGTGGGTATGTGTTTCTAGAGATTAGGAGGTATGCTTGAACAGAAAAATAGATTTTGAAATGTAAACTATTATAAAAAGTAACTTATTATAAAAGGAAAATTAAAGTAAGTGGGGTCTAGACAGAGAGAATTCTGAATAAATCCAGTATTGAATGATTTGTTAGAGGAAGAAAATCAGGTGAGTAGCATACAGGGAGGTATGGATCACAGGAGCCAAGGACAGAAAATATTTCAATGAAGAAGGAACAGAAAACAATGCCCAAAACTTCTCAAAGGGCAAGCAAGCAAGATAATTGTTTAAAATTTTCATTTGGATTTATTGGTGATGTCGGTCTTGTTGGTGAAGTTTGTTAAAGCCATTTGGTGGATCGTGGAGTAAGTTGAAGATGTGGAACTAGCGAGTGTAGACAAGTATGCGATCTTTGAAAGAAATCTGGCCATAAGGAAAGGATAGATGGTGGCAGCTGGAAGGGGAAATAGAGTGCAAGGAGAGTTTCTCTGGAGACAGTGGTGATATTTTTAAGGAGAGAAGGACTCGGTGTCTGTTACTTTCTATTAAAAAAAAAAAAAAAACCCAAAAATCAAAAAACAAAACAAAAAAATCCGGAAGTAGCCAGTAGTAGAAAAGTTGGTTAACTGAGAATGAATTCCTTGCGAAGTCCAAAGGAAAACACATAACACAATTTGAGAGATTAGCTCAAAACAGGGGCACTTCTTTCATTTTAACAAGAAGAGAAAGGCAAAGCACAGTTATGGATGTAAGTAGTCTGGTAGATAAAGTGAAACATAAAGTTCAGGCTGGCTGACTTTCATCACTTCTAAGAAGCTGAAGTACTGAGACTATGCTTCTCAAATGGGAAGGCATAAGGAAAAATGGCTCAGGTTATGTGCAGAAGAGAGACTTTGAAATAGTTGTAGATTATAGAAATGGAGAAAGGAAAATACCGCTTCCCTTTGGCCAGGAAAAGGAAATTTTTTTTTGTAAGAGTTCTTACTATCTGTAGAGCTAGCCGTGAGCATGTTTATTACAGCTTACATGACGTCTCCTTAGCACCAGTCTCATCTGCAGAGGGGAGGGGACCAATCCATTGGGCTTGGTGGTGGAAGCCCACACTGTCAGGTAATCATTTGGTAAGTTTTTGGAGAGCTAGAAAGATCAGAGACAGAGCCAAACAATTGATCACAATGAGCCAGTTACACCTTTCATATGAAAATAATATTAATTTTATTGACTTAATCCATGTACTCTTTATCATTTGATAAACATTATATATGGTGAACAATTATTGATTTGAATGCAAAGCATTTGTGGATACCAAGTTGTTGGACTTAAACCAATTTTTAAAAATCAGAATTTAATTTATATTTGTTGGGAGTAAATTAAGTTGCTCAATAATTATTCGTGTTTCAAGAGTATTTGCTCATATAATGAACTACACTTCTCATTTAGGTCTTCACGGGGATCTTCACAGCAGAAATGTTTCTGAAGATAATTGCCATGGATCCATATTATTACTTTCAAGAAGGCTGGAATATTTTTGATGGTTTTATTGTGAGCCTTAGTTTAATGGAACTTGGTCTGGCAAATGTGGAAGGATTGTCTGTTCTCCGATCATTCCGGCTGGTAAATTAACTGGGAGTGTTCATAAAATGTACTTTGTAATTAATTAGTCTTCATTCTCATCTAGTAATAATGGCAAGATTTCCCATCATTATAATATTATTTGAATATACTTCTAAAACAAATTGGATTGCCATACCACCAGATAGTAGTTGTTTCTTCATCATAGGTTTAATAAAGTTCACTTAAATGAATAGTCTACACTTCTCTTCTTAGTTATTGAATGGAAGACTAATAGAGAGAGGAAAAAGGGAGTCACAGATAAACTCAAATCACAATTAAACAACGCCATAGTCAAGTCTCAGTTATCTGAGGTTTGCATAACTGTGTACAAAGCTTCCTTGGGACCTAGGATGAGCTCCCCTTTCTGCCAGAGACTAAGGAATTATGGAATTGTTCATTGCTCACCTTGTCCCCGTAGAGGAAAGAGTTAAGACAGGGGACAGTGTACAAGGGAGAAGGATAAGCAAACAGAGCTCCCCATATGACTGCTGCCACATTAGAAAATCACCAAATCCACTCTTTGAGAGAGTTAACTGTACTATATTTTGTTAATTTTAAAGAAAGTATCTTTCTTTAATCTTTTATAAAAACTATTAGATTTTAAAATTCAGAGATAAAATATCACTTGACATATTTCCAGTGAAAGTTTGATATGTTTTATTATACTATTACTTTCAGTTGGCTCTAACTTTTGTGACTTATTTTCAAATAACACAGGCTGTACATGGTTACTAAGGACACGTTCCTAGAGGTGATTTACCTTAATAGTGATTAGGCTGAAGACTTTTTCATGAAATCTGTTTACAATTTCCCTTGCTGCTTTCAACGTTCAAATTTGAATTGTAATCCTTAGAACTATATTTCCTTCCCTAATCCTCAAAGGTAGTTATGAATCTAATTTGAAACTAGAAGGATGCAAAAAACAGAACAAAAATTTAAAATGATAAAACAAGTAATATGGGCAAGAACTTAAAAAAATATTTAGCAAACCTTCATGAAAATGTGATGCAGTTAAGGGAAATAGGAAGCATAGTATCATTAGAATCTTACTTAGTGTGCCAGGCTCTTTTGCATAAATTATTCTCTGGAATAAATTAAATACTTTGGTGCATGTATTTACTCCTTTGGGTCACCCCGATGCTGTTAAATAATGCACTACTCTCATCCTGACATTTACTGAAGCATCAGAAATAAAATGCTGCTGCTGTTTAACCATAAACGGTACTTCAGCGAACTCTAAAGCTAATACAACCAATATGTCAAACACAATGAGACAGACATTTACACACTACGCTGAATTAAGTCTTTGAAGACAAAAAGGTTAAAAAGAAGCTTAACTTTTTACTGAAGTTTAAATACTTTTGTATTTGAATATAATACATGTTTAAAATATAGCCTAAAGTTACAGCAAGTTAAAAATATAGCTAGATTAAAACAGTCTAAAGACAAAGAAATTAGTTGATTTCTGCTTCTACTTTGTGTAACTTAAGTGTCGATATTATTTTCAGTTGTGCATTTCAGCATGATATTTAAAGTACACTCATCTGCTTTGGCCTTTTAAAAATAATGAGAGTTTCTACTTCTCTGAAACTGGATCTCTGCTAATTAACCACCATTAATCTTAAATATCTTAATTCCTTAAGGAGAAACAAAGGTGTATTTTACATATGCTTATGTAGGATACTTGAAAATTCGGTGTATCTTGTTAAACTGCCAATTTAAAAACTATATAATTTAATTATTTCATTTACAGTGTGGACCATTTCAAAATGAAAAAAAGAACCCTCTATGGTAGCAAGTCACTGCTATATTTGTTAGTAATTGTTTGACAAATAAATAATTCATCACTTTATAATTGAGACAGTTACCTGTACATTTGCCCTGTTAATAAAATTACAGATATTTTTAGAAATGCAGGGCATTAACACTGTTCTTGCTTTTATTTCCAGCTCCGAGTTTTCAAGTTGGCAAAATCTTGGCCAACTCTAAATATGCTAATAAAGATCATTGGCAATTCTGTGGGGGCTCTAGGAAACCTCACCTTGGTGTTGGCTATCATCGTCTTCATTTTTGCTGTGGTTGGCATGCAGCTCTTTGGTAAGAGCTACAAAGAATGTGTCTGCAAGATTTCCAATGATTGTGAACTCCCACGCTGGCACATGCATGACTTCTTCCACTCCTTCCTGATCGTGTTCCGCGTGCTGTGTGGAGAGTGGATAGAGACCATGTGGGACTGTATGGAGGTCGCTGGCCAAACCATGTGCCTTACTGTCTTCATGATGGTCATGGTGATTGGAAATCTAGTGGTATGTAGCAAAAACATTTTCCTCATTTTCATTAAAAGATAATGTAACCATAAAAAAGTGTGTTCAACTGAAGAATATTTTGTGTTTTTTAAATCAAGGCCATTTCCTATTTTCCATTACTCATAAGAGCCATGTATAGTTTAGACCATTGTAATCCACACAAACCCTTAAACTACCTTTTGAACCAGTTGTTCTTTCTCTCATTATCCTTCTTGCTAGATGGAGAGAAACATTTCTGTTATTTATCTTTCAGTTCCTGTACTAAAGCATGGAAGTGTTACTTAGAACACTCATTTTATTTATAAGTACTAGCAATAACACATGAAAATGTTTCAGATTTGGTTTTCTACAAATTTAAAAATTAGTAACAATCTCAGTTTATTAAAAGCTCATGGAGTTTTTGGTGCCTAGAAACTATATTATGAGCAAGTAACATTGACTCAAAAACATTGCCATTTCTGCGTAAAATTAACCATGCCCAACACCATATATATTTAGGATAGCTAGCTCTTCTTGTTGCATTGATCCCTTTACCATTATGTAATGTCTTTCTTTGCCTTTTTTTAATCTTTGTTGGTTTAAAGTCTGTTTTTATCAAAGACAAAGATTGCAAACCCTGCTTTTTTTTTACTTTCCATCTGCTTGGTAAATATTCCTCCATCCCTTTATTTTGCGTCTATGTGTGTCTTTGCATGTGAAATGGGTTACAGCATACCTATGGGTTTTGACTCTTTATCCAATTTGTCAGTCTGTGTCTTTTAATTGGGGCATTTAGCCCATTTACATTTATGGTTAATATTGTTATGTGTGAATTTAACCTGGTCATTATGACACTAGCTGGTTATTTTACTCATTAGTTGTTGTGGTTTCTTGATAGTGTTGATGATCTTAACAATTTGGTATGTTTTTGCAGTGGCCGGTACTGGTTTTTCCTTTCCATGTTTAGTGCTTCCTTCAGGAGCTCTTGTAAGGCAGGCCTGGTGGTGGCAAACTCTCTCAGCATTTGCTTGTCTGTATTTCTCCTTTGCTTATGAAGCTTAGTTTGGCTGGATGTGAAATTCTGGGTTGAAAATTCTTTTCTTTAAGAATATTTAATATTGGCCCCAACTCTCTTCTAGCTTGTAGAGTTTCTGCCTTAGAGATCCACTGCTAGTCTGGTGGGTTTCCCTTTGTGGGTAACCCGACCTTTCTCTCTGGCTGCCCTTAACATTTTTTCCTTCATTTCAACCTTGGTGAATATGACAATTACGTGTCTTGGGATTGCTTTTCTCAAGGAGCATCTTTGTGGTGTTCTCTGTATTTCCTGAATTTGAATGTTGGCCTGTCTTGCTAGGTTGGGGAAGTTCTCCTGGATAATACCCTGAAGAGTGTTTTCCAACTTGGTTCCATTCTCCCCGTCACTTTCAGGTACACCAATCAAACTTAGGTTTGGTCTTTTCACATAGTCCCTTATTTCTTGGAGACTTTTTTCCTTTTCATTCTTTTTCTCTTATCCTGTCTTCATGCTTTACAAAAATTAACTCAGGATGGATTAAAGACTTAAATGTTAGACCTAAAACCATAAAAACCTTAGAAGAAAACCTAGGCAATACCATTCAGGACATAGGCATGGGCAAAGACTTCATGACTGAAACACCAAGAGCAATAGCAACAAAAGCCAAAATTGACAAATGGGATCTAATTAAACTAAAGAGCTTCTGCACAATAAAAGACACTATCAACAGACTGAACAGGCAACCTACAGAATGGGAGAAAAATTTTGCAATCTATCCATCTGATATTCAGAATCTACAAGGAACTTAAACAAATTTACAAGAAAAAACAACCCCATCAAAAAGTCAGCAATGGATATAAACAGACACTTCTCAAAAGAAGACATTTATGTGACTAAAAAATATGAAAAAAAGCTCATCATCACTGATCATTAAAGAAATGCAAATCAAAACCACAATGAGATACCATCTCATGCCAGTTAGAATGGTGATCATTAAAAAGTCAAGAAACAACAGATGCTGGGGAGATTGTGGAGAAATAGGAACACCTTTACACTGTTGGTGGGAGTGTAGATTAGTTTAAGCATTGTGTAAGACAGTGTGGCGATTCCTCAAGGATCTAGAACCAGAAATATCATTTGATCCAGGAATCTCATTACTGGGTATATACCCTAAGGATTACAAATCATTCTACTATAAAGATGCATGCACATGTATGCTTATTGCAGCACTATTCATGATAGTAAAGATTTGGAACCAACCCAAATGCCCATCAATGATAGACTGGATAAACAAAATGTGACACATACGCACCATGAAATACTATGCAGCCATAAAAAAGAATGAGTTCATGTCCTTTGCAGGGACATGGATGAAGCTGGAAACCATCATTCTCAGCAAACTAACCCAGGAACAGAACCAAACACCACATGTTCTCACTCATAAGTGGAAGTTGAACAATGAGAACACATGGACACAGGGAGGGGAACATTACACACTGAGGCCTGTCAGGGGTTGGGGGGCTAGGAGAGGGAGAGCATTAGGAGAAATATCTAATGGAAATTACAGGTTGATGGGTGCAGCAAACCACCATGACAAGTGTATACGTATGTAACAAATCTGCACGTTCTGCACATGTATCCCAGAACTTAAAGTATAATAATAATTAAAAAAAATTAACCATGCCCAACACCAGTGTCCTGAATCGTGAAGGCATGGAGAAGATGGGAAGGCACGGGAAGATAAATATAACAAAGTGATATAGCATGTACTCAAATAGAATTAAAAATAGGAAGTAACTAATATGTGTTCAAAAATATGAAAACAAAGTGCCGTATGCCAAGTTTACAAAATGGGAACCTTGCTTTACAATAGGAAGGTTGATCAGGGAAGCCTTTGTCAAAGAGTTTGGACCTAAAATATATTTAACTGAGATGTAAAATTTAGCTTGGTAGGAAGAAAGATCATCCCAAACAAGGAAACAAGGTACCTGGTGACTGAGGACAGAGGACAGTAGACTCTGAAAAGTATCAGGCTCTTATGCTTTAAATATGAAGTAATTACACTGAGTTGCTTAATTAGAACCCAAACCAACGGAATAGAAAAATGACTACCATAACAAGTAATTTAATGTATATACTGTTGCCAGCCTCAGTGGCTCACGCCTGTAATCCCAGCACTTTGGGAGACTGAAGTGGGCAGTTCACTTGAGGACAGGAGTTCGAGACCAGCCTGACCAACATGGCAAAACCCCGTCTCTACTAGAAATAGAAAAATTAGCCAGGTGTGATGATGCACACCTGTAATCCCAGCTACTTGGGAAGCTGAGGCACGAGAATTGTTTAAGCCTGGGAGGCAGAGGTTGCAGTGAGCCGAGACTGTGCCGTTGTATTCCAACCTGGGTGAAACAGCGAGACTCTGTTGCAAAAAAAAAAAAAAAAAAAAAAGGAAAAAAAGCATATACTCTTTAGACAAGATTTCCTTTCATATAAAGGTAACCTCCAAGTCCCCAAAGATGGAGAAGGGGGAAGGGAAAAAGGCAAAGTATTATTTTATTTTTATTCATTGCCAGATTTCAGCCTCTTCAGCATCACTTTTGATGATTCTGATCTACTTTCAAAGTAACAAGAAATATAAACAGTGTACAATCTAGAATTATAAACAGTGACTTAAAACAATAAACACTGATTATTTCACAGTTTCTGTGAGTCAGGATTTTGGGAATAAGTTAGCTGAGTGGTTCTGGTTCAGGGTCAATCACAAAGTTGCTGTCAGGATGTTAGCTGAGGTTACAGTTTTCTTGACTGGGGCTGGAGGATTACCTTCTAAGAAGGCTCAATCTCATGGTTATTGGCAGGAGGTTTCAGTTCCTTTTTGGCTGTTAGTTGAAGGTCTGATTTTTTCTCTACAGGACCTTTCCCATATGACTATTGAGTATCCTTATGATATGGCAGGTGACTTCTTCCAGGGAAGGTGATGTAAGAGAGAAGGCAAGGAGAAAATCCTCTTTATATTCTACTCTTGAGAGTCACTCTTCACCACTTCTCCCAGATTGTATTCATTAGAAGCTAGTCACTAAGAAGAGCTCAAGCTACTATAATCCCCAAGCAACTTTAAAATGTTCACTTTCAGAAAAGTGTAAGATCACATAGAACAGAAACAAAGAAAAGATAATATAATTATGTTATAGATTTGATTTCATTTTCTCTATATGTATATTTGGTATATGTTGGAAGAAGAAAAGAAAAGGCAGAGAAAATAATCCTTTATGACAACAACGATTGATCAGACAGCCATGGGGAATTCAGAAAGAAAGTTTGGGACCAGATTGGGTAGAATTTAATTTATGAAAAGGCTGACTGTGGATAATAAAATATATTTTCCTTTAGGCAATTCAAAGCTACAGATGGTTTTTTATCAAGAAAGTGACAATGAACCAGTGATTTTTTTGGAAATGTATGTAGCAGGAGAATGCAGAGTAGTTTTAAAAGAGGATAAAACTCAGCCTACCACATGTTGTCTATTAGTTTACTGAAATTAACATACCTCTCTAATGTATAATTGTATGGACAATTCAAGTTGAAAAGAGAATTTCAGGAAATATCAAGTATCTATACTTATGGATAAAATCAGTATTAATTTAGATTGTGATATATGCATAAAAAGATATCATTTATAAAAGAATCATGTCCATCTACTGGTGTAAATTTAATTTTTGTTCTTTTCAGAGAGAAAAATTAAGGGTTCTCCTTTCTTTTTGATTGTTAGTTAAAACAATTTCTTCATCTTGTGATAACCTAGATATGTCTCTGAAGTAGCTAAGGTAGTAATATCTATCATGTTTACGACTATTAAGGAAATATGCTTACATAACATTTGCTTAAGACTGAATCAACTTGATGTATTCACTCCTTACTACAATTCTTCCTTCCTATTCTCACTGGCAAAAGGGGAAAAGTATCCCAAGGGCAAGGTGGCATACCTTCCTCTTAACACACGGGAACTATCAGATGGGGCTCCACCCAGATAGAAGTGGTAGTCACAGTAGATGTGACTGCCAGTCTAGTCTACAGACAAGACAGAGCTGGGACCACAAACACTGTTTCCGAGACCAGGATTTTTATGAGCCATTCTTAGTTTCCAGACACGATGGCGAGAGACCCTTCAAAGGTTGAAGATAGGTGCTGCAGAAAGAGTATGTGACTTTCTGAAAACTGATGGTTCTAGAAGTAGAGAATACAACCTCCTCTCTCCCTAAGAGAAGGTGAGACAATAGCACACAGGAGGGGTGTGAAGGTTTTGGCTTCTTCTCACGAGTTGGAAATCAGGATGGAGAAACAATTAAAATATGTAATATATTTCAGTTTTGAATTCAAAATGGTAATTATGGTAACATTTCCATTCCAAGAGGCTAATTTGAGACACATGAAAGAGTTGATTTCATTTAGTGAGTTAGCACATTTGTGAAACAGGATTCAGGATTTCCGTCCCCGAGTGAGTTTGCTGAACTCTGTTTTCTTAAATTGTCATGGAAACAAACACCTGTGCCAGTTGTTATGCACATACCCTTCGGTAACAAAGGAAGTCTAGAAAAAGAGATTAACTTGACTCACACAAATATTCTAGGGAAATAAAGTAAATAGAAAGATAGTGCTGTGGAGGATAAGTTGGAGAATAGTAACAGTGATAACAGCTAAACTTTCTCAAAGGTTCACTATGTGCCAGGAACTGTGCTGAAAGCCACATGAATTCTATCATTGAATCCTTATAACAACCTTGTAAGCTGGGAACTAGAAAAACAATTTACATTTATTTTATAGATGAGGAAACTGAGATTCAGATTGGTTATGCTACTTAGTAGGTAACAGAAAATAGATTCTTACATAGCACTCGAATTCTAAAATATGTGCTCCTTTATGTCAAGTAATCTGTAGAACTAAGATAAACATGTTGATGAAAGTTAGTGTCTAGTGGGTATTAAACACAGTTTCAACACTGTGTCACCATGTTGCTTTTTAAAGCAAATTGGCTGCTTTAAAAAAAAAAACAGTTGATAGAAAGATGAGAATATAGCAAGAATGTAGAATCCTTTTTATTGAAGTTTTACTTTAAAAGTTTCCTAAGATTCTACTTTTATACTACAGGTTGAGCATCCCTAATCTGAAAATTGGAAATCCAAAATGCTCCGAAACTCAAAGCTTTTGAGCACCAACATGATACTACAAGAGGAAAATTCTACACCTGGCCTCTTGTAATGAATCGCAGTTAAACCACAGTCAAAATGTTGTTTCCTGAACAAAATTATTAAAAATATTGTATAAAATTACCTTCAGGCTATGTGTATAAGATGTGTATGAAATTTAAATGAATTTTATGTTTACACGTGTCTCATTCTCAAGATATGTCATTATGTACATGCAAATATTCTAAAATTTAAAATCCAGAAGACTTCTGATCCCATGCATTTCAAATAAGGGATATGCAACTTGTATTTACTTTGTGCATTTGCACCCCTTTACTGCTATATCCTTCTTTTGTTCTGTATGTTCTGTATGCTTAAATATCAGGGATTCATTGATATTGTCAATACAATCCAGAAAAAAAATTATATGACTCAGTCTTGTACCCCTGAGAAAGTCTGATTTCTTTGTAAGTTCTCCTTTTTTTTTTTCCCCACAATAGTGGGTTTAATGTCACGAATCTTTTCACTCATTCATACTGGTGAAGCTTATTTTTAAAGACCCAATTTGCAGACTGATTATTGTCCTTATTCATGGCAATACTGCAACTCCACAATCTTTAATTCAACAATAACATCATAATTATTGTATAATAACCATTTATAGTATTTCCCACTATTGTATAATTATAGTAGCCATAATTGTCTTAATAAAAATTGGGACTTTTCATCCAGCAATAAATACATTTTTGTCTGATTTGTCCAGTTATCTAGGTACAAAAAATGGTACAAAGGCACAAAAATAAAATCATATTTATTTATTTATTATTTTTTGAGACGGAGTCTTGCTCTGTCACCCGGGCTGGAGTGCAGTGGCCGGATCTCAGCTCACTGCAAGCTCCGCCTCCTGGGTTTACACCGTTCTCCTGCCTCAGCCTCCCGAGTAGGTGGGACTACAGGTGCCCGCCACCTCGCCCGGCTAGTTTTTTGTATTTTTAGTAGAGATGGGGTTTCACCGTGTTAGCCAGGATGGTCTCGATCTCCTGACCTCGTGATCCGCCCGTCTCGGCCTCCCAAAGTGCTGGGATTACAGGCTTGAGCCACCCACTGCACCCGGCCTAAAATCATATTAAGTATATTGGGATAATTGTTGATTTCAGGAATAAATTATCAGTGTTTCAGGAAATCCAAATTACATAGTCAAAATAGTGTCTGTATTAGGCCAGCCATTCTTGCATTGCTACAGATAAATACCTGAGACTGGGTAATTTATAAAGAAAAAAGATTTAATTAGCTCATGGTTCTACAGGGAGCATGGTGCTGGCCCCTGCTTGGCTTCTGGTGAAGTCTCATAGAGCTTTCAATCATGGCAGAAGGCGAAGTGGAGCAGGCATTTCACATGACGAAAGCAGGAACAAGCAAGAGAGAGTGTGGGGAGGAGGCACTACAAACGTTTAAATAACAACATCTCATGAGAACTCACTGACATGCGCACAGCACCAAGGCATGAGGGATCTGCCCCCGTGATCCGTACACCTCCCACCAGGTCCCATGTCTAGTGCTGGGGATTACAATGCCACATGAGATTTGGGAGGGGACAAATGTCCAAAATATATCAGCATCCCAAATAAAAGGGTTTTTTTTTTTTTTTTCACTGTATGGTTGTCTATATCTATATTTTGGAACTGAGCTTAATATAAATGTTTCATTTAACAATGATTCCATTATTTTCTGCAACGACTAAAAAGCAAATAGTGATAATAGTATTATTTTATATTGACCAAGTATTTTTTATTTCATTCACTTTTTTGCAGAATAGTTTTATCATGAATTAGCAGAAATACGTATTAGAATAAAATAGTGTCAAGAACAATTTTAGAAAACTAATTGTTGAAAACAATTGAAGCAATAGAATGTTTTCATCACCTGTTTTCCTACTGTGTTTCAGGTTCTGAACCTCTTCTTGGCCTTGCTTTTGAGTTCCTTCAGTTCTGACAATCTGGCTGCCACTGATGACGATAACGAAATGAATAATCTCCAGATTGCTGTGGGAAGGATGCAGAAAGGAATCGATTTTGTTAAAAGAAAAATACGTGAATTTATTCAGAAAGCCTTTGTTAGGAAACAGAAAGCTTTAGATGAAATTAAACCTCTTGAAGATCTAAATAATAAAAAAGACAGCTGTATTTCCAATCATACCACCATAGAAATAGGCAAAGACCTCAATTATCTCAAAGACGGAAATGGAACTACTAGTGGCATAGGCAGCAGTGTAGAAAAATATGTCGTGGATGAAAGTGATTACATGTCATTTATAAACAACCCTAGCCTCACTGTGACGGTACCAATTGCTGTTGGAGAATCTGACTTTGAAAATTTAAATACTGAAGAATTCAGCAGCGAGTCAGATATGGAGGAAAGCAAAGAGGTAAAAATGTTTAAATAAGGAGATATTTTGGTGTTATATATTTCTGTTGTTTAAAATTATCAGGTATTTTTAAATTGTATGTTTCCTTCCTGTTAAGAAAATAGAAAATATCTGTCTAGCAATACATTTTCTATGGCAAAATTGGTAATAAATAATTTAATGATAGATTAAAATAGAGCTAGATAAACAATATGCTGACTTATGTTTCAAATACTCACATTTTGAATTCTTGATAGTATTTTTGATATGAATTTTTCAGTATTTAAAAATAATTTTAAATTTCTGAAAATGCCTCCATTTCTCCATTTCTTCCTTATAATTTGTCCACAACAGTGGTTTTTGTATGTACTGGAAAAATACCTGATGAGAGGGTAGTTACAATTCTCATCTTGTTATGTTCTTAGTTCTTAAGAAATGCTTCATAAAATAGTATTGTATTTAGTTTGCACAGAGATATTTACTCAAGGAAGATCTGATTGGGATCTTGGCTTGATATTTACATGTAGTTTATCTTTCCTGAAGTCGGTCATTTTTTTGAAGAGAAGGTATTGAGGAGGAATCACACTAAAAACATATTTAACCCTAATGAGCTCAGTGTTCGCTATTTAAAGAAACAAAAATCTTTCATACATTATAGAATGTAAAATTCTGAATTTACCAACTCAGTAAGTCCTGGTACCTTAATGTATTCTTTGATTTACAAGAAAGGTATGAGCAACAGAATATATTTTTTGTTTTGTTTGTTATTAACCTGTAGCTCAACAAGTAGAGAGTTGGAGGTAAAGAGAGGAATTTAAAACCTTAATATTTAATTGCTTATGCAAAAATGAAGACAAGATTTCCAGTGATTAAAGCTTGCACTAACAAACAAAAATAACAAGGAAAAACAAAGATTTATTCCTTCCTCATATGACTTGTTTGGCAAGGAAGATAAAAGCTTCTACTCCTGATGTTGGGAAGGAAAGAATGATGACATAGGAGAGTTTGGGCACTGAAAGGTAAAATTTAGGTAGCACAATATGGTCGTGATAATTAACAATCAGCTAAAATTATGAGAAAAATATACTTATAAAAAAAAGAACAAAGGTGGGTAGATCATGAGGTCAGGTGTTCGAGACCAGTGAGGCCAACATGGTGGAACTCTGTCTCTACTAAAGATTCTAAAAATTAGCCAGGTGTGGTGGCGTACGCCCAGCTACTCAGGAGGCTGAGGCAGGAGAATCGCTTGAACTCAGGAGGCAGAGTTGCAGTGAGTCGAGATTATGCCATTGCACTCCAACCTGGGTGACAGATGAGACTCTGCCTCAAACAAACAAACAAAAAAAGAACTAGATATTTCAGACAGTGTTTCTGTATTTATTTGATAAAATTACTAAAGAGTATGCTATTTTCTGTTTTTTCTTGTTTGTAAGTTAGGTAGTATTGCTGTTAGTGATTAGGTAGAGGTAGATGTTTAATGGGAAATTCAGACAATGTTTGAATGTAGGAAGGTATAAATAACAGGGACATAGCTATTAGTCTCACAAGAAATAACTGATGAGATTCAAGGGAAAAGTAATAAAACCTTCTATCCTGGGGCAAAGAATTACTTTAATTAGTTGAACTTAAATTTTTACTAACTAGATTATTGTTTGAAAGTTGAACAATATCTTAAAATCTTGTTAACAAAATTTTGAACAAGTACTGTTATAATAGTTGGGTTATGCTGGAAGGATGGAGTGGCCCAATTTCTTATATAGTATACTGCTGTTATAGAAGCTGAAGTCAGCATTTATAAAATAGAATTGGGTCATTCGAATTTTAATGTAAAATTATTTTGAAATTATGCCTAATGGTGAATATCTCCCTAATAGTTAAAGAAGTCAACTTTTATTTTCACACATGTTTAGTTTTAGGCTGTCATATAAACTTAGAATGAATTATACAGTATCAAACGTTGAAGCCATTGGCTAGTTAAATCTTTTAGCTAAGTTTGAGGATCTTCTGAGGAATGTGTAACTTGACATCCAGGCTTCTTAACTTTAAGAGATTTTAGAGCCCTGGGTTTTCCAAAAGAGCACGTATTTTGCCTTAACTTAAGCCATTATGTTTGAAATAAGAGGGAAGTCCAGTGATGTGGGGTTTAGAGTAGGGAAATCTCGTTTCTCTTGTTATCATTAAACTTTTTTATTTGTTTTCTAATTAACTTAGCTCTGAGTTAAATACTCTAAAATAATATTTGTGAATTCAGTATTTCAGAATTGGAGGAAGAGAACTGATCTGCCAGGTGGAAGCAGACAGAATTATTTTATTCCTTGAGTTGTGGAGTCCTTCCAATACCTTCCCAGCATACAGACTGTTACTTCAGTGTTAACGTTATTTGGAGGGGTTTTTAATTCTGGCTTTATTTTTAATAAAGTTTTTAATAAAATAAAGAAGTTTTTAATTCAAACTTTCTGGACATAAATTTATAAAATAATAAATGCTTAAGATTATAGCCATGAAAGAGATTATGTGTAGGTTTTGATCTTTCAAAATTTTACCTGGTAGCTCTACACTAAAAAACTAGAGAATTAAAACAGTTATTGAAGAATTTCAGACACTTCCATTTGAAATAGCATTTCTTGTCTGCCTTCTAGTCATTTTTGTCTGGTCATTTTTCTATCTCGGGGACAGGATTACACTGTTAAGTATCACAGAGTAGTAGGAAACATCATGAGGCTTATTGCCAATCCTGTCTAAATTAATTTTTTAATTAAAGAAAAAATGAGGCATTTTTTTCTGGAATGTCTAAATGAATTTTTTTGTAAGGCAGACTGAGTAGACTCAGAGGTTTTTTTAGGTGTTCACAGTAAGTCCTCTGCAATGTCTTTGCTAAATGTGTGTGATTCTTCAGTAGTTTTCTGTAGATTCTCTAGAGTAGATCATTTAAAATCATGTCATAATCACGTATGCTTTAATTTTAATGTTATTTTGATTATATTAATGTAATTCCTTTTGTGATTTTGAATGATTGTTTTTTTCTTTTAGAGTATTTAATAATGTGGAAGCCATGCTTGAATGACTATTTTTCGAAGTGCAATTTAGTAGTGTGATATGGTGACCTTCACCGCTTACCATTCTTACTTCTCACAGGAGTAAAATCAAGCTGGAGCCATCAAGAATGCAGCTCTGGTGTTTTTTAACCAGCCAGAGGCTCGTGCCACCACTTTTACCCAGGTTACCCAAGCAAGTTGTACATCTATAAATATAATCAGTTTCTAAATGACTTTTGACTGGCCTGCATGTTACTCAGCTACGTTCCTTGCCCTTCCATTGGCAGTAAAATAAAAACATGCACAGCTGCTATTATGCTGAGTCATATAAAGCATGGTCAGGCAAGTCTGACAACCCGAACTTAAAAAAAATGATTTAGCTGCTAATTTTCTTACATAGATTTTAACAGAAATTATATTCAATGAAAAGTAAAAGTGCATGCCTTTATGGATTATTTAATTTCCATTTAATGTTACAGAGTTTTGAACATATTAAGAGCCTAAAGGAGAAATTAGGTGCTCTTTGAAAACTTGCAAAAATGTTTTTTATCCTCTGCCTTTAAAAAAATGTATAGCCCAGTTACTGTACTTTCTTGACAGTTTTTTATTTAGTGTAATGTTTTTCTGAAGGGTAATCTGCAAATTAAAGCAATCCCTTATTCATGTGCAAACTTCCCAAAGGATGTTTTAATGTGATAATAATGTAAATGATTAGGAATGTCTATGTTTCAGTTGCTAGCAGCATGGGTATAATTTTTATCTGCTTCATTTTAGGGAAAATGGCATTGCTTTATTTAGCAATTGACCAAAAGTATTTTGCATTTAGAATAGAATTTCTTTGAAGAGTCTGTTTATATTTATCCTTAAAACTCCTAGACTGAAAGAAAAGGATATAATGTTTTTGTGTGCCAAATAATAATAATAATAATAATAGTGATAATGAAAGACTTACAGATGGTATGCTCATTCTAAAAATAGATTTAGAGTCCATCTTCTTCATATTCTTGTCTCCTCTGTGCTTTCTCTCCCCTCTGTTTTAGTCAGACCTGCTGGAAAACTTTCTCATGAAGAATATTATTTAAATTTGCCATGATCCACAAACTCCTGTGTAGGAAGAGAATCAGAAACTCTTGCTCCTGGGATGTTTTTAAAATGAAGAGACCTCCCTATCATGTGACAATAGCAATAAATGTAACATCATTCTATGGGATCCATTAGTGAACCTTCATTTCCTAATGTTGAAATCATAGTTTTATGCAGAAATGTGTTAACCAAATTGCCTAACCCAATTTAATCATTTTTAAGAAACGTTAATTATTTTGTCACTTAGATACAGTTTCCTCTCCTTCTGCCAATAAAACTGTAAAACAACACTAACATAAAAGTGTAGTTGGCTCTTTGGAAGAAGCAATAATCATGCCATTCCTGGAGCATTCTTTTATACTTTGGAACAAAATATTCCATCACTGAGTCTCCAGATTCATGATCTATAATGCCTTATATATTGGAAGCATGGTATATAAAATGGGATCCAAGATGCATAATTGTTTCCAGTTAAACACAGATGCACATATACACAGGGACGACAGGGAATTACTTTTTCCTATTATGTAGTAGTTCTTCAGAAAAGCATGAAATTTAAGCACTTTTGGATAATAGCTTGTTTGCTGGAAAGAGGCAAGGTTAGTTTCCTTATTCTCTGAGTATCCCATTTTGCTAATTTCTGGTTTAGAAAGATGTTTGAGGCGTATTATCCATCAATGTATCTAGGGGATTCAGCTGGAGTAAAGGTGGTAGAATAGAAGCTAAGAAGGAACTGTTTGGTTTATTTTCAACCCTCACATTATTGCAACGTTTGATTTCCTTGAAAAAGCCTCTGATTCTCCCTCAGGAAACATTGTCCACTTCCTAAAAGAATATACTAATTTCTAATACAGAGGTTAAATACAGGGACAAAAATCTGTCTGGAAGGTTTGAGTGAGCAATGGTGGAATGGGTTCAACAGGCACCTGTCTATGACTTTATCCTGGAGAATGTGTAGTCCTCATGGGAAAGTTTTCCAGTGGGATAGTGATTAAAATGGAAAAAAATGCCCAAAATATCTTTAATATAAGAACAAAATGGGCCAAACACATGTGTCTTTGGGTCACTGGTAATCTACTGAGCAGTAGGACATCATGACATAAGAGTTCCTTTTGCCATCTGAAGAAAAATATTTAAAATCCTACCATTTGTGGTTTAAAAAATGTTACAATGTATTCATTATAAACACTAAAATGACTTTCTGGATACTACAGTATACTGTGAGTAATTATTTTGATTTTACCATATTCTTTATTGAAAAGTAACACCAACAATTCCTGTCTGATGTAAATGTGTCATTTAGGCTTTAAGCCCATCCCAAAGCAAGCAAGACCATTCTTTCCATTCTTTCAGGGTTAAGATAGTTTATGTAAAGTAACCAGAGCTCCTTAAGTACAGGTCAGCAATAGGATCCATGCAGAACAAATGGTTTTTGTTCTTGGAAGCCAAAATAGTCAGATATGGGATACTTGATTTAATCTGTGTTTGAACTTTTCTCTTTTTTAAGTACCAATTTTTTAATTAAATTATCTCTCTCTTTTCCCAAATTATATGCAATAGCTACTAAGTATGTTTTCTTCAAAATGTATCTTAGCTTCATAATGAGAAACGAGTGTGCCCATGAAAAATTTAATAGGAAGTTATGTTTTCTCTTCTATTTTCTGTTGTGATTCATTATTTTTGAAAATAATTTACTTGTATTTGCTCACATTTGCTGTCTAAAGAAAAACTATTCATTTGGCACATTGATATTTAGTAGTAATTTATTATTAAAGCAGAAAGCATAACTTGGAAGTATAATATCTAAAAATACAAAATGAAATATTGTACCTTGATGTTTATTAGATCATTAAGCAAAATATGATTCTTCCCTGCTTAAATAATTTGATTATAATTATCCAGCATATAAAAGAATCACAGCAGATTTTCACTAGGAAAAGTCCTATAATATTAGGTATCCACCAAAAATATTGTTCAAGTAATAGTTCCACCTGAAAGTAAATGATTGACAATGCTTTTCAGAGCATATAAAATTGGCTATTCCTATTTGATCTTTTTTATTGTCCTGGCATCCTTATTTTGTTAAATTTTAACTAGGCAAGGGCTATGCTAACAACATCAGTTAGTCCACTAGTTTCCTGATAAATAAGTACAGGTAATAAAAAGTGAACCTAAATATCCAAATTATACCAAAGGAACATATATAGAACTTTTTAAACTGCATCTACTTGTAGCCATATTTTTGTCACTTACTTACGTAGCATTTCACCATGAATTATCCCCAGATTGGAGCATTTACAGGCACTCTTTATTTGAAAATTCTTAAGTGTATGAGTTGTAACAATTTCGCATAATGATCATCTCACAGTTCTAATTGGTGAATATGTATTACAGTTAGGTTCATCGTAATTATGAACTTAAAGGAAGCTGAATTTTTTATATGCCTAATTTGATTAATTTTATTTTATGGACTTTTACACATTTTAACTGCTTTAGTCAGCATATTTTATAATATTATGATATTTGCCTGGAATGTAATTTTAAGAAAGTCATTTAATTGATGTTATCAAGAAGGGCTTTATAAATCAGAATTTCCTGCCTATGTTTCGAGATCATTGCTTAAAGAAAAATTCTTGTTCATGAAATATTCCAATGTGTATTTAGCTCTCCTCTACATTAAAACATATTAACAATTATGAATATAACTTGAATTAATACTAAAGTTCATGGTTTTAAAACATGGAAATCAACAATATCATAAGCACTATCTTGAACCTACAATATTTAATTACGTATCTAGTCTACTAAATGTTTTAAATTGGTAAACATTGGGTTTACTTTTGAATCATCAAAAAGATTCTTTAGAGAATCATGGCAGAATGGGTTGCAGCAGATCTGGAATCCAACCACTGATTCGCTGTAACTTTTGACAAGTTGATAAAACTCACATTTCCTTCTCTAAATAATTACTGGATTGGCTGACGTTAAGGATCAAAGTGCAGCTTAGATTCTCTGTTATTTGTAAATCAAGTACCACAAGCAGAAAAGTATTCAAGTAACACATGTGACAGATCCTGTGCTACTCCACTTCAGAGGACGGTGGGGAAGGATGAGATTGCATTCCTTAAAGAGGCTTCATTCATCACTAGGGCTATAGATCCTTGTACAGAGTGAAAAGAGGGAAAACGCTGTCAAAATGATTCAGGAATAGTTTTCCTGACTCCACAGTTAAACTACAGTTCACCTCATACACTCACATTAGGTCTGATTAATTGGCAGACTGGTTTTAAGACAGTACTCCTAGTTCTAAGAGTTGTTCATCATTGCCCACGCAACTCAGAATCTTGAAAGATTTGTGTTACTCTGCAATTAAGAGAGAATATTAAGTGTATTCTTTTGAATGTGAAAGTAAATATCAGATAGGAAGTGTTAGTAGTTAGTGGTTGGATAAAAGAGTCCTCGCACTGATCATTTATTCATTTACCCAACATTTATTAAACACAAACATTGGTGCTAGGGATACAAGGATGACAAAAATATGATCTTTCCTCCAAAAAATTAAGTCTGATGAGATGCATTTTCTAGAAACACAAAATACTTTTGAATTGAACCTTGGAAAAAGTAAAACTTGACCTTTCAATAGATAAATATTTGGCTTTAGGAAAAAGGTATCTATTAATTCTACATCAGAACTAAGATAGTGCACTAAAATGAAAGGGAGCAATGTTAATTCTTTTACTTTTAATGTTATTTAAATAAGAGAAAATACAGGGATGTCTTTTATAATTTGAAATTCCAGAAAAAATGAATAAAAAAGCAATTTTAATAAAAACCTCAACATGCTTCTCATTTTTCAGCCAAGTACAGCAAGCTCTGTTTGATATTCTCTGATTTTAACCTTGAATCAAACTATTTGGCAAATTGCTAATTTGAACAGACTGTTGAAAACAGACAGTGTATCTAGCAATTCATTCATTCATTCAATACTTAATGAACAGCATTTTAGCAATTCAAAGTCTGTTCCTTGTATTGAACTATATTGGTGTATTATCCATACGGCCTAGAGTACATGTGTATTATTCTTATTACCCATATTGATGTATTATCCATTGGGCCTAGAGTACATGGCTTCTGCCCCCAAATGTCTTACAAACCTGTTAAAGTACCCAGAATCCATTTGTCTGAAATAATTTCACCCATACATTATCAAGGTTTAAGATGTATGATAAGCCATGAAAAGGTTGGTGAACAGCCTAGGGTACATATGGTGAGTGAAGATGTATGGAAGAAATTAGGAGTCCAGATTTATTGGGGAGACTTTATGAAAGCAAGGAAGCATGATTGTTGCAAAATAGACAGTGAAGAAAGAAATGGTGTGATGGTGAAAGTCTTCCCAAAGTCATTTAAAGTATTAGCAACCCAGATACTTGGCAGCAGGGGTGATAACTGATGTTACAAGAATCCTATGTAAACTTTTGCACATTTTACTGAATATCTTCTATAATATGCTGTCTGGTGACTTCTCCCAGTCACTGTCAAGGGCTAGACTTCATTATGTTATGATGTCTTTCATTCATGTATTCACTCATTCACTTTTTTTAAGCAAAATTTATTAAGACCTGTAACATATTTAGCACTGATGTAAGCTCTGATACAGTCATCCAGCAATGTCAGCCTGAGCATTTGCAGAACCCTGAATATGGATCCTCATTTTTCCCTTGAGGTCACCCCAAGTCTTACCCTGTTCTGTGTTTACAGTGTGGACCTTATTCTTAAAAGGAATATTTTTCATTTCCTATCGTGGATTGTCTATACTTCCATCAGATATGACTAAGCTTCAGCTTTTCTGATTACCTGTGTTATTTTCCAACAGGCTGCAAATGATAAGATCAGTATTATCAGGTCCCTAATAGCATAACAGCTTCGTGTGAATTAGATATATTACAATGAGAAGATTTTTAAGTCATTTTTTAGTCAATTACATGTATAGAAACATAGTTATACTTGTCTCAGAAAGATTCCAATCCAAAGGATAGAAAATTAGAAAAACATGTAATGTTTCATCTGAGAACAAATATATTCAAATTTTAATGACAAAGATATTAGGATTGTTTTTCTGGTAAGTTGATATACCTGATAAATTAAAATAAGAAATCAACAATCTTCAAGCACCTTATAATATATAATCATTGATTTAACTTTTTTGGAGAAATTAAAAAATAATTCTCAAACTAAGTCAAAGCAGGCAGAAGTATCTAATATTTATGCTTCTATCATTGATATGGTTAAATTACGAGAGACAGAAGCATTTTTAATCTCATGTATATCATATACATCAATATTTTTTAAGTCATCAGCATCACTATGCCAAGAAAATATTTTATATAAAGAAAATTATTTTCATAAAATAAAGAAACCATCTTTCTAGAGAAAATCCACATAATCCTGTGCCCAAATATAAATATAACATTTCCAGTACTGACTACAGCATCCATTTTATTCTAGTTCAACATACTTCAGTGTGCATTTTATCATGTGCTTACTTCATCCTTTTTATAAAGTAGCTCTTATCAGCTCAACCATTTCCTAATGTTATGCACTCATGGTAATAACATTGTAACAGGTCCGAGAATGCTGTGGCCCAAACTACTCTGATTCTTGTGTGGCACTCACACCTGGCCCTGCATCATTCCTAGAGCGTTTTAAAACCAGGTTGAACACTGGGATCCCTTTGTGTATGCTGATCCCAGGAATGGACCGACCTGGCTAAAGTTTATTGCATTTCAAGATATAAAACAACTTCTATTATATTTTTCTTTTGGTAATATTTCATTTATCCTAAAGGAAAACAAAAGAACAACTAAATATTTATTTCTGCCTATACTAACAGGGCAGGTAAGAGTGCCAGAGTAACAAGTAGTTTCCAAATGCACAATGAAACACAGGAGTGCATTGGCCAAAGAGAATGCAAAGTAACAGCTCTTGCTATATAGCTAACAATGTGCTGCTCTTTTTGGAATTAGAAAATTATGGAATATATTTAATAACAATCTGGTATATGTTTTCATGTCAATGAAAAGTGGATAAATTTAGATGGTTGCTGTTTATGTGCATTTGACCAAATCTTTTCTGAATTTGACATGAAAATACACTTGTGCAGCTTTCATTGGTTGGGTCACAATTTTAGAATAAAACAAACTATTTGCAAACCATTTGCAGCTAATGTACAAAAGCAAGATCACAGATGATTATATGACTCTGGCAGCTTACATAAGCTTTCTGCAGGATTTTGTTTCAGAATCGCTACACATAGGCTCAAACAAAAGTTATTTCAGTTGTTAGCACCATATTTTAAAGAAAAAAAATACTATGGTGTTGTATCTAATCTTGTGACCCCCGACCTTTACCAAAGCGGATTGGCATTATGTTTAAGTTATTCTTAAATTACAGATCAAGAAAATGCATACAGAAGATGGGGGGGCACACCTAATTAATTTTTACATTTAGATTAAAGAAAGTAATTAAATGTGATTTTTTGTGGGATTGATTTTCAGAAGCTAAATGCAACTAGTTCATCTGAAGGCAGCACGGTTGATATAGGAGCTCCCGCCGAGGGAGAACAACCTGAGGTGGAACCTGAGGAATCCCTTGAACCTGAAGCCTGTTTTACAGAAGGTAAGCAAAACAATAACATATGTGGTCTTGAGTATCCTCTTATCTATCCATTTTTTCCTATTTATTTAAATGTCTGTCTATCTATCTACCATCTATTATCTATCTATCTATCTATCTATCTATCTATCTATCTATCATATGTATCTATCTATCCATCTATCTATCTAGTAATCATCTGTACCTATCCAACAACTGTTCATTTATTTGGTTTTTTTTTTTTGCATTTGCCGTTTGAAAAAATAAATGCAGCTTTTTAAAAGGCAAAGTTTAATTTATGTAATTAGATATTTTCATTTTTATGAATCATTTTTAACTCTAAGAAATATTACTAAAAGGCTTTTCTGTGGCCTTCTAAAATATCTTACAGGAGAGAAAGCCAAATCACACACATC
The DNA here is from genome assembly GCF_002776525.5 of Piliocolobus tephrosceles. Taxonomy (NCBI): domain Eukaryota; kingdom Metazoa; phylum Chordata; class Mammalia; order Primates; family Cercopithecidae; genus Piliocolobus; species Piliocolobus tephrosceles. The sequence goes on from NC_045444.1 coordinate 51,247,880, forward strand.
TCTCTTTGGGTTTAAAAATTAAATAAATAAGAAAGTGAGAGAAGTAATTTATTATGTACTATTTTGTGATATTATAATGGGTACTAATTGATAAGTGTACATTTAAATTTGTCCTTAAGTAACAGCTCCTGTTTCAGTCAAGGCCAAATTTTTTTTATTATTTCTGAAAGAAGATAGATCATAAAAATGCCAAAATATACTATGAGTCATGTGATATGGGGCAACATGTCACTGGAGTAATCGCAAAAGGATTTTCTGAAGAAAACTAAAATTATGTTGTTTGAGGTATGGATCAGTTATATATTGTGATAGCAATGCTGTGTATCAAACCACTTAAAACTCTGGGCTTTAAACTGCTTTTCAAGTTTTGACTTCTATTTCCTTCTGCACAACTCACAGACTTTCTTGTCACTAAGTTTGACTTATATCATTATTTCTCCATTCTTACAGCTTCATTTTATACATATGGTTCTTACATATCCTTCAAGATCCAAATCCATTTCCTCCATAAAACTCAAAAATTAAAGTTTACCAGAAAACTCTCATAATACTTTGTTTTGTGATAATTGTTTCTTTCCATAACTATAGAATTGTAGACAAATTGCCGCAACTTAAAATGTGCATTCTTTAAGGGTAAGGCTATGTTTTACATGTTATAGTAGTATAATTTGCTCTATTCAATTTTTTGACAATAGTAGATACTCAATAAGTATTTGTTGAAGAGCCTTTGATCCAGCAATCCAGAAATTATAAAAGGTGTTTATTAGATTGTTATTGATAATGGCCAGATTAAAACAAACAAAGTATTCAATAATAGTGGAATTGGGCCGGGCACGGCGACTCATGCCTGTAATCCCAGCACTTTGGGAGGCCGAGGCAGGCAGATCACTTGAGGTCAGGAGTTCAATACCAGCCAGGCAAACATGGTGAGACCCCATCTCTACCAGGCGTAGTGGTATATGCCTATAATACCAGCTACTCGTGAGGCTGAGGCAGGAGAATCACTTGAACCTGGGAGACAGAGGCTGCAGTGAGTGAGCCAAGGTCAGGCCACTGTACTCCAGCCTAGACGACAGAGTGAGACTCCATCTCAAAAAAAAAAAAAAAAAAAAAAGTGAAATACTTATATTAATTCTAGTAATCATATTTAGAGAAATATTATGAAATCTTTCACAAATTTATTTACTTATAATAAAGATGGGAAATAGTTATACCATTAAGTGAACTAATCAGAATTCAAATATGTAAAATGTCCATATAGAGTGGAATTACACTCATAGGATAAGGACCGGATGGAAATATCAACTTTTGGTAAGTTTATTTTCCTTTTGATTCTTCTATTTTTTATATATTATGTTTTTATAATGTAATGTAATCCATTACAGTAGTGCTATCAACATAAAAATATTTATTAAACAAATGATTAAAAAGCCATATAGATGATTTTAAGATAGCTTCTGTAAGTGGAAGCTATCTTAAAAATAAATGTTATTTACAATGTATTATCAGGTAATGTTGTAGATGAATCTCCTACAACACAAATATACCTAATCAAAGAGTAATTTGTTTTCTTTATTTTTTTCCACATATTTTAGACTGTGTACGGAAGTTCAAGTGTTGTCAGATAAGCATAGAAGAAGGCAAAGGGAAACTCTGGTGGAATTTGAGGAAAACATGCTATAAGATAGTGGAGCACAATTGGTTCGAAACCTTCATTGTCTTCATGATTCTGCTGAGCAGTGGGGCCCTGGTAGGTGATGCACCATCCACTCCTTCACGTTTCACCTGAAATATTTTCCCTTTCCCTTCAATCAACTCATATTACCCATTTTTAAATTAAGATGTTCGTAAGAATGAGAAAAAATATGCGTGATGTGTTTAGCGCAATTTTTATTACTCTGTCTGGAGTAGCCCTCGGGTGGAACCGAACTCAGATCATTCGGGTTTCTTACAATGTTTAAAGAAGGATCTTTCTGACTTTTAGTCATCAGAGGCAGCTCTTATTAAGACTGGTTATGTAGACATGATGTAGGATTATCAGCTAAATATCAAACTGAAGCACGGTATTTCCCTGACCCCTTGGCAGGTGAGAACTAGAGTGCATGGGCGCGGGTAGGAGTGAACTACACTCACTCACTGCTCCACCCCTGGCAAGAGGGGGAGCGCAGGTGAGTGGGTGCAGGAGCCAAGGGGAGCGCATTTGGGCACCGGCAAGAGTGAACTCCATACCAGTCCCACGGGAGCATCTAGGGGAGGGTGCCTGGGATCCTTGAAGCCCCAGAGGAAGTGTTACAGTGTCCTTTTGGCTTTGCCATCCATGGATGGCTTAAATGTTAAACAGTTCAGTGGAGGGTCAGTGTGACAGCCTTTTGCACCCACGCTTGTGGTACCCAAGTTCATGTCCGGTGTCCAGGAGGAATGAGGTTGTATAAACAACTTGAGGATGGTAAATGTGGCGGATTTTATTGCCAGTGAAAGTGGCTCTCAGAGGGAAGGGGAGCTGAAAGGGGATGGAGCAGGAAGGTAATCTTCCCCTGGAGTCTGGTCATCCCCAGCCAGACTCCTCTCCGAAGCTGTGCTGTCGAGCTGTCCCTCTCATGTCAAGCCACTTCTTTCTGATGTCCAACTGTAGTCTCCAATGTCCAGCTGTTCCTCCTGTCTGCCTGCTGAGTTCTGGGGTTCACATAGGCACAGGATGGGGGCAGGGTGCACCATGGGTTGTTTTGGAAAAGGCAACATTTAAGTGGGAAAACAAGGATGTATATTCTCACTTTGGGTCAGGGTTCCAGGCTTGAGGGTGGGGCCCTTGCCAGGTACCTGCTCTCTTCTGCCCAGAATTTCTCTGCCTCCTGTTCCTATCAAAATTGTTTAACATAAACGCCATGCTGCAGGGGACTCCTCTGTCTTCTTCACACTGATTCACTATTGCCAACCACAGTGAATGATAAGAAGTAGACTAACTTAATTACCGACTAGCAGAAAAGTGATGGCATTACAAACTTAAGTCTGATTTCATTCAATGAAATGATCAACTGGATCAAAATATTAATATAATGAAAATGATATGACCTATTTTCTTCTTTTTTTTTTTTTGAGATGGAGTCTCGCTCTGTCGCCTGGGCTGGAGTGCAGTAGCCATCTCAGTTCACTGCAAGCTCCGCCCCCCGGGTTTACGCCATTCTCCTGCCTCAGCCTCCCGAGTAGCTGGGACTACAGGCGCCCGCCACCTCGCCCGGCTAGTTTTTTGTATTTTTTAGTAGAGACGGGGTTTCACCGTGTTAGCCAGGATGGTCTCAATCTCCTGACCTCGTGATCTGCCCGTCTCAGCCTCCCAAAGTGCTGGGATTACAGGCTTGAGCCACCGCGCCCGGCCAACCTATTTTCTTAATTGGTTGTACAAATGTGGCTGCATTCCTTTTACTGTTTCAATTTAATAATTACTAGAGTGTTTCGTGAGTTGATTTCATTAGGAGAATTGCTGCATTGTTTCTGGAGACCTCTAAGCCGAATTCTGATTTGAGTAAGAATCCTGTGTCCTGCCATATACTCAGTTTAAAGAGGATCAGCCATGCTTAATTTTCTTTACCTTTTTTTAAAAATTTTACTTTTTTATTTTTTAGCCAGAGTCTTGCTGTTGCCCAGGCTGGAGTGCAGTGGTTTGATCTCAACTCGCCGCTGCCTCCACCTCTTGGATTCATGCCATTCTTGTGCCTTAACCTCCCAAGTAGCTGGGATTATAGGCGTGAGCCACCACACCTGGCTAATTTTTCTATTTTTAGTAGTAGAGACTGGGTTTCGCCATGTTGGCCGGGCTGGTTTCAAACTCCTGGCCTCAAGAGATCTGCCCGTCTTGGCCTCTTGAAGTGCTGGGACTACAGACGTGAGCCACTGCACCTTGTCAGATGTGCTTTCTAAAGCCAAGTAGAGAGAGAACTATGAAGTCTCATCAGTGACTAGTACCTTTGCTGTAGGAGCTCTTTGTTCTCAGTTACACCCATTCAGTGCTCACCAAATTGCACAATGTGCTTGCACAGTGGCTGGCTCCTCAGGGGTTTACAGCTTCAGCTATAAGCAAAGCCCAGAAACCTTTAGGTCCTTGTATGGAGCTCTGGTTACAAGCCCTGATTCTTGTTATCTAAAAAAGAAAATGTTCCTTTGTCTTTAATCCAGGCAGCCAGATTTTCCTGATAATTTTTCTGATAGGAAGATCAAGTTAGATAAATAGTCCTTTCATTCCAGAAGCCTCAGGAGTTCCTGCAGATGAGTTACCCACTCTTTCCCAAGGGCTCTGCAAAATTCTGTCAAAGAGAATTTCCAAACATACACCCACCCACCCACACACACACACAGACAGAGAGAGATGGGGAGAGAGAGAGAGACAAGAAAGTGAGCAATGACAATCCTGTCCTTTTTCCGTCGGCTGAGGGACCTCCCTGCTTTATATCTGTATTACTAGAGGGTGCGTTCCATTGAGTCTGCACTGAATGAGACCAATCCACTCCCAGGCATTCTGCTGCCTCCTGATCGAGAGAGAAGCAGCTGGCAGTCTCTCAAAAGCTTTAAGCTCTTTGGGGGTACCCTGAGACCAAAATTTAAAAATTACTGAAACCCCGGGTTGACTGAAATGCCAAGTCAGCAGTCATTTATGATCAGATAATGATGAAGTAAAATTCAGCCATGGGAAACATTAAACCTTCCAGCCTTAGGCGCCTGATAAAAGCTTGCATCATTTCCTTTTTTAGGAAATCATCAATTTAGAGACTGTTTCTGATCATAAAATTTAATAGAATTTTTTGACTTACAGGCCTTTGAAGATATATACATTGAGCAGCGAAAAACCATTAAGACCATGTTAGAATATGCTGACAAGGTTTTCACTTACATATTCATCCTGGAAATGCTGCTAAAGTGGGTTGCATATGGTTTTCAAGTGTATTTTACCAATGCCTGGTGCTGGCTAGACTTCCTGATTGTTGATGTGAGTATGCTGCACTTTGCTGCTTTATTCGTTGGCATATATGTATTAGTTCTAGCAATGGTGCCTGACACAGTGTAGGCACTCAGTAACACTGTATCAGCCCAAATATGAATTATATTTCTCATTTCACAGTGAGAGGATGCCCCAAAACATAAATACACATACATTCATAGATAAAAGTCAAAGGCCATCATACTATACTTATTCACTTAATTTCAAATTAATATTTAAAATTTCAAGTTATGCAAAATAAAATATGAATTTAGAAATTTTGCTTTTTGCATGCTCACATTTTACAAAATAACTGTATTTAAATTTTTCATAGGCATCTTTGACATTAGTATCTTTGTCATCACTAGAGCCTATTGAGTTTAGGTCACACAGATGAATCATTAATTACAAAGAAATTTGAAAGTCCAAAAAAGCAAGAGACACTTGATTTGTATGATATAGAAGCAAATTGGCTATTGACCAAGCAGCCAAAGGTTTTATTAAACTACATTGGTGTTAAAATAAAATAAGATGAAGTACTAAAATATGAGGATTTTTGTATAATTGAATATGAGGTAAATCTACTATTAAATGTACTACTACTATTAAACATGTAAAAGTTACATACAGAATTACATTAATAGTCTTTGGCAATAAAGGAAGACCACAAATAATATTTAAAACTACATGTGTCTGGACATTACAAACAATATAAAATGCACCAAAACTATAACCACTTTTATTTGTATAATGGGATTATGTGTGATACTATTCTTTTCTCTATTTTCTGTATGTACCTATCATAGGTTAGCAAATCCATAATAAAAATATCTGAAACTTAATATATCAATGTAAGGATAAAAGTATTAAGTCAACACTACTTGGATATAAGGAGAGAAATCTTGTTGTCCTGCAGCTAATGATCATATTACCCAAAGTACTCTGATACTTACCTTTTTAGATTTAAGAAAACTATTATGATAGTATATTAAACTGATCAATACTTTGCTTTAAATCAAATATGCTTATTGCTCATCTATTTCATTATGAAAGATACAAATATAAATAAGTCATTTTTCTAGTCCTGCAGGAGCTTACAGTTGAAAAGTGAGGACAGATGTGTACACAGTAAGTTGACGCCTATATTAGAAGTGCCATCTCTTTTTTTTTTTCCCTTCTTCCCGCAAAGACGCCCCGATGTTGCCCCAGGCCCTTGTGGCTGGTGCCAGGCTTGAGGGGCACTGAGGGGCCTTCTTGCTGTTGACCCCACAGGCACAGGAAGGAGAGCACAGATTGCAGGGCCCATGTCCTAGTCTCGTAATTCTGCACACAGTGACCTGGGGGGCAAGAAGTGCCACCTCTTTACTTGAGGGAGGAGGAAAGGCTTCAAGAGGGAAGTGGAGTGTGAGCTGGAGCTTGAGAGATGTGAATGCCAGCAGGCACAGCTGAGGGAGGTATCGGGAGAACCCGCTACTGATGTTTAATGTGGTTCTTTTCTATTTCCTAAGTGTCTTGGCTGGGTTGAGAAATACAGGGAAAGAGCACGAGAGAGAAATTTAAAGCTGGGTGTCCGGGGGAGACATCACATGTCAGCAGGATCTGCCATGTTCCCTGAGCTGTAAAACCAGCAAGTTTTTGTTAGTGATTTTCAAAAGGGGAGGGAGTGCACGAGGAGGCTGTGGGTCACAGAGATCACATACTTCACAAGGTAATAAAATATCACAAAGCAAATGGAGGCAGGGCGAGATCACACGACCACCTGAGGCGAAATTAAAATTGCTAATGAAGTTTTCGGCATGCATCGTCATTGATAACATCTTATCAGGAAACAGGGTTTGAGAGCAGACAACCTGTCTGACCAAAATTTATTAGGCAGGAATTTCCTCCTCCTAATATGCCTGGGAGCCTACAGGAAACCGAGGCTTTTTTCATCCCTTGGGCTTCCACCATAAAAGACCGCAGGCCTTGAGAGGGCCCTTCATAGACCCACCCTCAGGGTGCATTCTCTTTCTCAGGGATATTCCTTGCTGAGAAAAAGAATTCAGCGATATTTCTCCTATTTGTTTCTGACAGAGGAGAAATATGGCTCTGTTCTGGCTCACCAGAGGCCAATTCAAAGTTACCTCTCTTGTTCCCTGAACATCGCTGTTAACCTGTTCTTTTTTCAAGATGCCCAGATTTCATATTGTTCAAACACACATGCTCTACAATTTGTGCAGTTGACACAATCACAGGGTCCTGAGGCGACGTTCATCCTCCTCAGTTTACGAAGATGACGATGACGGGATTAAGAGATTAAAGTAAATACAGGCATAAGAAATTATAAAAATATTAATTTGGGGAATTAATAAATGTCCATGAAATCTTCACAATTTCTGTTCTTCTGCCGTGGCTTCAGCCAGTCCCACCGTTCGGGGTCCCTGACTTCCCGCAACAGGGAAGAACATGGATTCGTTAAAACACTTTGGGAGGCTGAGACGGGCGGATCACGAGGTAGAAGATCGAGACCATCCTGGCTAACCCGGTGAAACCCCGTCTCTACTAAAAAAAAAAAAAAAAAAAAAAAAACATTGATGCATGACATGCAGGGCGGGTTCCAGAAACAAGTAGATAGGGTGAGGTAAGCCTTTGTAATGGGATGATAAGGTAAGAAAGATAAGTTAGAGAAGAGTTTGAAGAACCTGAGGTGCCATCCAAGGAAATTTGGACTTAGGATTTAATAAAGAGGAAGCTATTGAAGAATTACCTATAGGGAAGTGACAAGACCAACTTGTTCTTTTAGGAAGGGAAGTTAGGTGGAGGTGTGAATGATGGAATAGAAAGGAGATTATTTAGAGATTAAAACACCAATTAGGAGATTCCTGCAATGTCCCAGAAAGAGAAGGCCTATATGTACCTCCTTTTTCACATTTAGCTACACAAGTCACATAAAATTGAATATTTTACAACCTCTTTTCAGTCAGTAAATACTACCCCATTCAGAATATTTTCCTCTGTCTAACTTTTATCTTTCATCCTTTAACTTATGCTTATCTCTTTTTGGTTCTGTCTTCAGAGAAGGTAAAGTACTACAGGTCCTCATATCTTAAATACAGAAAAGCTTCACCAGTCATGATAATTCAGAAACTATTTTTCAATTATCTGTTAAGAAGGGACTTACAAAGCCTAAATAAAACTTTGGATTTTAAGGGAACTATATGAACTATGTAAGACATAATTTTATAGCTCATTGTTTTCTGTATTCAAGAGGCTTCACTTTCAAATTGCACGTGCAAAATTGTTTTGAATAAGTTGTTTTTTGTAACAACTTTCAATGTGCTTCACTTATTTTGCTTAAAAAATATATTTTTCAAATATATATTAATGCCATACTCTGCAAAACTATATTGCATATTTATTTTTATTTACCTACTTTTGAAATTCAGGTGCACTTTAGAACAAAATATCTTTACTTAGCTTACATAATTTTAATAATTTTTCTATATGTTTTCAAAGGAAATTGGACACGTGTATGTCCCCCTGACCAGTTTTCTTTTCCTTTTTAGCTAAGACTTTATAATTTTTATCAACTACATTGGTCATCTGTATGAATATAACTAAAGACAACATTGTTCTTGCAATTTCTAATTTATCATAAAATCTCAACTTTTTTTATTCACTAATTTTGTCTGACTTAAGTAATGATATCATGTCCTTCACACTGAAATTTGTAAAAAGTCAAAGCTGCTTTTTAGAGGCCTAGACCTTTTTAAATGTGTTCATGCTCATATTCACCAGTGGTTTGCATAGTTTACTTGTGTATCAAATGTTTCTTTCCATTTCAGATCTGCTTAATATTATTAGAAATGATACAGAAATAAGTTTTACAGATCTGTAGAGGAAGATCACATTTTTCTCTCTTTTTTTTCTTTACTTTTAATTTTTCAAAAACATTTTCTACCAAGAATCTTAAAAAAGAACACATATATGGGCTTCTTTTTTATAAGTGTTCACAGCCTAATATCATTAACTTCACCCTGGGAACCTGTAGAAATGCAAATTCTTAGGCCTTTCCCTAAACTTACTAAGTCAGACTCTGCTATTGGTGTTTTTAACAAGACCCCTGGGTGATTTTGAAATTCATGAAAGCTTGAGAATTACTGATTCATTGCATAGAGCAAGGCTGAACTGTGTAGACATTTTTGTATGTAAATAAGAAAATTGTGTTGCTTTTTCTGTATAGGTCTCACTGGTTAGCTTAACTGCAAATGCCTTGGGTTACTCAGAACTTGGTGCCATCAAATCCCTCAGAACACTAAGAGCTCTGAGGCCACTGAGAGCCTTGTCCCGGTTTGAAGGAATGAGGGTAAGACTGAATGCCTTAGAAATTGTCAGAATTATTATTGAGAGCAGACTGACAGTTTGTATCATAGAAATGTCAAATTTATGGAGAATTTGTGTCCCACACATTCATACTGACATAGCTAATCAATCAAAAATAATATTTACCAGATGTCCATAATACTTGGCACTGCTGGAGTCACTCACAGAGTATAATAATGCCAGAGGGACTGTTTCTAATTAGCTAGATTTTCGCTTGGTGGAAAAATCTCTGTAGTTATGCTGCTGATTTGAATCAAGATTATTTATGTTCCCTTCATTTATAAATGTGCAGGAAATCCTACTCGCTGTAGTTTAAGCCTACCAAATCATTACTCATCATTTCTTCACTACTCCGCTATGATACACTTTGAGCCTTTTGATGTTTGAATCAGGCCTTTTAGTTCTTAAACACAGGCTGAGATGGCTAAAAAGTAGGTCAACTGGAAATCTAACGCTCATTCAGAAGGGTGGCACAAAGGAAGAGGAGATTGTGCTGACATTTGTCATGCCCTGAGGCACAAAACCTGAGACCACATACCTCACCACCTAGAAAATGATGATGTCTTGTCTCGGTGGTTTTAACTGATTCAAAGGGGATTTTTAAAAAATGATACTTTTTGTAATATTTGAAAGTAGTTACTTAGACTTCATCTGCATGTTACAATCACAACCAGAGATGAATGGTGTGTGTAGATGTGTGTCTGTGAGTGTCTGTATATGCATGGTTACATAGAAAAGAGTTATTAGCTGTTAAATTCTTTTTACTTTACCAATTTGAAAGAAAAGTTTTTGCAGTAGAAGGGTTAATAAACAAAAGGTATCAAACTTTCAGTGCCAGAATACTTTTTGTATTTTCTGTGTGGAATTTGATCCCCAAGTGGTCTCTTTTACTCTCAAATTTTGGACAGCAAATTGTATGATTTGTGTGATTTTTTTTAAAGTGTTGTTGACTTCTACATTCATGTCACTATTTATACTCTTAATTATTTTTGGCATTTACTGTTAGTTCCATCCTTTGAGGTAAATTTGCTACATGTATATTATTACCTCTTGAGAAAACATTCTCCAATATAAAATTCCTTGTATAGTCTTATGATTTATAATTTTAAAATTCTTAGTTGGAGCTATTAGAGTCCAGTTTCTTCCCAATATTCAATTGAAACAGATTTTTTTAATCATTTGACTGTTTTTGTAATCATATTTAAAAATAAGTAAATATTTGTCGTCGGCTTTTCACTTATTCTTCCTTCTCATCCTGTGCCAGGTTGTTGTAAATGCTCTTTTAGGAGCCATTCCATCTATCATGAATGTACTTCTGGTTTGTCTGATCTTTTGGCTAATATTCAGTATAATGGGAGTGAATCTCTTTGCTGGCAAGTTTTACCATTGTATTAACTACACCACTGGAGAGATGTTCGATGTAAGCGTGGTTAACAACTACAGTGAGTGCAAAGCTCTCATTGAGAGCAATCAAACTGCCAGGTGGAAAAATGTGAAAGTAAACTTTGATAACGTGGGACTTGGATATCTGTCTCTACTTCAAGTAGTAAGTAATCACTTTGCTATTTTCTATGATGTGTAATTAAAATGGGTGTAAAGTTCTTCTTCCTCATAATGAGATATCCACCTGTTAGAATGGCTATTATCAAACAGATAAATGACAATAAATGTTGGCAAGAATGTGAAGAAAAGGGAACCCTTGTACATTGTTGGCAGGAATATAGGTTAGTATAGCTTTTATGGAAAACAGTACGGAGGTTCCTCAAAAAACTAAAAATATAACTACTATATGATCCAGCAATTCCATTACTGGGTATATATCCAAAGGAAATTAAATCAACATGTCAAGGAGATATCTGCCGTCTCACACTCACTGCAACGCTATTCACAATAGCCAAAATATGGAAACAACCTAATTGGCCATCAACAGATAAATGGATAAAGAAAATTGTGTGTGTGTGTATATATATATACACACATATAATATACATAGTAACTGAGAAAATGTACAAGACTTTTGTTTTCAGAATTACTATGGATATTATATGTATATTATACACACATATTTCTATATACACACATGTAGATATATATACACACACTGTATATGTGTATATCTATATGCACATATATATAGAAAGTGTATGTCTATATGTGTGTGTGTGTATATAGAAGTAGTCAGGGAAGGGGCAGAGCCTATGGCACTAAGAAACTGAGAAAATGTACAAGACTTTTGTTTTCAGAATTACTGTGTCCACACAACAGAAAAAGTATTTCAAAAAGTAAATGCACTTGAATGTATTTGTTTTCAGTTTAGGAAACTGCTTCTTTTTACAGAGTGTCTTAAAACAGTATGTTCAACAGTATTAAAAAGATTTTCAAAAATAAGCCCTCATGATTGGTGATTGGTAATAATCATTTAAAAACTTATTGGATGTATACATATATGTGTGTGTGTGTGTATACACACACACACATCTATAGACATACACAAAGAAATACTATTCAGTCTTAAAGGAAGAAGGAAATCCTGTCTTTTTTTATACAACATGGATTCACCTGGAGGATATTAGGTGAAATAAGCCAGGCACAGAAAGACAAATGACACATGATGTCACTTGTATACGGAATCTAAAAAACACAAACTCATAGAAGCAGAAAGCTGAATGACAATCACCAGGGGCTGTAGGATGATGGGAGATGTTGGTCAAAGGATACAAAATTCAGTTCGACAGGAGGAATACATTCTGTAGAGCTATTGTACAGCATGGTGACTATAGTTAATAATAACATATACTTGAAAATAGCTAAGAGAGTAGATATTATGTTTTCTCATCACAAAAAATGAGTAAATGAAGTGATATATATGTTACTTAGCTTGAGGTAGCCATTCCACAATATACGTATATTTGAAAACATCATTTTGTACAACATAAATATATTCATTTTTAATTTGTCAATAAAAAAATGAATATATTTTTGAAAAGCAATTGAAACAAAAATGCATATACATTTTAGGAACTCTATATAGATGCACTAAAACTATATAAAAATGATATAATACTATACAATAATAAAATAAAATTCTTCTTCCTCAGTGTTTACAAATACTTCCTTAGGCCCATCTGCCTAGATTCCTCTTACCATGATTGAATGATCTTTTCTGCCCCAGGCTGGAAACATGATAGTTCTAAAAACTTCATTGACTATGCATTTGGTAGCACAGCACAAGTCCTTTGTCACTGGGTGTTTTATCTAGTCGTTGTTTTCCTCCCTTCCTACTCTGAGGAAAGAAGTGCTGGCCCCAAGGGGGATTAAAAAGGGGTGTGTGTGTGTGTGTGTGTGTGTGTGTGTGTGTGTGTAGACAGAGAAAGAGAGAGACTTTCAGATAGGAAAATTGCTCTCTTGCAAATGAAAACTTTCCAATTAAGACTATTGTGTCTGCTATGCACTCATAAGAATTCATTCAGCTATTTAACTGACTGCAGTATTAAATATCCACTAGCTCCCGGACACAATCCACTTACACGATCCTCATGACTATTAAAATAGTCAGGAGAGGGGCAGAGCCTGTGGCACTAAGGAACTGAAAAAAATGTACAGGAGTTTTGGTTTCAAGATTACTATGTCAACGGCATAGAAAACAAATATTTTAAAAAGAAAATGCAGTGGAATATATTGTTTTCAGATTAGGAAACTGCTGCCTCTTATAGAGTAATCACCTCAAAATAGTATGTTCAACAATATTAAGAAGGTTTTCAAGAATAAACTCTCATGATTGGTGATTGGTAATAATCATTTAGAAAAAAATAAGTAGAAAAGAAAGCATTAAGATAAATAATGCAGCATACTTTTGAACTTGTCTGATGCTGATACTATATACATGAAATCTTGTCATCAAATTACACGATATATTTTTATATAACCACATCAGAGTAAAACATTGTCGATATTGTTTTTATGATAGCATATTGTTACAGTAGATCATTATTTAATTATACATGGGGTTAAATATGCACTTAAGATGTTATAGAGGAATATAAAGTTGAAGTATTTTCAATGCATATCATAAAACATTGCCTAAAATGTACAAACAAATTTCAAGCTTATTTATATGCCTATATTGAATACAGGTCAAATAGAATCTTGATCAATTATTCTTATCCAATTTATTTTCTAAAATTGCAATTTTGGGAAAAAAGAAAATGATACGACTTTTCTTACAGGCCACGTTTAAGGGATGGATGGATATTATGTATGCAGCTGTTGACTCAAGAAATGTAAGTCTAGTTAGAGGGAAATTGTTTAATTTGATTAAATGTATATTTCTACAATATTATAATTTAGTGACATTGTCAATCAAATAAAATTATGTGCTTAATGTGCAAAACATCTATATTATAAGGATAAAATATTTAATCATATTATTTCTTTCAAAATTATCATAGGATGACTTTCCCTAATCACTATGTATCTTTTAACATATCTTTTCTAGTATTTAGCAAGGCACGTGACACAAAACTTTATTGGATGTATTTTCAAAATGAGACATTTTATTTTTGACTCTCATAGTCCTGGTCATTTGTGCATTAGAAGTTCTCACAGGCAATACTTTTCATCTGTAATAGATTTCCTCCAGCTTTTGGTCTTCCTTATAATAGGAAGGATATGACTAATGATCGGGACAAAAATAAACAAACAACTTAGTGTTTCTCTTGGGAAAGTCAGATTAAGTGGTAGAAGGGAGGGACTTTCTGAATCTACTTTATACACACCAGTACTTTGAATTAGTTTTTATAATTTTCATTAATTTCTCCCTATTTAATGAGGAATGAAGTCATATTTTGGGGGAAAAAAAAGAGAGATTGATTTCTGGTATGCCAGAGCATGATAATAAAGCTCAAAATGCTGTTTCCCTAGCACCAGCAGCTAGTTTTCTGAGTGAAGAATTCCCGAGGTTTTTTTTTTTTTTTTTCCCCCACTTCATAAAAACAGAGAGAGAGCAAGAAAACGTGAAAAGCCCTGCATTGTATCCTCTGTAAGTGCTATCAGGAATTCCAGTTATGAGATTTTTCTGAATAATAATAATAGTTTGTTGTTTATCACTACTCACTATGCCAAGGACTTTCTCACATTATCCCATTTAATCCTAAATAACAACTTTATTGTATAGGGGATACTAGCTCTATTTTAGCACTGAAGCAAAGAAGCTTAATGCATTAAATGGTAAAACAAGTTTTTGAACCCTAACCACAAATAATGGCTCATACCCACTTTCCACAGTAGTTTCTTACCTTTTTGATTAATTAATTCAAAGCTCTCTCCACCTTCCTTATCAATAGCTTAAATGGCATGAAACATTTTCAGTTTCTTCTTTAATAACTTAGCAGACCTTTTCTGCCGCAAAACTCCTGGAATTTCAAGCACATTACAAAAATGAAAGCCAATTGAGCACTACATTTATGAAAAGTTGCTGGATCTTACTTTAATTAGTAAATTGCATCAGAGAAATGCAATTTTAAACCAAAATAAAACATTATCTACACACCTACCAGATTGGTGATACTAAAAAGTCTGACAATACCAAATTTTACCAAGGATAAACAGCAATAAAAACGTTCATACACTGCTGATAGGAAAGAAAATAGACAAATAATCCTTTAAAAACAGTTGGGTATGATCACATTATTTGAGAAAGTTAAAGATATTTTTTAATCTTGCAATTCTACTTTGAACAATGTATCCTAAAGAAACTTATGCACATGTTTAGGATAATCTATGTACAAAAATGAATATAACATTTTTTTTTCACTTGAAAAAACTGGAAGCAAATAAAAAATAGTAGAAATAGGCAAATAATTGAATAGTATATAGTGATGAAAATGAATGAATACAGCTATATATAACCACATGGATGGGCCTTAAAAATATAACATTGAGTTAAAGAAACTAGACAGATACTGTAATTCTACCTACATAAAGTTCAAAATTGACAAAACTAAGCTTATTGTTCAAAAATGCATATTGAGGTGTTAACTGGAAAGAAAAAGCAATGACATAATTACCATAAAAGTCAGGATAATGACTACCTCTAGCAGGGATGATGGAGTTTATGTTTGAGAAGGATACACCAAGGGTTTCTGAAGTTGTAGGAGTGATCTGGGTTATGGATTTCACTTATAAAAATGTATTATATTTTGCATCTATATATTATGCACTTTCCTATATGTATATTGTCTTTTAAGAATTTTAAAAATATAATTTTACATCACTGGTAACTAAACTCACATACACAAATAAAATCTCATCAAAGAATAAGTAGTTTTACAGTATTTCTGGTATTTTCCATTTTGCTCTATTTCATTAGAAAAAAAATTATGCTGGTCATAATCCTCTAAATTGATTTCATAACACAGTGGGTTATAACTTGCATCTATTATCATCATCAGGGGTTGGTTAACTGAGTTGGTTAGAACAATGTCCTATTAGACCTGTGAAAGCTTACAGCTAAAGCTCAAACCTACTATCACACATTTTTCTAATCAAAAGTGGGCTAGACAAGAGATAGTATCGCCGGACGCGGTGGCTCAAGCCTGTAATCCCAGCACTTTGGGAGGCCGAGACGGGCGGATCACGAGGTCAGGAGATCGAGGCCATCCTGGCTAATACGGTGAAACCCCGTCTCTAATAGATAATACAAAAAACTAGCCGGGCGACGAGGCGGGCGCCTGTAGTCCCAGCTACTCGGGAGGCTGAGACAGGAGAATGGCGTGAACCCGGGAGGCGGAGCTTGCAGTGAGCTGAGATCCGGCCACTGCACTCCAGCCTGGGCGGCAGAGCAAGACTCCGTCTCAAAAAAAAAAAAAAAAAAGAGATAGTATCATTGTTACAGAAACAGTCGCTACTGAATAGGATAAAGCAATAGACTCATTTTCAGAAAGGAAAGATCAACCTATATACCTACATGCAGACATAATACAATGATTCTTGCCTATCTAAAGAAATGTATTATACCAAACCCTTACACTTAGTAATTACTACTGGCTGCCACTGTTCTAAGCATATTTATATGTTAATATAGTTAATCTTTACAACCACACAATGAGGTTTAGGTTTGATTATTTTCATTTCACAGATGAGAAAACTGAGGCAGAGAAAGTAAATCTTAAAAGTTGTGACATAGAATAATGTGACGCTGACATCTCTTTTGTAAGAAGAGGAAATCTTTAATTTGCATGCTGTGTTGGGTACTTTGTTTACAAAGGAAAGTGCATTCATAATCTGGGCATTTATTGGATGAAATTGTCTATAATCTTTCAGACTTCTATACGAGTTATTTCATTTTCTCAGGTAATGAATAGTCTTGCAGAACTCTTCAATAAGCATGTGAGATTTGAAGGCTCATAACATCTGTTTAATGTTGGTTTCTTTTCATTCCAGGGATTAAAACACGCTTAGATAATTGAAAACTTACTGGTGTGCTTTTTATGAAACAAGTATTAGATATAATGGTTACAATTCTTCATGTTTTTTAGGTAGAATTGCAACCCAAGTATGAAGACAACCTGTACATGTATCTTTATTTTGTCATCTTTATTATTTTTGGTTCATTCTTTACCTTGAATCTTTTCATTGGTGTCATCATAGACAACTTCAACCAACAGAAAAAGAAGATAAGTATATTAAAACTTCATATTTGCTCTGAAATATGAACTAAATATTTCATACTGTTTCCTTTAGCCTCCAAAATGCAATCACCAAAAAAAGAATATAAAATTCAGAAATTATTTTGAGATATTTGATAATGGATAAGCTTTAAAGAAATTAATAATTCAGATAGCATATTTTTGATATTTTTAGTCTAGAAATATGACTAATATGGCATAATTTATGTATTGAATAAAGGCATCTCCATAAATACAGATATTAGCAACAATAGAATGAAATGTGGGAGCCAATTTTCACATGATTACTAAGGTGGATTTTATAGCCAGCAAAGAACACAATTTTAACAAGTTTTGCTTTCATTTCTTTACTTTGGAGGTCAAGACATTTTTATGACAGAAGAACAGAAGAAATACTACAATGCAATGAAAAAACTGGGTTCAAAGAAACCACAAAAACCCATACCTCGACCTGCTGTAAGAATAACATATTTTCATTGCCTGTTAAAGCTATGTTACCTAACCCTTTCACACCCAGAATTTCTAGAAACTAGTTATTTTTGTGGGTTTGTAACACAAAGTTCTTTACCTTAACAATGTGACTAGCTAGCCTGAATAGCTTGAATAAATGTATTTTACATATATAATATGTTTAAATTATATAAGGCATAGCATATTTTATATGTAAACATATAAAATACATAGAAATAAAATTTGCTATACTTAAGTGTCAGTAGTATCATACCAACTGATGTCATTAAGAAGTTTCTAATAACATAAAAAAGAAAATACATACATACATAATGTGAAAATAGTAAATGTTCTCAGAGTACAGAGAAGACCGATTAGAATAATTAGTACATCCCAGATTGGCCTCAGTTTTTGTGTCTCTGCAGATTGAATGGAATCATTAATGAAACAGGCCACAGGTTATGCTTTTTTTCTGGTTAAACAAAAAAAAGACCAACTTCATATTTTCTCCTACTATCCCACCCTTAAATTAGAAGATAGCATTCTTTTTAGGGCTTTTTATGGCACTTCCAGGTATATATTTGCCAGCGATACTGTTCGTTCAGTTTGGCTGCTGCAGGGAGTTGCTGCCAGGAGAATCGCTAAGTTTTTCTATCACTCCTGAAGGACTAGCTCAGACATATAAATCTCAGAGCATCTTTCCCAAGATATACATGGTATAAAACCCTTCAGTGTCTCTCAGAAATCTTGACTCTATAAATTTATTGGTGACGATATAAAACAGACCATAATTAAGTGTTCAGTTGGTAAGCCGGCCAATAACTCAAAGAAAATGGATAGCTATATTGGGTCAAACATAAAGGGTGTACAATTTGAGCCTAGTCTTTAGGAAATAATACAGTTTGAATGAATAAAGAGAGACGCGGAGAACATTTACCATATGAGAACATGTATACTTCATAGCCATACAGATAAATATATCAGCGGAGAATAGTGATGCATTTGAATTAGTGAGTAGTAGACCCTGGTTTTCCAAGTTAAATGAGTCAAGGTTACCATACAAGTCTGAAGAAATTTGTGCTAATTAAGCAACACAAATGCAATATAGTTAACAGAACAGCCTAGTAATGTGAAAAGAAAGATTTTAGAGAGTTTAACCTAGAGACTGGTGTGGAACAATGTTAGAGGCAAAATAACCCTGGGCCATAGACAAGAAGATAAACCCTTACATACAAGAAGATGAGTCCATAATCTGTGTCACACCAACAGGACTGGAACTACTCCAGGAGTGAAATTAGCCAATAAGAAGACTCAATTGGGATGAAGTACCTATGAAACACAGGAAAAGAGGGAGGACATGTAGATAACAGAGAATCTAAAACATAAACCTGTTGATGTTTTGTGAGACTGTTGTTTCTGCTATCATAAACTGAAGTCATATGAAGGCATTGGGGAAAATAGTGTCAGAGCCTAAGAAATGTCCAGACTGAGGAAAGGATTTTAGAGTTGTCAGAACAAAATTCAGTTGAGCTCTGAAGCACAGATTCATTTTTGAAAAATAATTAGAATAGAGAATAAAACAAAATTCTCAGAAGACCTTGCATATTTCACCAAGATATAGGAAGAAATAAATCAATGAAGAAATGAGATTATGTTTACTTCCATCAAATGACATGGATTTACCTGGGTAGTGGTAGGGGTATGTGGAAAAAGTTCAACACATTCAGCTAGAATGTTATCAGTGATAATTTGGCAACTTAGGAAGTAACTGGTAAAATCCATATATTCTTCATTGACAATATGTGCTATGTAGTATGCCAAGCATTTGAACTTAAATATTGAACAGTTTGGAGTCTAGTTAATGCAACGGATAGTAATCAAATAGTCATGCCAAAAAAATGGAAATATCCCAGGAAAAAAGGGATACATTCAGCTGTGAGAACTGATTACGGGGAGGGTACCGATTAATCAAGGAAGTTTAGGGAAGGCTTTATTAATATAATATACTAGCTGAGGATGGAAAAAGAATAGAAAGCATCAATAGCCAGAGTGGGATGAGAAGAGCCCTGCAGAAGGGGAAAGAATATGTGAAGGTCCTTATGTAGGACGACTGCTGAGATTGGAGTGCAGAAAGTCAAGGTTCATTTGGGACACATTGAGAATAAAGAGGTTAGGATAAGCCCAAACTTTTCTGGGCCTTGGAGGCCATGTTCAGGAAGTGTTTTCATCCTAAAAGCAGTAAGAAACCATTAAAGTGGACCCAGCCAGTCTGGGCTTTGTGTTGATCACTCAATCAGCTTCACACAGGCTGTGTGAATACATTGTAGACTTGTTTTGGAGCTATTTCAGAGATGGTAGGTAGCCTGAACCATGGTGATGTGGAGATTAATAAAAGTGGATGGATTTGTGAGCTATCACCAGAGTGAAATTTAAAAGTTTGTCTATTAATTGAATATGGGAACTAAAGAAAGAACCAACAAGAATGACTGGTGCATTTCTGCTTTGCACAACTAGATGAATACTGGTGTCATGCAGGAAATGAAGAAGGGACATGAGTGGTGAGAAAACTGGAGATACTAGTTTGCAGAATTTGGCAACCAAGGCAGAGTAAGAGAGTGAGAGGAAGGAGGAAGGGAGATAAATGATGAATATTTAGAAGAAGTAGCAAAATAAAGGTTTCTTAAGATTCAGAGATTAGGTTCAAAGCAAAGCAAAAGGAATTTTAGAGAGGAAAAGATCAAAGAGAGAGGGAATAATTATGGCATAAAAATGCACAAGATGTGGGACAAGAACATAGTGGTCTAGGGTAGGTTTAGAAAGAAAAAGGGGCTGAGTCCTCTAACGAATTTGGAGTAATATATGAAAAGAGCGTGGAAATTAAGATAATATGAAATGCAAAAGGAAATAGAGGAGTTTATTTAAACTGTTTAAATTTAATGTTCTCAAAAAAAAAAAAGTAAAAATAGAGGGCAAGAGAGCGGAAATTTATGAGAAGTTTGGAATTATCTTTGGAGAAAATGAAGGACAAAGGATTGCTAATTGTTAAATGTGAAGAGCCAAGATGAAGTTAGAGAACATAAATTTTTGGTGAGTAAGATCTTCAGAATTATCCATCTTGTTCCAACATATTTGACACCCTAGGATTTAAACAGGAGAACAGAACACAGAGACTTGGGATTGGAGTTGTACATTGAGTGTCTGTCCCACTGGACAACTCTATGAGTAGGAAATCTAAGGAGCTTTTTATTGGTCATGGTGATATTAAAATTAAGAACAAATTTCTGCTTTTAATATGTTTTTAACTTACTATACTCTAGGAGGCATATCTGAGAGAAAAATGGTACTGCTCTGCTTTTGAGGGGCCTCGAAACAAGTGGAAGAGAAAGAAAACTAAACTTGAATAAGAGCAAACCATTTGCAATACAATGCCGTACATTTTGTGATCAATGAAAGAACTCAGTTTTCTGAGAGCAGTAAGTGCTTTACACTCAAAACTGAGTTAGAATTCATGAGACAGAGAAGGGGTGGGGGACATCTGTTTTAGACAGAGTAGTAGATAAACTATGTAAAATGATACAGTAGAACCTTCACAAGCTTGTAAGAGTGGTAGGTAGGAAATATCAGAGGGTGGAAGTGAGGGGAGCGTACCAGACTTGGAAAGGTAAACTACAGTAAATTAAGAATTAATAAGGAAGGGTTTGAACTAAAACTACACACATTTATTAGGTTGAAAGAGGCCCTGAGAGGAGAGATCCAGCTGCAGTAATAGAAATCTAGTTGAGCAGGCCAAATGTGCATTCAGAGGAAAGAGCAAAACAAAATAGAACAAGTAGTGTTTGATGTCCAAAAATCGCCAATGGAAGTAATGGAAGCCTCCCTATAGAAAGAGGGCAGAACACTAGGATGTAGAATCCAGGCCACTAAAAGTGTCAGGATCTGGGAAAGCAAGCCATTAAGTGTGTATGTAGCAGAGTATTAGTCATTCTAGTTGAGAAGGTAAAGTAAGGCAGCCCAACAGGGGTAAGTCAAGACCGGATCCCTAGATTACCTGAGAAAGAAAGCAGATACATGCAAAATGGAACAATGCAGAAACCAATGATCAGAACTGTTTTACAGGTTGGGGACTTAATTTCATAAGCAAGACATAAGGCAGTTAGTACTTGGAAATAAGGCCCAAATAGACTAGGGCAAAGGTTGAATATTTCCATTGTGACTTTTTAAAAGACAATTTTATTCTTACAGAAGAGTTACCCATAATGCATACTCTAATGAATATATACCCAGTGTCCTCTTAATTTGACATCTTATGCAACCATAGATCAGTTCTCACAACTAAGAAATTAACTTTGGTATAATACTATTAAATAAAATACAGAACTTAGTCAGATTTCACTATTTTTTCCACTGAAGCCTTTTCTCTTGAATAACAATTTTTAAGGCATCTCAGCTGAACTTTAAAATGAAATTTAAGATACTGTAGCTTCAGTGGGAGAATATAAAGTCAGAAACCAGATGAAAAATTTAAAAAGAGAGAGGAAAACTTAGAGAAGTATTTATTTATTAGTTATTTAAAGTAAAATTAATACACTCCCAACACATGGGATAAAAAATTTTATTATATGACAAATATTTACTAACTGTCCGTCATAACGTGATAGTGTTCTGTGCACTGAGAACATAATAGGTGAGTTTATAAAACCTAGTATCATTGTTAGTATAAATAAAACAAATACATTTGAGTAGAGCTGAATATACAATATACAAAATTATCTTCCAAGTCTAAAACAAAAATAAAATACACTACTTTCTTTAATAGAATAGAACATTGTAAAATGTTCCATTGCAATTGATCCTCACATAAGTGCTATGTGGTAGCATTAAGAGATAAGATTTGAGACCGGGCATGGTGGCTCATGCCTGTAATTCCAGCACTTTGGGAGAGCGAGGTGGGCAGATCATGAGGTCAGGAGCTTGAGACCAGCCTGACCAACATGGTGAAATCCCATCTCTACTAAAATTACAAAAAGTAGCCGGGCGTGGTGGGGCGTACCTGTAATCCCAGCTACTCAGGAGGCTGAGGCAGGAGTATCACTTGAACCCAGGAGGCGGAGGTTGCAGTGAGCCAAGATCACACCACTGCACTGCATTCCAGCCTGTGCGACAGAACGAGACTCCATCTCAAAAAAAAAAAAAAAAAAAAAAGAGAAGATTTGAGTTCTAACCTGGAGCTTCCCTATTTACACTACTTACCTGCTTTGTGACCTAAGGCAAGTTACCTCAGCTCTCCAATCATTGGTTTTGCAAGGAATTTTTTTTTTTTTTTGGAAAATGTTGTGAGAATTAAAGGTGTGTTTTTATAAAAGCAACAATTTTATGTTGCTTTCTTAAAATCAGAAGAATTGAATTCGAGTTTTTTAAAGTTTCTAATGGAACTTTTACATATTATTTGTTCCAGAACAAATTCCAAGGAATGGTCTTTGATTTTGTAACCAAACAAGTCTTTGATATCAGCATCATGATCCTCATCTGCCTTAACATGGTCACCATGATGGTGGAAACCGATGACCAGAGTCAAGAAATGACAAACATTCTGTACTGGATTAATCTGGTGTTTATTGTTCTGTTCACTGGAGAATGTGTGCTGAAACTGATCTCTCTTCGTTACTACTATTTCACTATTGGATGGAATATTTTTGATTTTGTGGTGGTCATTCTCTCCATTGTAGGTAAGAAGAGGTGCTTTTATTCAATTAAGAAATATAGTAGTAAAAATGTGTGTTTTAAAACTTTAGAGGTATTTTTCACTAATCTTTCGCATTCATCCCAAACTTCCAAATAAAAATCTAATAGTCCATTTCTTTAGTTTGCCATTTCTCTAATTGCATGCCGTGCTTGAAATGATGAGTGGAATGAAATGAATTTGTATTTTCAGCTTTCATTTATTCTCATTTAATATTTTCATATATTCTCATTCATTCTCACGTCGGAAGACAATAACTGCAACTTTGGCAGAATACTCTTGTACCTAGTCATACTCGTGTGGTATTGACAGTTGCTGCTTTGAATAAACAATCATTCCACACACATGTAAACATAAATCATTTGAAGTGGTCACATAATTGATAAATATGACCTCTTAAATAATTGGAATATTGTGTATGTGCAGTTATATATATAATTACACATATATAAGTTTCATGTTATCTTTGGGTGCAGACAGTTTTCTGTAGTTTGCAGTATTTCTTTTTGGAAGCAGATATTTTGTTTGAAAATCCAAAACAGATTTGTTATCATCAAGGATACATTAATGTTAGAATACACACATATATTAAGTGCTAGGAGTGCAAAAGGCTTATTGGAAAGATATATATATATAGTGTTTATGTATAAGATACTAAAGGAGGTACTGGAAGTAAATATAAGAAGATTTAAGAGAAGGTTCTCCCTATTTGGGGAAAGAGAACATTCACATGGAGGGGAAAATCATATAGCACTCTTTAAACTACTTTCTTTAGTAGAATAGAACATTGTAACAATGTTCCATTGCATCTGATTCTCACATAAGTGCTAAGAGGTAGCATGAGGAGGCAAGATTTGATATCTGCCCTGTAGCTTCCCCATTTACACACCTGCTCAATGACCTAAGAGAAGTCACCTCAGCTCTCCAATTCCTGGTTTTGCAAGGAATTTTTCTGTAAAATGGTGTTGTGAGGATTAAATCAGATTATGTATATATATACATGCACTTAGCACTGTGCCCAGCATGAAGAAAAGACTCAGTAAATGGTCAGTGTGACCACAAGAAAAAGTTGATATTATCACCATTTACTGATGCATAAAAGCAAGTGCCAAGATTCAGTCCCAAGTATGTCTGTCTCCAAAGCCTATGTTTTCTTCTGTACATCACACTGCCTACTCCCAAATAAAACAGGATCACAGCTATCTCTGAAAGTTAAGAACTCTCATATTCCTGATCCAAAATCATATGCCTTTAGTTCTTATGCAAATACTAGAACTAGTATTTTGGACATATAAATTAATTTCTGTACTTGGCCATTGTATGCTTCATGATATCTTTAGACCTTCCAGGGTCGAGTCATTTTTTTGATAGATGCTTTCCTTGAACTAGGAAAAATGGCCCTTGTTACCTTCATTTAATATAAAGATGTCAATGTTATAACACAAAACATACCAGTTTCATTTTGCTGAACAAATATTGCAGATTATTTGCATATATACATGTACCTAACTGTCCTGTTCACATTTTGTAAAACTAATGTAATTATGTAAACTTTCATTTGCTACTACTAAGTATAACATTATTTTTGTTATTTGTTGATTTTCTACAGGAATGTTTCTGGCTGAACTGATAGAAAAGTATTTTGTGTCCCCTACCCTGTTCCGAGTGATCCGTCTTGCCAGAATTGGCCGAATCCTACGTCTGATCAAAGGAGCAAAGGGGATCCGCACGCTGCTCTTTGCTTTGATGATGTCCCTTCCTGCATTGTTTAACATTGGCCTCCTGCTCTTCCTGGTCATGTTCATCTACGCCATCTTTGGGATGTCCAACTTTGCCTATGTTAAGAGGGAAGTTGGGATCGATGACATGTTCAACTTTGAGACCTTTGGCAACAGCATGATCTGCCTGTTTCAAATTACAACCTCTGCTGGTTGGGATGGATTGCTAGCGCCTATTCTTAATAGTGGACCTCCAGACTGTGACCCTGAAAAAGATCACCCTGGAAGCTCAGTTAAGGGAGACTGTGGGAACCCATCTGTTGGGATTTTCTTTTTTGTCAGTTACATCATCATATCCTTCTTGGTTGTGGTGAACATGTACATCGCAGTCATCCTGGAGAACTTCAGTGTTGCTACTGAGGAAAGTGCAGAGCCCCTGAGTGAGGATGACTTTGAGATGTTCTATGAGGTTTGGGAGAAGTTTGATCCCGATGCGACCCAGTTTATAGAGTTTGCCAAGCTTTCTGATTTTGCAGACGCCCTGGATCCTCCTCTTCTCATAGCAAAACCCAACAAAGTCCAGCTCATTGCCATGGATCTGCCCATGGTCAGCGGTGACCGAATCCATTGTCTTGACATCTTATTTGCTTTTACAAAGCGTGTTTTGGGTGAGAGTGGAGAGATGGATGCCCTTCGAATACAGATGGAAGAGCGATTCATGGCATCAAACCCCTCCAAAGTCTCTTATGAGCCCATTACGACCACGTTGAAACGCAAACAAGAGGAGGTGTCTGCTATTATTATCCAGAGGGCTTACAGACGCTACCTCTTGAAGCAAAAAGTTAAAAAGGTATCAAGTATATACAAGAAAGACAAAGGCAAAGAATGTGATGGAACGCCTATCAAAGAAGATACTCTCATTGATAAACTGAATGAGAATTCAACTCCAGAGAAAACCGATATGACGCCTTCCACCACATCTCCACCCTCGTATGATAGTGTGACCAAACCAGAAAAAGAAAAATTTGAAAAAGACAAATCAGAAAAGGAAGACAAAGGGAAAGATATCAGGGAAAGTAAAAAGTAAAAAGAAACCAAGAATATTCCATTTTGTGATCAATTGTTTACAGCCCGTGATGGTGATGTGTTTGTGTCTACAGGACTCCCACAGGAGGTCTATGCCAAACTGACTGTTTTTACAAATGTATACTTAAGGTCAGTGCCTATAACAAGACAGAGACCTCTGGTCAGCAAACTGGAACTCAGTAAACTTGGAGAAGTAGTATCGACAGGAGGTTTCTATTTTCACAACCAGCTGACACTGCTGAAGAGCAGAGGCGTAATGGCTACTCAGACGATAGGAACCAATTTAAAGGGGGGAGGGAAGTTAAATTTTTATGTAAATTCAACATGTGACACTTGATAATAGTAATTGTCACCACTGTTTATGTTTTAACTGCCACACCTGCCATATTTTTACAAAACGTGTGCTGTGAATTTATCACTTTTCTTTTTAATTCACAGGTTGTTTACTATTATATGTGACTATTTTTGTAAATGGGTTTGTGTTTGGGGAGAGGGATTAAAGGGAGGGAATTCTACATTTCTCTATTGTATTGTATAACTGGATATATTTTAAATGGAGGCATGCTGCAATTCTCATTCACACATGAAAAAAAATCGCATCACAAAAGGAAAGACTTTACTTCTTGTTTCAGGATGTTTTTAGATTTTTGAGGTGCTTAAATAGCTATTCGTATTTTTAAGGTGTCTCATCCAGAAAAAAATTAATGTGCCTGTAAATGTTCCATAGAATCACAAGCATTAAAGAGTTGCTTTATTTTTACATAACCCATTAAATGTACATGTATATATGTATATATGTATATGTGCGTGTATATACATATATATGTATACACACACACACAGATGTACACATGCCATTACATTGTCATTCACAGTCCCGGCAGCATGACTATCACATTTTTGATAAGTGTCCTTTGGCATAAAATAAAATTATCCTATCAGTCCTTTCTAAGAAACCTGAATTGACCAAAAAACATCCCCACCACCACTTTATAAAGTTGATTCTGCTTTATCCTGCAGTATTGTTTAGCCATCTTCTGCTCTTGGTAAGGTTGACATAGTATATGTCAATTTAAAAAATAAAAGTCTGCTTTGTAAATAGTAATTTTACCCAGTGGTGCATGTTTGAGCAAACAAAAATGATGATTTAAGCACACTACTTATTGCATCAAATATGTACCACAGTAAGTATAGTTTGCAAGCTTTCAACAGGTAATATGATGTAATTGGTTCCATTATAGTTTGAAGCTGTCACTGCTGCATGTTTATCTTGCCTATGCTGCTGTATCTTATTCCTTCCACTGTTCAGAAGTCTAATATGGGAAGCCATATGTCAGTGGTAAAGTGAAGCAAATTGTTCTACCAAGACCTCATTCTTCATGTCATTAAGCAATAGGTTGCAGCAAACAAGGAAGAGCTTCTTGCTTTTTATTCTTCCAACCTTAATTGAACACTCTATGATGAAAAGCCCGACTGTGCAAACACGTTGCAAGCTGCTTAAATCTGTTTAAAATATATGGTTAGAGTTTTCTAAGGAAATATAAATACTGTAAAAAGTTCATTTTATTTTATTTTTCAGCCTTTTGTACATAAAATGAGAAATTAAAAGTATCTTCAGGTGGATGTCACAGTCACTATTGTTAGTTTCTGTTCCTAGCACTTTTAAATTGAAGCACTTCACAAAATAAGAAGCAAGGACTAGGATGCAGTGTAGGTTTCTGCTTTTTTATTAGTACTGTAAACTTGCACACATTTCAATGTGAAACAAATCTCAAACTGAGTTCAATGTTTATTTGCTTTCAATAGTAATGCCTTATCATTGAAAGAGGCTTAAAGAAAAAAATCAGCTGATATTCTTGGCATTGCTTGAATCCAATGTTTCCACCTAGTCTTTTTATTCAGTAATCATCAGTCTTTTCCAATGTTTGTTTACACAGATAGATATTATTGACCCATATGGCACTAGAACTGTATCAGATATAATATGGGATCCCAGCTTTTGTTCCCCCCCAACAAAACCAGGTAGTGAAGTTATATTACCAGTTACAGCAAAATACTTTGTGTTTCACAAGCAACAATAAATGTAGATTCTTTATACTAAAGCTATTGACTTGTAGTGTGTTGGTGAAATGCATGCAGGAAAATGCTGTTACCATAAAGAACGGTAAACCACATTACAATCAAGCCAAAAGAATAAAGGTTTCGCTTTTGTTTTTGTATTTAATTGTTGTCTTTGTTTCTATCTTTGAAATGCCATTTAAAGGTAAATTTCTATCATGTAAAAATAATCTATCTGAAAAATGTAAAGAACACACATTAATTATGATAATTCATCTTTCAATTTTTTCATGGAATGGAAGTTAATTAAGAAGAGTGTATTGGATAACTACTTTAATATTGGCCAAAAACCTAGATATGGCATTAGGTAGAGTAGTGGAAAGTTACAAAAATTAATAAAAAATTGACTAACACTGTAAGTTGTGCATCTTTTCTCCTTCCTGTCCACCTATTGTTCTTTTTTTCACTTTTCCATTTCAATTTCTTCCTATATATTCTTGATCTACTTTTCTTTATATCCTTCTATCCTTTCCTTGGGTTTTCAGTATTTTTCGTTTAGGATATTCTCCTTATTTCTTTTCTATTCACCAAATGTCTTGTTTATTACAGTCTACCGACCACTTAGACTTAGATCCCTAAAATTTGCTGTCACTCTGTAAAGTGCACATAGTATCTGTGTATTTATTTTTACAATTTTCTTTACAAAAATTCTAAGAAAGCTTAGACTGCAACTTTTCATAATATATAAACAAAATTCCCAAGTGGCACAGATTTGACTTTCTCGTTTAATTATGAACAGTTTGGGAAACGTTTCTCAATTCTGAATGCATATTAGAATTACCTGAGAAGCAAAAAAAAAAAAAAAAAAAAAAAAAAAAAAAAAAAAAAAAAAAAAAAATAGCCAGTGCATGGGCCAAGACCAGACCAATTTAACTCATATCTCTGGGTGAGACTTAAGCATTTAATTTTTTGAAGGCTCATCGTTGATGCTGATTCATACTAAGGACTAAGAACTAGCAAATTCGGGTCTCCTTTGCCCAAAAGGAAAAACATATAATACAGAAAGTGCAAACTGTCCTTCATTACATAACTTGTCATGTACAAAATAAAGTTCCTAAGAGGATGGGTTTTGGAGTATTTATCTTACAGACTGAGGGATTGACATTGATCTAATTATAATAGAGGTTCTTCTTTAGGGCTGTAGTTGGTATAAAGGGAATTCTATTAGAATAGTTTAGGGAGACTGTTTTCAGGTACCACATGCACACACAGACACCCCATATGGCACCTTAACTATCCCTAGTGTATACTGGGTGGAATGAATATGGGATGGTCTAGGAAACAGTATACATTTATAAAATAGCTCCCTCCAGTGAATGCTACCTGCCTTGTTGCATGAGAACCTTTAATCCGGACCAATAGAAGGCAGCTCACAGTGGCCAGCCATAAAGCATACATTCAGTTTGTCGTTAACAACTCACAGATCTAGACAGGAAAGATTCTCCTTCTCATCTTCTCCATTCTTGGGGCATCTCACACAATCTCCTGTTTTCCTGAGCTCTGTATAATACAGACCTATTTACAAAGAAAAGGGAGGAGACAAAAGGGGTGAGGGGAAGTAAAGAAAGAGGAGAAAGGAGGAGAAGGAATGATAGGGGAAAGTAGGAGAAAGGAAGGGAGTGTAAGAAATGGGGTGTTTCATAAGTTATAATTCTGAAAAAAGTCTGGTGTGGATACCTGCAGCGATGGTGAGAGAAGGAGGAAGAAATGTTACTTAGCTGTCAATATGTTAGATCTAATTATTTATTCTAATATAAACATGTTTCTTCTCTTATTTATTTTTATTTATTTTTTATTTTTTTGAGATAAGGACTTGCTCTGTCACCCAGGCTGGAGAACAGTGGTGTGATCATGGCTCACTGCAGCCTTAACCTTCTGGACTCAAGCGCCTCCCGAGTGTCTGGGACTACAGGCATGTGCCCCCACACCCAACTCATTTTTTTTGTATTTTTTGTAGAGACAGAGTTTCCCCATGTTGCCTGGTTGGTCTCAAATTTCTGGACTCAAGCAATCCTGCCGCAGCTTTCCAAAGTGCTGAAATTACAGGCATGAGCCCTTGCACCTGCCCCTCTCATTTTTTTAAAGAAAAGATACCTGTGAAAAAAGTGAAGAGGACATTATACAACATCACACAAGTAAATGTTACAATGATTCCATGGGTCAAGGAATAATGTTTTTTTCTTTCACCTAAACTAAATACATATTCGAGTGTCTACCATATATCAGCTTTGCAATAGCAGCTAAGAGATCAAAGAGGAATATAAATATCCCAAGAAAGACTATAACCAGAGGTGAAGAACCTGGAAAGCCATGATAGAGTTTGGAATTGATTATGTGGTCAAAAGGAGTGATTACTCCTGAGCAGTAGAAGGAGCAGTGAAATATGATACATCTGTACCTGCTGAATCTGGTAGCAAAAACACTTGGTAGTAATAAGGCTACGCTGCTCATTTTTTGCTAGTATTTTACAGCAATCTCATTTTCCCAGTTCTTTAAATGGATTCTTATCTCTTGGTATAGTAGATAGATTTTATTAAGTAAAAGAATAAAACTCGATTTTTAAGTCATCCAATGTGACACTTCCTGCTAATAGCCTATTGTAATCAACTTAAATTTTTTAAATTTACAGATATATCTAATTTTATTCCTATCATTTTATTTCACACTTTCTACTTTTTGGGGTTTTTCCTTTTTTTCTCCTCTTCCTTCTGGTCCTCTTTTGCTTTGTGTTTTCTATTTTTCTTTCCCCCATCTCTGATGGAAAGTTACACATCATCTCCTTCCATCCATCCCTCCCTCCTTTCCTTCCTTTCTTCTTTTTTCTTTCTCTTTTATAAGTGATTACTCTTAAACTTTAACATGCATACTTAATTAAGGTGAACTGTAATCAATATTTGTACCGTGATCTGGAAAAATGAATTTTCCTAGACTGACAA
The DNA here is from genome assembly GCF_002776525.5 of Piliocolobus tephrosceles. Lineage (NCBI taxonomy): Eukaryota > Metazoa > Chordata > Mammalia > Primates > Cercopithecidae > Piliocolobus > Piliocolobus tephrosceles. Next base: position 51,278,944 of record NC_045444.1, read on the forward strand.
TATATAATTGCTCTCCTCTAACATGTTATTTTTGTCTGGTATCTTAGCTGTACCTTAATTTGAGAAAAAACAAACAGTACTATTACATGAATTTGTAGGCAGTGCTTATTTAGACTTACATAGTAATTACTAGTAATTTTTTCCCTCAAATTTGTTTCTTTTGCCATCTTTTCTATTTTGTATTCTATTTCTTTCTTGAAATGTATCCTTTAGGAATTCTGTAAGATCTGTTAGCAGCAAAATGACCCTGTTTTTCTTTTTCTGAAAATGGCTTGATTTTGGCCACATTTTTAATTATAATTATTTTCTTTATATATCAACTTATATTAAGATAAGATATATAATGATGTATTATATAAAGATTTATATAAAAATATACTTATATTAAATAAATATATGTTATATATATTGATATAACATATATTTATATAAAAATAATATAAGTAAAAATATTTATAAATATTTATGTAAAATTACAATATTTATATTAAAATATTTATATAAATATTTAATTATAATACTTTTGTTTTTTATTTCTATGCATCTATGAAATTATTTTCATTAATCTGACTCATAATTTATGCTAATGTAAGTTGAGGATTCACATATTAATATTTTCAATTCAGAAAATTCCAAGGAAATGATCAGTTTTTAACATTACAAATATTTTCTCATTCCATATTATTTTATTCTATCTGGAACTCCTTAAGAATATAAGTTCAATGTCTAAATCTTTTCTCCATATCTCTTAACATTCCTTTTTTATTTTTTAGTGGTCTCTCTGGATAATTTGTCAGGTTTTGGTATCGAAATAATCCTGGCTTCATAAAACAAGTTGGGAGGCATTTATTCTTAAAAGAGAGTAACAGAGATTATTCCTCCCTTAAATATTGATAGAACTCAAAGTAAAGTCATCGGAAACCTGAGTCTTCTCTGTGGGAAAGTTTTTAATTAAAGATACCAATTTCTTAAACAGGTATGTAGGATGACTGAGTTTTTTTTTTTTAGATTTGACAAATTGCATTTTTCTAAGAATTCATTCATCTAAGTTATTGCTATTTGAATTGCTGTATATATTGTTCATATTATTCTCTTATTATGCCTTTAATATCTGTGACAGCTCTAATCATTTTTCCTTTAATTTCTGATTCTGAAATCATCATCTCTTTTCTTGATTAATCATCTCTTTTCCTTGATTAGCCCATATAGGAGTCCTTCAATTTTACAAATATATTTTTAAAATTCAATTTTGGTTTGTTGATTTTCTCTATAGTTCTTCTGCTTTCTATTTTAATTACTTCTGCTCTGTCCATCCCTACTACTATAATTTTCATTTTCTTTCCTCCCTGCACGGGCTGAACATTACTTGTAACATTGAGAAGGTGAGGTGATAATGGTAAGCTTTGTTTTGTTTCTAATATGAGTAAGGAAAGTTTTAATAATTAACTATTAAAATGCCAATTGGTATAGATTTTTTAAAAATAGATATCCATTATCATCTTAAAGTGGATTCTTTCAGTTCTTAATTTTCAAAAAGTTTCTAAAGGTCATTAATTAATGCAAAATTTTATTGGTTTTCTGCATCTTATTTAGAAAATCATATATTATTTTTCTTTTGTATTTTGATATTGTGGTACACAGCGATAGATTTTAGGATATTAATTCTAACTATGCTCCTGGAATTTAATCAAATTTGGTCATTTGAATTATCAATTTCATACATTGCTTCGATTTTCTAATATTTTGTTTTATATTCCTACATCTATGTTTGTGAAAGAGTTTGGTTTGTAATCTTTTTACTTTAATGTGCTTGTTAGGTTTTGAAATCATCATTATGCCAACCTCTTAAAACAAGTTGGCAAAGGATTTTTCTTGTTCTTGTTCTCTGGTAGAGACTAAGTAAGACTGGTGTTAATATTTTTCTTAATTCTTTGGATAATTAATTAGTAAAATCTGAGCATGAATTGTTTTTATGTACAAGTTCTTAATTATGTATTATTTTCTCTGATAGAGGACCATTCAGATTTGTTGTTTCTTCTTGTTTCACTTTCTGTAACTTGATAAAATTTCAAGTTTATTCACATAAAATTGTTTATGATGATATTGTTTTTTAAAACTCTATAGGATCCTTAATGGTGACTCCTTTTGATTCCTGTTATTGGTATTTTGTGATTTCTCTTTTTTATGTATTTAGTCTTTTAAGGAACCAACTTTTGCCTTTTAAAATATTCTGTATTGTATGTTCTTTTCTATTTTTTTATTTGTTTTTATGTTTATAATTTTCTTTCTTTTATTTCTTTAGTTTTAATTTACTATTGTTTTCTAAATTCTGAAAATCCCTATTTCATTCATTGATTTCAACCTTTGTTCTTTTTCTAATAAATACATTTAAGACTATAAATTTCTCTCTAAGCATGGCTGTAATAGCATACCCTAAATTTTGGTTTATTTTATTTTGATAACATTCAGTTTAACATATTTTCTCATCTCTATCTATTTAGATTTTTAAAAATCTTACTAGAAACTTAGAAGAGAACTACTTAATTTCCAAATACTTGAAAAAGTTTCTAGATGTATTTATTTTGATTTCTAATTTAATTTCCCTACATTCAGATAATATAGATAATATACTTTGTATAATCTTAATATTTAACTTTTGGTTGAATATGCCTTGTAGCTCAGCATGTATCAAATGTGGCCCATATTTCATGTGTAGTTGAAAATAAAGTACATTTCAGTTGTTAAGTACAAAATTCTATACATTTTATTCATGAATTTGAAAGAAATCTTCATTTCTTTTGGCTGTTTTACTATCCTTTACCAGAAGGGGTGTGTAAAAATTTTCCAATATGATTATAAATTTGTTTTATTTATTTTAGTTCTGTTAACTTTTGCCATATAGCTTAATTTTTATTTAGTTATTTGATATTTATTAGGTGCCTAAAATGTAAAATTGCTACATTTTTTTTTCCAGTAGATTGACCCTACTGTCATTATGGACTAGTCCTGTTAATTTCTAGTAAGATTGCCCTAAATTCACTTTGTCTGATTATTATTATACCTACAGTGGCTTTGCCTGGCTTGGTGGTTGCATGGTACATCTTCTTTCATTGTTTCACTTTAAATGTTTCTGTAACCTGCTATTCAATATTGAATATTCATGAACTGTATTTTATATCCAGTCTGACAATCTTTCACACACACTCACACACACACACATATATTTCACATTTGGATTTAAATTTTATGACTCCTTTTGGATTATTTGTATAATTCAATTTTATACATTGTGTTACTATATTGTTTATAGTTACCAAGCAATTGCCACATTAACTTATTAAATTTCAAAACGAATTAGTATTTCGCTACTTTCTGGACATTGCTAGGGCATGAGAACACTTTCATTCTATTTCCCCCACTTCATCTTTTGTACTATTATTACATATTTTCATTTTACATGTAGTCTAAACTCTGGAAGACATTATTATTACTTTTATGAAATCAACTTCTACTTAGTGCATTAGCATGTTTTCACACTGCTATAAAGATACTACCTGAGACTGGGTAATTATAAAGGAAAGAAGTTTTTGTTGTTTGTTTGTTTTTCAGACGGAGTCTTGCCCTTTGCCCAGGCTGGAGTGCAGTGGTCCAGTCTCGGCTCACTGTAACCTCTGCCTCCCAGGCTCAAGTGTTTCTACTGCCTCAGCCTCCCAAGCAGCTGGAACTACAGGATCCCACCACCACACCCAGCTAATTTTTGTATTTTTAGTAAAGACGGGATTTCACTATGTTGCTTAAGCTGGCCTTGAACTCCTGATCTCAAGTGATCTGCCCGCCTCAGCCTCCCAAAGTGCTGGGATTACAGGTGTGAGCCACCATGCCCAACCAGAAAGAGGTTTAATTGACTCACAGTTCCTAGTGGGTATGGAGGCCTCAGGAAACTTACAATCATGGCAGAAGGTGAAAGGGAAGCAAGGCACACCTTATATGGCAGCAGGAGAGGGAGAGAGTATGAGGAAGTGCCACACTTCAAAACCATCAGCTCTTGTGAGAACTCACGCACTATCACTAGAACAGCATGGGGGAACCCCCATGACCCAGTGACCTCCCACCAGGTCCCTCCCTTGAACAAGGCATTTACAATTCAAGATGAAATTTGGGTTGGGATACAGAGTCAAACTATATCACTTAGTTTTCCCGAAATATTTAGTGTTTTATTCTTTCCTATATTTTCTACTTATCTATGGATTATTTATGGATTATTTATGGATTATTATTATCCACTTATCTATGGATTATTTCCCTTCTGCCTGAAAAAAATTCTTTTTAATATTTCCTTTACTATGGGTCTGCTCTTACTGACTCTCTCAAGTTGAATTTGTCCCCCAATATTTTTTTAATTTTCACTTTTGAAGGATATTTTCACCAGATATGAGTTCCAATATACTTTTTCTATTTTAGCATTGAGGTGACATTGTCTTCTGTAAAAAGAATAATTTCAAAAAAAGCCCTAAAACCATAATTCTCATGACAATGAAAGCATGAACACATGTCAAAGATTTCATTTAACTCATTAATTAATGAGAAAATCCATAAGAACCAGACAAAAGGTTTTTTTTTTTTTTTTTTTTTTTTTTTTTTTTTTTTTTTTTTTGAGACGGAGTCTGACGCCCAGGCTGGAGTGCAGTGGCCGGATCTCAGCTCACTGCAAGCTCTGCCTCCCGGGTTTACGCCATTCTCCTGCCTCAGCCTTCCGGGTGGCTGGAACTACAGGCGCCCGCCACCTCGCCCGGCTAGTTTTTTGTATTTTTTAGTAGAGACGGGGTTTCACTGTGTTAGCCAGGATGGTCTCGATCTCCTGACCTCGTGATCAGCCCGTCTCGGCCTCCCAAAGTGCTGGGATTACAGGCTTGAGCCACCGCGCCCGGCTAAGAACCAGACAAAAGGTTTAAAGGAGGATTTGACTTATAAAGATCTGTGAACTCTGCTTGACAACTTTTATTTGTTCTGCCATGAACAGAAATCATTTCCTGGCTACCGGCAAAATTATCAGAAACAGAGGCCCTGTGGTCTCTTGGTGGAAATCCCTTCTCTAAATGTTGCTTCCAGATGTCTCTGGTCCATTGGTCTTTTAAGCAGTTTCATACCCTGCTTTCTACCCCTCCCCATGCCATAGCTCCAAAGAAATTCTGAATCCTTTTTTGTGCCAGTGCAGACCATGTGGCATTGTAGCCATGCTCTTAGCCTCCTCCTGTACCTGCACGATGGCACCAAGGCACTCCAGGGTTATGCTAAATTTGGGTCATTCCTCAACATCTTGCAATTTTCATGGTCTATGTTCTGGAAAGGGCAGAGTGTTCCCTCTGCTTGTGAGTCCCTTAAATGTTTCTATCTTTGAATGTCTACCACCAATGCCACCCCCAGTTCTAGTTTTCATTGTGAGGGAGGAAAATCAGAACACTCATATATAATCCTTTACTCTTACTTTTTTTCTCTTACTTTCCAATGGCTAGCAACAGTTACTTTCCTTCCTTTTGGGGCAGGAATTTTCTTTACATAATATACTATTCTTTGTATTCTGGGATCCACACTTTGTTCAATTCTCTGAACTCTGGATCTTAATATGCAAAAATCTGACATTACTATGGATTTATAAATATCAAATTAGAAGATGAGTGACATTTTTCTATTGTTGATATAATTTTTATCTGAATTTCTATCCTTTGAAAGAAAAGGCTTCATGGTCTTCATGACGCAAAAGATTCAAGAAAAGGAGAGAAATTTACCAGAAAAGCAAAATGCAATAGCAGACAACTCAAACACTACCTTAATATAGATAAATGCATGCACATATATTTTTAATTTGACAAATCTTATAGTATGCAATTGGAGCCAATCTTTAGGATGTTAAGAGGGATTATCACCCCATTCCCGTTTCTAGAAAGGTTTTATATAAATAATTGGCATAGAAAGAACCATAGTTGTTTTTAATAACTATTGTCATTTTTTTCAATACTAACCAGCACCTTTTGACAAACTTACTAATATTTTAGAAAACCATATTTTGATGTACCTGATTGCCCTTTTTTAGCAGTTCCTCAAAAAGTTAAACACAGAATTATCTTATGACCCAGGAGTTCTGCTAGGTATACACTCAAGAAAAATGGAAACATATGTCTAATATAATCCTGTACACAAATGTTTATAACAACATTACTCATAATAGAAAAAAAGATGGAAACAACCAAGAGACCATCAATGGTTGAATAAACAATTGTGGTATAGGCATATAATGACTTATTATTCAATCATAAAAGAAATGAAGTACGGATACATGCTACAATTTGGATGAATCTCAAAAACATTATGACAGGTGTAAAAAGCTATACACAAGAAGTCACATATTATGTGGTTACTCTTGTATACCCAGAATGAGCAAATCAATAGAGATAAAAAGTAGATTCGACTGGGCGCAGTGGTTCACGCCTGTAATCCTAGCACTTTTGGAAGGGCAAATGGGGAAGATTGCCTGAGTGTAAGAATTCCAGACAAGCCTGAGCAACATGGCAAAACCCCATCTCTACAAAAATTAGCCAGTCATGGTGGTAGGGGCCTGTGGTTCCAGCTATTTGGGAGGCTGTGGCATGAGGATTGCTCCAGCCCCGGAGGTTGAGGCTTCAGTGAGCCTTGTTCCTGCCAGTACACTCCAGCCTGGGCAACAGACCAAGACCCTGTCTCAAAATAAATAAATACATAAATAAAATAAAAATAGATTAAAGTTTACTAGGGATGGAAGGACAGAATAGGAAGTGCTTACTTAATGATTATGGGATGTTTTTATGGAGTAATAGAACCGTGAAACTACAGAAAGCTTGTGCTTGCACAACATGTGACTACAATAAATACTAATATATTGTACACTTTAAAATTGTTATGTGAATTTCACACAAACCTAGTTATGTGGAAAAAGTAAGTTAACATCATTGCAACCCTATCCACTAGAGGGCGATGCTTCCATTAAGAAACATGACTCGTAAATTTTTTTGGTTGGTCGAAGGAGGACAGTCAGCTTTGCAAATACATTTTCTGCTTATTTTGTATGTATCTTAGGTGTAAAACAATGAAAGCAAACATCCACTTTGGAGACATTACTGGAAAAATAATATTTAATTTGAATGTGTCTCTTCAAGACAAAACAGTTTAGGAAGCATTTGTATTGAGAAAAGATTTCTTTCCTTGGGCATAGATCTCATAGGGCAAAAATTAAACAAACATGAGCAAATTATGAAACTAAAGGCATGGTTAATGGAAAGCATCTCAGCGACTAACATAAAACTGAATGAGCCAAGTGTTGAAGTATTCATATCAATAGAGGGTTTCAAGTAACTTTATCACTGTAAATACTTGAGAGTCTTGAAAGTGTTTATCCACATTTTCATGAGCACAGTAAAATTTGGTTGTCCAACTCAGTATGTGTCTTAAATTCTGTCTCTAATTCAGAAAATAATTCATCATTTAGTAAAGCTACATTTCTTGAAGGTGCATCAGGAGTAAAATAATTACCTCATCATACACCAGAGATCCTGTGGCCAAGAGTTTTAAGAGAGTAACACAGGAAGTGTCATGCATACTCATTTTCAGCTCCAAATTCACACAATAAGTTACTCTTCCTACAAAGGGAATGTCTTTCTGCCACTGTTCACAACAAAATCACAAATGTAACAGAAAAATTAGCCAAGGAAAACACAGTCCCTAAAGTAAATCTGATGCAAAATAATCTTATTAAATCCATACAATTACAGCATTGTAAAGTCCTCCTTGGGTTATTTATAAAGTCAGCAGTCAGCGTTTTCCAAGGCATACTAATAGGAAGCAAAGCCTTGCTCAGGAGCCAGCTGATAAAGACTATAAAGCTCATCCTCGGAGCAAAACCAGAATGATGTCACTGCTAAGTCCTCCATAAAATAAGAAGCAGGCGTTTTAGAGCAGGTAGTTTGGGACACAAATAAATGTGGGGCTTGGGAAGAGAGTCTAAAAATCCAGAAACACAAGCTTAATCCTAGGTTTTTCTTTAGCAAGATTTGGATATATACCAGAACCTAGTTTGTAGTCAATACAATAAATCATATACTGTATATATTTTCTCAAGGTGCTTCAGTTTACCTATTTTAAAAACAAACAAATGGATATCCTTTTGTCAACTTTATAAAATAATGTTCAGATATTGTTATTATAGCATATTGTCTTTCAATTGTTAAATAACCACACATATAGAGGCCCAGACAACACATCTAGTGTTTATCATCCCACAGTTTCTTTGGGTCAGGAATCTGGGGACAGCCTACCTGGGTCCTCTTCTCATTCCCACAAGGCTGCAATCACGTCAGCCAGGACTTGAAGCTCATCTGAAGCTTGGAGTCCTCTTCCAAGTTTAAGCAGCTGATGGTAAAATTCAGTTCCTACCAGCTATAGAACCCATTGTAGTTAGTTTCTTTAAGACTGATTTTAAAAATTGAGAGTTTCACTGCATCAAGTCTTTGAGCTCAGGGAAGACCTAAACCCTCTTTTAAAAGGCTTGATTTGGTCAGGCTACCCAATATAATCTCCTTTAGACTGACTCAAAATCAAACTGTTTCAGCACCTTAATTACATTTGCAAAATCCCTTCACTTTTGTCATATTCTGTCAGCTGGAAGCAAGTCGCACATTCTGCCCACATCCAAGAGGGTGGTGGTCTAAGATGAGTTGGCCAGATGTAAATATAGCTGGATTAGATGAACCCTGACTATCCTAATCAAAAGTCTAATGGCTACACAGGACAAGCTAGGAAGAAAGCATCTTCTGCAACCTTCCCTTCATTACAGAGTAACAAGGCTTTTTTCTGTCCAGTGGCTACAAATATCACCCAAGCAACGAGTATTACCAGTCATCACACTTTATGCCTTCACACAAGCATATTCACTCATTTGTGCTACAAATAAACTTATCTTTCCCCATCAGAAAATTCCCAAAGCATTGAAAGTTAAAATGGTTTTTATCTGTTTATATATTCCTTATTTGTGCCAGTACAGGGAACGTTTGAGTTAGAAGCATGCAGCCTGATTTTAAAAATTGAAATTAAATTTCTATCAGTACCTTTGTAGGAAAATCAACTTGAAGTTATCTAGCCATAATTTTGGCTTGTCTCTTTTATTCAGGATATGAGGAATTGCTGGAGCTTTTTTCTTTTTTGAAGTTTATCCTATTAAACACACACACATCACAATGACTTCATTCCTACACTACTTAACTTTGCACAAAACTGTTTTCTCAAAAAGGCACTGAAGTGAGCTGGCAACCATATATTAGTTACTGCATTAGTGAAGAAAAGTGGCTACTCCATACAATCCCAAGCATGAAAAATCAGAACTTTGAAGAAAAAAACCCAAAAAACCAAAACATAAAATTGAATTAAATTTAAGCCAAAAAGCAATAAGGAAAAGTAACAAGTAAAAGAATGTTCTTAAAAAAAACATTAAGCTTCAAGAGCCTTATGTGAGGCAGTAAAGATATTGCAGATATAGACATTGGAGAAAGCTTGCAAAAGTAACATTGCTGGAGGTTGGTTTTAAATCCTGCCTGCATGGTCTTGCATAATTTGTTAGTCCTGGGAGTGACGCACAACATTTGCAATAATCATTTGAAATGAAACGTAACTCTTACTTGAGGATCATCTGTAACAATGATTTAATGTGTTACCAGAAGTGATAAAGTGACCAAGTAAATCGATCAGTAAGTGTTTGCTTAAGGCCAGTTACATGTCCAGTGTAATGGTATATTACAAAATATTGAGAAAGGGACCCTTTCTCAATATTGAATGCTAGACTTTCTGCCGGAGACCAGAATTTGGTATGAACTAGTAATGAAGGGGTCAGAATATTGAAGAAGTCTTATCATCAAACACAAGCCAATGAACATTTAAGTGTCCTATGGCACAACGACTTGTCACAAATGCTTTGTTGTATATTAAAACATGAGTTTTTGTCTTTACACAAATGAGAGAACATCTAGAAATCTAAACTGGTCACCTTTGGGATGGTTACTAACCAGAGAGACATCATTGCTTCTTGGCTGCTTTGAAAGCCTTCAATAACAGTTACTCAAGAATAATCAGCCATTTGTGTCAAAATAGGGAGGGTACCAATGTATTATCCCACCATGCCCATGCATAGAATAGTGCTAAACATATAGCATGTATTTATTAAATATTGCTGCAAAGTTGAGGGAGTGAAAATCTGTTTATCAGCTTTCTGAAGTGTTTGGGACAACTTGGACTTTGAGGCAGTTTGTGCAGCCCTCATACCTTTCCCATTAGAACTTTTCTCTACCCCGATCCCATAGCATGGGCAGTCAGCAGACATCCTTCCATTGTGTGACTGCACTCTACTGCTCACTGTTGATTGCACCAAGGATGAAGATTGGACCCCAGCTGGTCAATCAGATTCTCTTCCTTAGCTGTGTGAACTCAAGACACAGAGACTGGGAACTGCAAGTTTAAATATGTAATAGAGGAGTTGAAAAAGCCTCTGTTTTTCCTGGGACCTGGTTCTTTAACGTTTCTTTGGATTCTGTGAAGTATCTCTTCTACAAATCCTTTTTTCCATTCTTTTTTTTTCCTTTTTTGCTTGGGTTACTTTGAAAATTTTATTAATTTTCACCAAAGATGCGTCAAATAAGACCACTGACATACTTTTGGAAAGTGCTGGAGACTGAAGAAAGAAATGTGAGACATCTGTGCATGAATCAGCTTGTTTCTGTATTTTTCTCACTTCAAGCATAAAATCTCTCAAACTTTAAGCTTTTAAGACATTGCAGTCTCTCCAGGAGGCAGGAATTTTAAACGCAGATACATTTATTTTCCTTGAACTGGTTTTGTATATATTCATTCAACCACTTAAAACAGTGTCCCACCTGAAAATGAAAAGGCCACAACATAAACTTTTCCATAAAAATAGGTTAAGGTGAAAGAAAGTGATGAGTGTATTGTAAGGCTCATGAAGAGATTTAGTAGCACTGATCATTTTTGGGGGCATTCAATATGTTTCTATGTATAAGCCATAGTTTATAAATTCACTATAGTTTGTTCAAAGATACAATCAAGATACATAACATTAAAAGAACATATACATAGATTTTTAAAAATATGTTTGTCATCTAACATGTACCATTTTTGGATTTTTCACAGTACCTAAACCCCGAGGACCACAAAGAAGAAAGGGTTGAAAAATATTATTTTTTAAACTTTTTATTGAACAGCATTATTTCTAAATTTCTTTTACACCTTTTAAAAGTGATATCTGAAACTACTTTTTACTTTTGTTTTCTTAGATATTTTTCATTTTACTTTTAAACATACTTAAAATATCTTATAAAAGACATATTTTGAAGTATAAAAGAAATATATTTAAAGTATAACCTGTGACAAAATTCACCTCCTTTAGACAGTATATAATTGAATTGATTCTATATTACTAATTTTTGTTCTTCCTTGCTTAAAAAAAATGTTACCTGGAACAGGCTAGAGAGGATAATTTAAAACTAACTGGTTGTTTTGGTGTTTTCAGTTATTACTGTATTTGGTATTTAGCCATTGGGATAACATTTACTAATGTAACAGAAGCACATCCAGCCCACTGTGTTGCTGTGGGTCACAGGGGTCTGCCTCTGTTACTGCTTTGCTCTCAATGTTAGCAGCACTCCCCGTGGTTAGGGCTCAGCCTGACCCTACAAGTCTTTTTCTGACTGCTTGTAGCTCAACACAGAGGAGTGATTAAAATCTCTGCTTGTCACTCATCTCTTATGCCAAATTCAGTAGCAAAAGGTGGCAGCATATACTTACATTGGCAATGAGCCCAAACTTCAGAGTCTGAGGTCTTGTCACTGTTAGGTCATCATCTGGGTGTGCAGATGGTGATCACTGCAGCTTAAAGGCTGAGGAGGCAGAGTCCTGTGGTGAAGCTTGACTTCCGGCTATGAATAGGTAAGGGGAGCTATGTCAATTAGATAATGTGAAACACGGTGGGAAAACACTGTTCCTTAAACAATCTAGGTCTGACATCATGTCCTCTGGGCATTCTTCCTTGTGTCTGTTTCCCACAACCTCAGTTAATGACATCCATTTCTTGCATTCCTGATGCTGCCCTTTAGCCAGAATGTTTTGCCCACATGGTCCTCTTGCTATATGCATTTTACTTGAGATGTGCAAGAAAAACATTGTGGACGGTGAATATTTGTAGCTCAAAAACAGAGCAAAAAGGAGAAAGAGAGAGGCCTTTGATGGGGAATAGCTTAAGCTGATGAGAAGAAAAAAGATTTGAGAAGAGGAAGAAACACAGAGTGACTTTTACCACCAAAGGAAAAAAAGCTTGAATATCGGTCTATAATCTTTTATCTTTCTGAGGAGAATCACTGGTTAGCACTGTAAAGCTTTCACAGAAGAAGCCTCCTATGAGCTCTCTCTCCACTATATTCTTTGAGATTCTTCTTTCACAATTATCTCTACCCCTCACCTAGAACTAATAGCATTATTATTACATATTAAATTATATTCTAATATATAACAATACTTTTGTTATATTTATTATTATTGCTAACTTTAATTTCACTGTCAGACACTCTTCCAAGTAATTTGTGTGAATTGCCTCAATTGCCTCTCCCATAAAAGTATAATAATTTCTACATTTCAGTTGGAGAAACTGAAGCACATGAGATTGCTTAACTCATGTTAACTTGCTTAACTGCACAGAATTGAGTGGCAGAGCCAGGATTTGAACCTATGCACTGTGACTCAAGCGTGTGCCCACTGAAATGTGCCACACATGTGAGTCTGACTCAACTCCCTTTTATTCTAGCAATTTCTTAACTCACTCAATGGTTTTGACCAAGCAGCAGGTCAAAGTACTCCTGAAGTTTTTCCCTCTCCAATAATGTGAACAGCCAACATTTCCACTCAGGTTGAACCATCCTAGGGAAAAAAAAAAAAAAAAATCATTTTTGCCAAGTGTTTTTACAACTGTTTGAACTATTTTGAGGACTTGGGAACAAGAAATAAGATGGGTTGAATGAACATAACAACAGAGGCTTGTTTCTGGATTTATTCAATGATTAATTCAGCAAGTATTTGGATAAGCACTTGTTTTGTATCCTAGAGACTGAGGATTACCCATGAATGAGTTGTTCCTGCATTTGGGCTTGTCTGCTCCCAAATCCAGACTGTTTCCTGGAGGCTGTCTATTAAAAATAATTTTTGAGGCAAGTCTTTAAGAGCAAATTATAAATAAAAACTAAAACATCTGGCTGCCTATGGTGGCTCACACCCGTAATTCCAACAGTTTGGGAGGTCAAGGAGGAATGATTGCTTGAGCTTAGGAGTTCAAGACCAGCCCTGACAACATGGCAGAACCCCTATCTCTACGCAAAATACAAAAAATTAGCCAGGGGTCAGGGGGGTTGGTGCACACCTATCATCTCACCTACTCAGGAGGCCGAAGTGGGAGGATAGACTAAGACTGGGAAGTGGAGGTGTAGTAGGAAGAGATTGTGCCACTGCACTCCAGTCTAGGCCACAAAAACAAACAAACAAAAACCCCTAAAACATCCATGTATCTCAATTCTGTGAACCACTAGATATAATAAATAGTGCTTTAGGATTCCTCTAACATATTATATCTCCACTTTCCCTTCCAGCCACTTCATCACTTCACTGTTGCCTGGTTTGGTTTCAGGAGGGCATCTCTGGAGCCACATGCCTGTGGATAGGAGTAGCTTCAGAGACTGGGGGCCCTGCCAGAACAATGTGGACTCAAGAAACAGTACTGGGAGCATGAAAAGAGAGGGTGTGAGCATTGAGCATGCTACACTTGACTGCCAAATCCCCAGCTGCCTTCCTGTCCTGCTCATAAAAAGCATAGACAAACAGGAAGGGGGATATGACTTTATAACAACCATTTTGAGGTTGTATGTAAGAGAAGGCAGTAAAATCCACATTTTATAATGGCTTTTAATTGATCCAATCTGGATATTTCTTATCCAAAAGTATGGGCCCTGTGGGTAAGGCTGATGAGTGTATTTTACACAGTGTTCTGAACGGGGGTTTGAGAATTCAAAGTAGCATTGACCAGCTTTCATCACTTCGGACCCTGTGCCATATGAATAGAGTGACTGAGTATGTGTAGACTCCCAGTAACAGGGTCTAAACAATTTTTTTTTCCAGCATACATCTCAAGAGGGAAGGTTGTCTTAGATTGGCTTTTTTGACTCTACTGCACTGCAGACCAAGCAGAAATAAGCAGGCAAAGATATTTATATGGAAATATTTTAGTCATTAGTATTAGGTGAAAGGATTTTTATAGCTTTTAGAATGTTGTCCCGAAGCTACTACTGATACTTCTCCAAGGGGAGTGGGAGAGTAAAGGAAGGGAAGACAGGAAAGGGAGCATCCCTGGACAGAATACAAAGAATAGTATATTATGTAAAGAAAATTCCTGCCTCAAAAGAAAGGAAAATAACTGTTGCTAGCCGTTAGAAAGTAAGAGAAAAAAAGTAAGAGTAAAGGATTATGGAGAACCTCTGCTAGGGCAGTGTGGAAGGGAAATGTTGGGTTGGAGCCCCGACACAGATTCCCCACTGGGGCACTGCCTAGTGGGGCTATAGAAGAGGACCACTGTCCTCCAGACTCCAGAATGGTAGATCCACCGACAGCCTGTACTGTGTGCCTGGAAATGTCACAGACTCTCAGTGCCAGCCCATGTAAGTAATCGGGAGGAAAGCTGAACCTTGCAAAGCCACAGGGGCAGAGCTGCCCAAGACCATGGGAACTCAACTCTTGTATTAGCATGACCCAGATGGCTTGGCTCTGTGTCCCCACCCAGATCTTACCTTGTGGTTCTCATAATTCTTACGTGTTGTTGGAGGTACCCACTGGGAGATGATTGAATTGTGGGAGCGGGTCTTTCCCATGCTGTTCTCATGATAATGAGGTCTTTCTGTTCTTTCGCATGCTGTTCTTGTGATAGTGAATGGGTGTCATGAGGAATGATGATTTTTAAAATGGGAAATACCCCACACAAGCTCTCTCTTTGCCTGCTGCCATCCATGGAAGATGTGACTTCCTCATCCTTGCCTTCCACCATGATTGTGATGCTTCGCCAGCCATGTGGATCTGTAAGAACAACTAAACCTCTTTCTTTTGCAAATTGCCCAGTATCTGGTATGTCTCTATCGGCAGCATGAAAAGGGACTAACGCAATGGTCCATGTCTCTACTAAAAATACAAGAAAATTAGCCAGATTTGGTGGCAGGCATCTGTAATTCCAGCTACTCGGGAGGCTGAGGCGTGAGAATTGCTTGATCCCAGGAGGCAGAGGTTGCAGTGAGCTGAGATCGTGATACCGCATTCCAACCTGGGTGACAGAGCAAGACTCTGTTTCAAAAAAAAGAAAAAAAATGATGGAGGAGGAAGAGAGAAAGGAATGGACATGGAAATAGGATTAGCTAAAGGAAAGACTATGGATGAATATAGGATTTAGAGTTATGAAAGCTGGATGTCTTCACTTGCTGTGTTTAAAATTTTAATAATAAGTAATGCTGTTTAAAACAATATTAACTTTACATTTTTTTCTTGTAAGTGAAAACAAAAGAATACAGATGAACAAACATACAAAAACTCTGTACATTGAGGTTCTGATTTTGTACAAAAAATATTGAAAGATGAAGGGATTAAAATTCAATATTCGAGAAATTTTGGAGTTTAAAACATGGTGTTCTTTTTGGAAAGTTATCTACTTAGGTAATTGTTAAAACTACTTAAGTGGAAACAGAAAACTGCATCATTGTAATTGCAAAAGATCCTCTCCTTTTGTGACTTTTAAATATCAGTGTTTGTGAATATTACATGCATATGTCTAGTCAGGCAATAT
This sequence comes from Piliocolobus tephrosceles, assembly GCF_002776525.5. Taxonomy (NCBI): domain Eukaryota; kingdom Metazoa; phylum Chordata; class Mammalia; order Primates; family Cercopithecidae; genus Piliocolobus; species Piliocolobus tephrosceles. The sequence continues at coordinate 51,294,899 of NC_045444.1, forward strand.
GATCTCTGTTAGCAGGCTGCAGCTATAAATTCACCAATGAAAATTTACAAACTCCAGCAGAATGCTCACATTAATGAGTCCTTTGGGATAACATTTGCTTGAACTATGTTTATCTAAACCAAAGTGTTAAAATCAATTAACCTATAAATAACAATGAATTAATTTTCCTATTTCAGCCACAGTTATTCTCTATTGGCTGAAATTCTCTCTCTCTCTCTTTCTCTCTCTCTGTCTTTCCCTCTCTTATTAGATTTCTACATATAACTTTTCCTGTTTTAGAGGGAATTAATTTTTTCCCCCAGTATACATCCCCTCTTTGGAGAAGGAAGATTGTTTAAAATTGGCTTTATTGACTCTACTGCACTGGAGACAAAACAGAAATACGTAGGCAAAGGTATTTATGTGGAAATGTTTTAACCATTAGTATTAGGTGAAAGTTTTTTATAGCTTTTAGAATATTGCCCTGAGGCTACTACCCCTTCAAGGGGCTTAAAAGCTCCAGACCCAGGCCGGGCACGGTGGCTCAAGCCTGTAATCCCAGCACTTTGGGAGGCCAAGACCATCCTGGCTAACACAGTGAAACCCGGTCTCTACTAAAAAATACAAAAAATTAGCCAGGCGTGGTGGCGGGCGCCTGTAGTACTACCTGCCTCGGGAGGCTGAGGCAGGAGAATGGCAGGAACCCCGGAGGTGGAGCTTGCAGTGAGCTGAGATCCGGCCACTGCACTCCAGCCTGGGCGACAGAGCGAGACTCTGTCTCAAAAAAAAAAAAAAAAGCTCCAGACCCAGCTTTTAGTGAAAGTTCTGAACAGCCAAGTTGGAAAGTTATTTTTTGAAGCTGAAAATAAAAAGTAGAAAAATGGATAGTATAATAGAACTAGAAAATTTTCACTTCTTATTTCAAGGGTTGTGTTTTACCTGATTACCCTAATTGATCTTATAAAAATGTGGTTATAGTTCATGTTGTTGTATTATTATTGTTGTAATAAATTGTAATAATATTTTTTGAAGATCAGAACTTCAATATTTGATAAAAATATAATAACATTTGAAGAGCTCATCTCTATAGAGTCATTCATTACTTCAAAGTACAAAACTGGAGGAAGCTGAATGGCATATTAAAACTCCTGTGTTTATCTGCACTAATCACTTCCTGGTACTGTTGTGGTCAATGTTACATGAAATACTCTGACATAAAAACAGAAATGTACTTGTAATAATAAACATATTTGCAAAATCGTAATAAAAGTGTACTGCAACCCACCTGTGTTTTTGGCCTTTACAATTTGAGTTTTATCAACCCTGTAAAAGGTCCCATGAACACTCTACTATTGTTATAATGTCATATACATGTCTCAAATGGCTGTTAGTTTGTTATTCAGGTATACTCTCTAAGACCTCTAAATAGCTCATGCTGAGTTAAAGGTTTGTCAAAAATTCTTCAATCTCCTAGATTTCTTTGTCACTGGTTTAGTTCAATCTGCTTAATTATCTCCAAAAGCAAACAGCAAGGCCAGGGACTGCTTTGCCTAGTTTTCGCCACTGTTGCTCTTTGTGCAATTTAACTTCTGCATCTGGTGCTTCTGAAAAACAGTCTCTCAATGCTTCCTAGGTCCAGCAGATGATTAATCTATTTCTTACACACATGGGTATATTATCTCAGGCTAGGGATAGAGTCAAGAGATGCTACCTGAAATATCCTGATATTGGCACATGTAGCTGCCTTAGAAGACAAAAGAGAAGAGTCTTTGAATACGGAAAATGGACGGCACTTATTATAGTTTTAGTTTTTATGTTTTTAATCAAGAAAGGTAATTATCAAGAGTGTAACTTTTTCAGTGTAAAAAGACACAGACAACAAAAAAACACAATGGCAAAAATTCCACTGACTCCATTGGAATCATATGTACATAGGTTCAAATATTAGTGACTTTAGTTAAGACCTTGAGTCCTAAAATTGCCATCCCTTGGAAAGAAGTTGAAATATCTTTCTTTAGACACACAGAATGTATTATTCTGATGATGCTGGGCAGGAAATATCATCCTAACCAATAAACATGGAGTTGATTCCAGACCGTATCCAGTAAAGATGAACCCAAATCAAGAAGGAACAAAGAGGAAAGAAGAAAAGCATAAATACCACACTGCTTCCCTGGACCCCTAAATCTGTGTTTTGTAAGTGATCATATCAGTCTCTCATGGCCTAAAATGAAATAACTAGCACATTATAAACATTCTTTCATGGTAAACATCAATAATATCTAAAGCTTTGATCAGTAGGGTAACTTGAGGAGATGGTTTGGTACAAGAGTGAATAGTGTAAAATATCTAATTTGGTGGCAAGGAACCCACACAAACACACACATTAACAAGTTCTTATATTGGAATTGGATTTTATGCCAATAAATGAAAAGTATAAGTATAAGTGGATGGTTCCAAGAAGCATTCAGTCACTATGGCAATGGGAGTTAGTTGCTGGTGTTACCTGTGTCCCAACAGTGATTATATCTACAGGAACCCTCTTAGCTCAGAATGTTGCCATTTGTACTATTTTCACTAAATCACATGATGGAACTTTGAGAGGATGAGTGGCACCAAATCTCAGGTCACAATAAATGCACCATGAGCCCATGAGCCTGTGCATCAAGGATCCCAAGAACCCCCAGGTTTCACAGGACTATAGATAAAAAGATTCACAGGACTCGGCATATAGTTGTACAAAATTTTAGACTCGCAAAGGGAAACCACAATGTAAACAACATGATTTGTACAGACACTTTAGGCACAATGAGTCACTGTGACCGTTGGGGAAAGTTACATATAGTTGTAGGGAGTTGTTTTCCACCCAAGTTCTCCTGTGTCAGCCAGGGGCCAACCTAACCTGCAGGTCCTTCTAAGGAGAGCAGTCTCAGGTCTACTGTGAGAATTGCTTTCTGTATAGCTTGAAACCTACATTTACTGTCAAACACAAGAATAACTTAAAAAAGAGAGCGAGAAATAGAAAGAGGTTAGTCTGCAGAGATTCTTAGTGGCGAAATAATGACTAAATGAGATTCTATCTATCATCTATCTATCTATCTATCAATGAATTGATATGTAAATCAGCATCATTGTTGTTGTTGGAATTACAAATAAATGGAATAACTTATTCCACTTGTAATTCTAAGACAGCCCTAAAATCATTGGGATACTAAAATAATAAAGGTAATTTTAAGTTTATTAAAAGTAGCTAAAATAGGCCTGGCATGGTGGCTCAAGCCTGTAATCCCAGCACTTTGGGAGGCCGAGACGGGTGGATCACGGGGTCAGGAGATCCAGACCATCCTGCCTAACCCGGTGAAACTCCATCTCTATTAAAAAATACAAAAAACTAGCCGGGCGAGGTGGCGGGTGCCTGTAGTCCCAGCTACTCGGGAGGCTGAGACAGGAGAATGGTGGTAAACCTGGGAGGCGGAGCTTGCAGTGAGCTGAGATCGCGCCACTCACTGCACTCCAGCCTGGGGGACAGAGCGAGACTCCATCTCAAAAAAAAAAAAAAAAAAAAAAAAGTAGCTAAAATATACTTATGAATTTCTTTTTAAATTATTATTATTTCAATAGTTTTGGGGAAATAGGTGGTATTTGATTACATGGATAAGTTATTTAGTGGAGATTTCTGAGATTTTGGTGCACTCATCACCCAAGCAGTGTACCCTGCACCCAACAGATAATCTTTTATCCCTCACCTGCCTCCCACCCTTCACCTCAAGTCCCCAGAGTCCGTTATGACATTCTTACATCTTTGCATCTTTGTAACTTAGTTCCCACTAGTAAGTGAGAACATACGATGTTAAGTTTTGCATTCCTGAGTTACTTCACTTAGAATAGTGGTCTCCAACTCTATCCATTTGCTGCAAATGCCGTTATTTCCTTCCTTTCTATGTCTGAGTGTATTCCATGGTGTGTGTGTGTGTGTGTGTGTGTGTGTGTGTGTGTGTGTGTCTATGTGTACATATACACATATACTCAGCCATAGAAAGGTAAGTAAGCCATAGAAAGGTAGTTACAACTATATGTCACTTTCCCAAAATGAGCACAGTGACTCATTGTGCCTAAAGTGTTTGTACAAATAATGTTGTTTACGTTGTGGTTTCCCTCTGAGTCTAAAATTTTGTACAACCATATGCTGAGTATGTATATTATATATATGTCACATTTTCTTTATCCACTTATTGGCTGGTGGGCATTTTAAGTTGGTTCCATATTTTTGAAATTGTGAATTTTGCTGCTATAAAGAGGTGTAGACATGTGTCTTTTTCGTATGACTTGTTTTCTCTGGGTAGATTCCCAGTAGTGGGATTACTAGATCAAACGGTAGTTTTACTTTTAGTTATTTAAGGAATCTCCACACTGTTTTCCATAGTGGCTGTACTAGTTTGCATTCCCACCAGCAGTGTAAAACTGTTCCCTTTTCACCACATTCACACCAACATCTATTATTTTTTCTATTTTTTAAAATTATGACCATTCCTGCAGGAGTAAGGTGGTATCTCACTGTGGTTTTGAATTGCATTTCCCTGATCATTAGTGACATTGAGCATTTTTACATATGTTTGTTAGGCATTTTTATATCTTCTTTTGAGAAATGTCTATCCATGTCCTTAGTCCACCTTTTGATGGAATTGTCTGTTTCTTTCTTGCTGATTTGATTGAATTCCTTGTAGATTCCGGATATTAGTACTCTGTTGGATGCATAGCTTGAGAAGATTTTCTCCCACTCTGTGGGTTGTCTATTTACTCTGCTGATTATTTCTTTTGCTGCACAGAAGCTTTTTCATTTAATTAAGTCCCATCTATTCATATTTGTTTTTATTGCATTTGCTTTTTGGTTCTTGGTCATAAAGTCTTTGCCTAAGCCAATGTATAGAAGGTTTTTTCTGATGTTATCTTCTAGAATTTATATGGTCTCGGGTCTCAGATTTAAGTCTTTGATCCATTTTGAGTTGATTTTTGTATAATGTGAGAGATGAAGGTCCAGTTTTATAATTCTACATGTGGCTTGCCAATGATCTCAGCACCATTTGTTGAATAGGATGTCCTTTCCCCACTCTATGTTTTTGTTTGCTTTGTTGAAGATCAGTAGGCTGTATTTGGCTTTATTTCTAGGATCTCTATTCTGTTCCATCAGTCTGTGTGCCTATTTTTTCTGCCAGTACTATGCTGTTTGGTGAATACATCCTTATAGTTTTAAGTCAGGCAATATGAAGCCTCCAGATTTGTTCTTTTTGCTTAATCTTGCTTTGGCTATGTGGGCTCTTTTTTGCTCCCATATAAGTTTTAGGATTTTTTTCTAGTTCTGTGAAGAATGATGGTGGTATTTTTTATTTTTTTATTTTTATTTATTTATTTTTTTTGAGACGGAGTCTCGCTCTGTCGCCCAGGCTGGAGTGCAGTGGCGCGATCTCAGCTCACTGCAAGCTCCGCCTCCTGGGTTTACGCCATTCTCCTGCCTCAGCCTCCCGAGTAGCTGGGACTACAGGCGCCTGCCACCTCGCCCGGCTAGTTTTTTGTATTTTTTAGTAGAGATGGGGTTTCACCGTGTTAGCCAGGATGGTCTCGATCTCCTGACCTCGTGATCGGCTCATCTCGGCCTCCCAAAATGCTGGGATTACAGGCTTGAGCCACCGTGCCTGGCCGACAGTGGTATTTTGATGGGAATTGCATTGAATTTGTAGATTGCTTTTGGCAATATGGTCATTTTTACAATATTGATTCTATCCATCTATGAGCATGGGCTGCATTTCCATTTGTTTGTGTCATCTGTGATTTCTTTCACTAGTGTTTTGTAGTTTTCCTTGTAGAGGTCTTTCACCTTCTTGGTTAGGTATATTCCTAAGTATTTTATTTCTTTTTTTGCAGTTATTGTAAAAGGGATTGAGTTCTTGATTTGATTCTCAGCTTGGTCACTGTTGATGTGTAGCAGTGCTACTGGTTTGTGTACATTGATTTTGTATCCTAAAACTTTACTGATTTCATTTATCAGATCTAGGAGCTTTTTGGATGAGTCTTCAGGGTTTTCTAGGTATACAATCATATCACCAGTGAACAGCAACCATTTGACTTCCTCTTTACTGATTTGGTTGCCTTTTATTTATTTCTCTTGTCTGATTTTTCTTCTTCCTCAGGAACGCTAGTTATTCTTATGTTTGGTCACTTAACATAATCTCAAATTATTTAGAGGCTTTGCTCATTTAAAAAAATTTTTTTTCTTTGTATTTGTCAGAATGGGTTAATTCAAAAGCCTTGTCTTTGAATTCTGAAGTTCTTTCTTCTACTTGTTCAAAATTCTGTTGTTAAAACTATCTAGTGTATTTTGCTTTTCTCCAAGTGTATCTTTCATTTCCAGAAGTTGTGATTGTCTTTTCTTTATGATATCTATTTCTCTGGAGAGTTTTTCATCCATACCTGTATTTTTTTTTTTTAGTTTCTTTAAGACAATTTTCATCTTTTTCTGGTGCCTCCTTAAGTAGCTTAATAATTAACTTTCTGAATTCTTTTTCTGGCAATTCAGAGATTTCTTCTTGGTTTGGATCCATTGCTGGAGAGCTAGAGTGCATCTTATAGAACTTTGGGTGTCTTATAGAATCTTACTTTGCTATATGGCCAGAATTACTTTTCTGGTTCCTTCTCATTTGGGTATACTGTTTCAGTGGAAAGATCTGGAACTCAAATGTTGCTGTTCAAGTTCCTTTGTACCGTGGGGTGACGCCTTGATGTTGTGCTCTTCCTCTTCCTCTAAGGATAGGGCATCCTGAGAGCCACAATGAAGTGATTTTTATTTCTCCTCTGGGCCTAGCCACCCAGTGGGATGGCTGGGTTTCAGGCTGGTGCTGGAGAATGTCTGCAAAGAGTACTCTGATGTGATCTGTCTTCAGGTCTCCCAGTCATGGATACCAGCATCTGTTCCAGTAAAAGTGGCAGGGGTTCTAAGTGGACTCTGTGATAGTCTTTGGTTATAGTTTTGTTTAGTGCACTGGTTTTCTCAAATGTTGGATATGCTAGCAGTAAAGTCATGTGGACAGACACAGGTCCTCTGGTTAGGCAGGATATTTCAGGTGGTGGAATTAGCTCTTATTTTCTCCTTCTTTGAAGCAAGATTGGTCTGTTCTGAGTTTCTGTAATGACTTGAGTTGGTTGGCCTCCAGCCAGAAGGTGGCGCTTTCAAGAGAGCTCCAGCTGCAGCAGTAGAAGTGGGGTATAATCTTGCCCTGTGTTGGCCAGAATGACTACTGGGGCCTCTCAGGTGAAGGGAGAGGCCGTGGAGTGGGTGAGGTGGGCTGAAATTTTGTCCCAGGTTACAAGTTTCCCTGCTGAGAAAGCAAGCAGGTGTCTCAGGCCTCGCCTCTGCCTGCCTGCACCTTAGGTTGCAGCTTCTGCACTCATATCTGCACTTCCCTTTTACCGCCCAACCTCCCAGCCCCCTGCCCTGGAGTCTACTCAGGAGAGTTCGTGCTCGGTCGAAATTACTACAAAGTTCAGCCAGGAATTTCCTTCACCCTATGGACCCTCCCCGGTTCCACTGGCTACCTTCCCTTCCCTGTAGATCTGTGTGAGGTAAAGCCATGAATGGTCCCTGGGGCTCAAACTGAGGACCGGGAGTGCCTACAGGGCTCTTCCTGCTGCTTCTACTTTTATAGTTTACTCAGTTCTCTAAATCCATTTCAGCTCTAGGTAAGGTTAAATGCTTCTCCTGTGATATGGATTTTCAGGTTCCCCAGTGGGAATGTGTACTTGGAGGCCAACTTTTCCCCCTCACACTTCGGGAACTCACAGTTTTTTGACTGTCTCATGGCATTTGCAGTGGCAAGCCACTTCTTTCAAAGGGTCTGTAAATTCTTTTGGTTTTCCTGGTATGCTTCTGTGGTTGCTCTTGCAGCAAAACTTCACAATGTGAGTCTCCAGATGCTGTTTTGTCCATCCAAGCAGGAGCTGCATGTTAGTTCTGTCTCCTAGCCACAGTTTTTTTCACTTATAAATTTCTAATATTTTCTTCTCTTCACCTCGCTGTACACACAAAAAGATTTATGCCAGCTAACCTAAACTATGTAAATCCTCCTATATAATTTTGGTCAATACCCAACATACCAATGGTGTATAAAAGTACAAATGGTAGATGAAAGTAGGATAAAAAGCATCATTCGGCTATTTATGGATTTCAGTAGGTAAATATTAAATATGACTTGATTACCAGCTCCCCCAAGTAGGCGCATAAAGGTTAACCTCCCCGCTTCTGTTTTGTCTCTGCCCCAAGAACATCTAGCTTTATCCTAATATTGAACATATAGAAAGATGAGGGGTAGCAACCTCAAGATAAGCAATTGGGAATTCACTGATACAAGCAGAGAAGGCAATACAACATGAATGTAATGTCAACCATGTGGTGACCAGGCAGACCCTTGAAAACTCACTCCTTGTGGGAGGGAAGGTTCGAGAACTCAGTTACACAGACAAGCACAAGCAAATGATGAATTGAGATTTGGGAGGATCAGAGAGCCATTCTGGCAGCTCCCTATCAATGTGGTTTCTGTATCTTTCATACAAAGAAGGCATAGACTATTCTCAGGATTGGAAGTCTGGCAGTTTATCTCTTGGAGGCTCAGTGCTTGGTTATAGAGTGGCAGACATGTGCAGCAGCAGTAAAGTTAGAGTCACTGGAGTCACACAGCTTTAGAGATTTCTTAACACCAGATAGGTAATACCATACCAAGTAGAGAGGCAGTGATGCCCACTCTACCCGAAGAAGTAGGAAAGTCTGACAACAAAGTAGCACACAATAGAGAATAGCATCTATTGGGAACTCCTATGCAAGTGGAACAATAGCAGTATCAGCAGGAATAGAGATGAACATATATGTGTGCTCATGTGAAACACACACGTGTGAGCACAGATGAAACTTAGGAATCTCCCAGAAATATTTATGGAGAAGAATGTTTCTGAAGTTAGAAAACATGTAGGAACAGAGGGAACAAGAACCAAAATATTTGGGTAGCGGGGGTGACCAACTATCCAGTTTAACTTGAGGATTTCCTGGGTTTTAGCACTGAAAGACCCACATCCAGGGAAACTCTCCCATTCTCAAGCAAATGACTCGTTACTCTAGTTATAACTCTAACTGTGATCCAATTTGTGCTATATCCTGATTGGTCTTGGGGAGATTTGAATTATATATCATTGAATTATACATATTTTTAAAATTTTCTTAGTTAAAAATTTCAGAAATGGAATTACTGGGTCAAAGATTACACTTAATTTTATGATTTTTTTCACATGTACTTTCAAATTGCCCTAGGAAACAGATATAACTCCCACCAGATATTAAGACATTTTCAAAGCTATAGGAATTTAAATAGCTTGTACTGGCACAGGAGTAGATCTATCAGCACAATCATACTCACTCAGATCAGAAATAGATAAAATATATATATGTATATATATATATATATAGGGATACAGGATATGAAAGATATGATATTTCATACTGATTAGAAAAGATAGTTTTTGTAATACATGTTGTTGGGAGGCTGAATGGTTTTTCTGGAAAAGAAATGGATCCCAATATCCCTCCTTAGAATAAATTCCAGACATCCCAAAATTTAAATATTAAAAATAAAACCATTAAAGAAGTACACACAAGCTATATTCTTTTGGTGTTATTTTTTAGTGGGAAATGACTTTATGACAAAAATTCCCAAAGTCAAAGGCGAATGACTAATACTGTTGAATATATATAAATATTTTTTGAAATATATGTATATGCAGGAAAACATACTATAAGTTAATAAAAAAATAACAAAGTGAGAAAAAGAAAACTTTGTTTTGAGATAGAGTCTCACTCTGTTGCCCAGGCTGGAGTGCAATGGTGTGATCTTGGCTCCCTGCAGCCTATGCTTCACGAGTTCAAGAAATTCTCCCACCTCAGTATCCCAAGTAGCTGGGACTACAGGCGCCCACTACCATGCCTGGCTAATTTTTATGTTTTCAGTAGAGATGCTATTTCGCCATGATTGCCACACTGGTCTCAAACTCCTGGCCTAAGCATCCACTCACCTAGCCTCTCTAAGTGCTGGGATTGCAGGTATGAGCCACTGTGCCCAGCCATGAATACACTAGTTTTTAAACCCATAGTATTGGCAAAAATAAAAAGATTTTATAATATCCAGTCTAGTATAGGTGTGGGAAAAATAACTTTTTTTTAAATATTGTTCCTGTAAATTGAAACAACATATTGGATGGCAATTTCACAATATTTATGGCATTTTAAATCAACATATCCCCTTTACTCAGCAAATCCATTTCTAGGAGTTTATCCAATAAATATATTCATGCAAATACACAAAGATACATGTAGAAGAATGTTCACTGCTGCATTATTTATAAGAACAGAGAAATGGAAATAACCTACTTGCCCATCAGTAGAGTTCTGGTTAAATAAATGATGTGACAACTACTTAATACAATGCACTGCAGCTGCTAATAGAATGAGGCAGATTTATATTAATAGAAATAGATAGCTGCTGCAAGCAAGAAAAGAAAGTTAGAGAAAAGTATGTTTAGTACAAGTTCCTTTATATAAAAAGGTATGTATTTAAAAATAAGTACTCTGGAAGGCTATGCCTGAAACTGTTAAGAATCATTACCTCTGGTAAGTAGAAATGGGGACTCAGATGTTGGGGCTGAAGACTTTGACTTTTTATTTAATACTCTTCTGTATGATTTTGTTCTTGCCACAGAACAAAATGGATTTTAAAACAATATTATTGACAGGTTCTGTAAAATGGTGTACTTAACTGTTTTACTTCTTTGCCTATTTTCAAGATATTCCCAACAACCATGGGTATTTCTTGAATGGCTTCATTCAGTTTGATCGAGTTGAACTGCAGAAAGAGGAGAAAGAACATCAGCCTATTGCCAGGGGTGATGTTTGCTCTGTTTGCCCTGCTCCTGTGAATTCTCTCCAAACTGGTGCAAATAAAAAAGCACTGAATATATCCCCTAACCGGTATATACTGGAAAAATGCTCCTAAACTCATAGCAAACAAAAAATACCCCTTCTACCCCAACATCTCTGTATCTCTGTTTTTTTTTTTTTTTTTTTGACTTTTTACTACTTAGTAATCAAATCTTTAAAAAGTGACCCCAGATAGGTGGCTGGTTTTGTTTATTGCTCAGTAACAGAAACTCACTTAGGCTACTTCAAATCGTTTAAGTTTATTAAAAAGATATATGTGGCAAACGAGGGAGGCAAGACCCCGTAGGAACCCAGGAACTGATGAAAAAATGTTTGACGCTCGTGGAAATGGAACTGTCCACACAGTATTGGGGTTCCATTGATTTGGTTGTCTTCTTGACTGAGTACATCATTCTTAGGCAATTATGGAACTCATCTTTTGAGCTTGTCCTCCCCCAATCAGCTCATTCATCTCCCTTGCAGCTTCAGCTTCTTCATATCTTTATGTCCCTCATGGCTTCCACAAGTCTCGCAGCCACATGGCCTCTTGGAGGTCCCCTCAGCTTCTACTACCACATGTCCTGCTCTTGCAAATCCTGTTTCCCAGTTTAAATTCTAGAGAAGGGATCTGGCTGACATAGCTACTTACTAGTGTTTAGAGCACTTCCTGTAAGGCAACTTTGGATGGGTGCCCTTGAGATAGGTACCCATCTTGCATGCATAAGGGATCAGGAAATAGAGAACTTACCCTGGTTTGGGACCAATGTCTTAAAGACATTTTACGTTAAAATGAGAGAGATAGTCTGGATTCTTTATCTAAGTGGCTTAAAAAGGTCCCTGCAAGGGACTATGAAATTTACATAACAACGAGAAAAAAAATCACGCTTTCACTTATTACTGGTTAGAACCTCTCTTTCACCCAGATAATCACGTAAAAGCAATGAAAATCTAATCATATTAGTCTGTTTTCACACTGCTATAAAGAAATACCTGAGACTGAGTAATTTATAAAGAAAAGAGGTTTAATTGGCTCATGATTTTGCAGGCTATACAGCAAGTATGGCAGTATCTATTTGGCTTCAGGGGAGGCCTCAGGAAACTTAAAATCACTGTAGAAAGCAAAGGGAAAAGTAGGCACATCTCCCATGGCCACAGCAGGAGAAAGAGAGAGAGAGCAGGGAGGTGCTACACACTTTTAAACAACCAGATCTCACAAAAACCCACTCACTCACTATCACAAGAACAGCCCCAAGGGCATGGTACTAACTCATTCATGGGAACTCCACCCTTATGATTCAATCACCTCCCACCAGGCCCCACCTCCAACACTGGAGATTACAATTCCACGTGAAATTTGGTAGGGACACAGATGCAAACTATATCATGTTGCTGAGACCCCCAAATCTTAACTAATTCCAGCATTAACTCAAAAGTCCAAAGTCCAAAGTCTCATCTGAGACAAGGCTAATCCCTTCTAACTTTCAGCCTGTAAAATAAAAAAGAAGTTAGTTACCTACAAGATACAATAAAGGTATTAGCATTGGATAAGTACTTCTGCTCCAAAAAGAAGAAATCAACCAAAACAAAGAGGGTCCAGGCCCCATGCAAGTCTGAAACCCAGTAGAGGAGTCATTCAATCTAAAAGCTTCAAAATAATCTCCTTTGAGTCCACGTCTCACATCTAGGCCACACTGATGCGAGGGGTGGGCTCCCAAGGCCTTGGAAAGCCTTGCCCCTGTGGCTTTGCAGGGTTTACCTGCCACAGCTGCTCTCATTGACTGGCATTGAGTGCCTATGGCTTTTTCAGGTGTGTAGTGCAGTTGTTGGTGGCTGTGTCATTCTGGGATCTGGAGGACAGTGGCTGTCTTCTCACAGCTACACTAGGCAATGCTCCAGTGAGGACTCTGTGTGCACTCCAACCCCACATTTTCCTCCACATTGCCCTAGTATTAGTTCTCCCTGAGGGTTCTCCCCTTGTAGCAGCCTTCTGCCTAGACATCCAGGTGTTTTCATACATCCTTGGAAATCTAGCCAGTGGCTCTGAACCCTCAACTCCTGCACTCTGCACACCTGCAGCCTTAACGCTGCATGAAAGCCACCAAGACTTATGGTTTGCACCTTTAGAGCAGTGGCCCAAGCTATATCTGGGAGCTTGTGAGTCACAGCTGGAGTCGGAGCTGGAGCAGCTGGGATGCAGTGGACAGTGCCCTGAGGCTGTGCAGGGCATCAGGATCCTGGGCCTGTCCCACAAAACCATTCTAGACCTCCAGGCTGATGATGGGAGGGGCTGCCAGGAAGGTCTCTGAAATGCCTTGGAGGTCATTTTCCTTCCCATTGTCTTAGCTATCAGTACTTGCCTTCCTTTTAGTTATGCAAATTTCTGCAGCATGCTTGAATTTCTCCCCAGGAAATTGGCTTTTCTTTTCTACCACATGGCTGGGCTGCAAATTTTCCAAACTTTTATTCTCTGCTTCTTTTTTAAATATAAGTTGCCAGTTTCAGGACTTTTCTTTGCTCACACACATGAGATAAGGCTGTTAGAAGCAGACAGGCTACATCATGAACACTTCACTGCTTACAGATTTCTTCAACCACATACCCTAAATCACCACTCTGAAGTTTAAAGTTCCACAGATCCCTAGAACAGGGGCACCATGCACCCAACCTCTTTGCTACTGCATAACAAAAGTGACCTTTGCTCCAATTCCCAATAAGTTTCTCATTTCCATCTGAGACCTCCTCAGCCTGGACTTCATTGTACAAACCACTATCAGCATTTTGGTCACAACAATTTAACAAGCCTCTAGGAAGTTCCAAATTTTCCCTCCTCTTCCTATCTTCTGAGCCCTCCATACTGTTCCAACCTCTGCCCGTTACACAGGTACAAAACTGCTTCCACCTTTTCAAGTATATTTAAAGCAATGTCCCACTTCTTGGTACCAATTTTCTGTATTACTCCATTCTTGTATTGCTATAAAGAAGTAACGGAAACTGAGTAATATTTAAAGAAAAGAGGTGTAGTTGGCATATGATTATACGGGCTGTACAGGAAGTATGATAGCATCTACTTGGCTTCTGGGGAGGCCTCAGGAGACCTATAATCATAGTGGAAGGTGAAGGGAGAAGCAGGAATGTATTAGGTGGCTGGAGCAGGAAAGAGAGCATGAGGGTTGCGGGGGGAGGTGCTACACACTTTTAAACAACCATATCTCACAAGAACTCACTCACTCACTATCACAAGAACAGCACCAGGGGATGGTGCTAACCCATTCAGGAGAACTCCAGCCCCATGACTGAATCACCTGCCACTAGGCCTCACATCCAACACTGGGGATTACCATTCAACATGAGATTTGGTGGGGACACAGATCCAAACCATATTATAAATCTAATAAGAAGTTAGCCAAAAACAGTAGAAACTTTGAAGAATATACAAGTATTATTTAATTTATCCTTTTTGTTTTCTGGTTTATATGTGCATTATAATATATACAAACAATATAGTAGTATGTTAGTAGACTATAATTAAGTATATATGTGTAATAGGGATGTGTTTAGTAGTTAACTGATATTGTTTATGATGAAGCAAGTTCTAAGCTACCCATTAGTCTATAAACTTTATGAGGTCAAGGGTCCATTTGTTTGTTTATGTTTATCACTTAGCACCCAGCAATTAAGTCATGTATAGAAACTCTTGAAGCCAGGCCAGACACTGTTTGCTTCATTATACACCACAATTCTAAAGACTCCTGTTTTTTAGAATAAAGTAGATTAGTATAATAGTCAATTCAGCAAAACTAGTTGGTATGGAGACATTGTGATGGAATTCTGTGTTCATTGTATACAATGCATCACATCATGGCTAAGTAGTGCTCCAGGGCAGAAATCACACCATGTGACTGAGAGCTGAGAGCTGTAAGGGAGTGAAAGGGCAGGCGTATAAGAAAAACGCAAGCATGCAGAAATTAATGCAATATTATGGAACTGGTTATTTCTTGTCCTGCATGGCCAACTTGATAATAGGAGGATATAATTAGGCAGCTGGTTATGATGGAATTGCGGGAGGTCACCCATAGGCAAGCTGAAGGGTCAGAATGAACATTGATAAGTTGAGGTGCAAAAAACTATTTTAGGGAGGATCCACAAAGCTGAAATCCTAAAGAAAAAATTAAGTCAGAAAACAAAATGGGTCCGAATAACAGAGACAAAAGCAGACGTAGAATCCAGGGTTGGAGCTAAATAGGTAATCAGAACTAAGAAGTCAGATATTGACTTGTATGGAAGCATGTGGGCAGCTCTTGTTATTTTTGTTAAGCTGTTAGTCTCAGAGAATTTTCACTGGCCCAATTGCAGATAATATATAAGTTAGACTTTTAAGAAACATGGTTAAATCACATTCTTCTTCCTGACATCTTTTGCATTGCCATAATCTTACTATAATAGAATTCAGGTTAAAACAATATGGTAACAAATATATATAGTTATAGGTAAAGATTTGCTGTTATTAAAAGAATAAAATTCTTTAGGCTATTTTCAAAGATCTCCCATAAAATGTTCCCAAACTGCTTTTCTGGACTTATTATTTATTTTACATTTCAAAATACCTTGGAGTCAAGCCATTCCCGACTAAAAGTATTTATTCATGTGAGACATGCTTATTCAGGTGTCTATATTTCAGTGCCTATTCATTTGATCTCTGTAGTACAATAAAGAATTTGGCTGGTCTCTGTCCCCAGTTTATGAGAAGTAGCCTTGAAATCCTTGGGATTTCCTGAGTGATAGGAGTGTTTATGGTATTCATGGTGGACCCTGTTTATTTTATTTTATTTTTTTAATTTAATTTAATTTATTTATTTTTTGAGACAGAGTCTGGCTCTGTCGCCCAGCCTGGAGTGCAGTGGCCGGATCTCAGCTCACTGCAAGCTCCGCCTTCCGGGTTTATGCCATTCTCCTGCCTCAGCCTCCGGAGTAGCTGGGACTACAGGCGCCCGCCACCTCGCCCGGCTAGTTTTTTGTATTTTTTAGTAGAGACGGGGTTTCACCGTGTTAGCCAGGATGGTCTCGATCTCCTGACCTCGTGATCCGCCCGTCTCGGCCTCCCAAAGTGCTGGGATTACAGGCTTGAGCCACCGCGCCCGGCCTGACCCAGTTTATACTAATGAGGTAACTCATGGTGGGCCCTACATGTTTTACACTAATGAGATAACTCTGGATAGGTACTGGCAACACCAGAAAGACCAACCATGTGATGAGAGGATTGGGACTTTGATATTAGCTCAGTATCTAGGGAGCATAAAGGGGTCAGAGATTTGGTTTAATCACATGGACAGTGATTCAGTCAATCTTGCCTATATGGTGATACTCCAATAAAAACTCTGGACAAACCTCAGGTGAATCCCCTGGTTGGCAAGTCTCCATGCATTGTCATATATCAACATGCTGGAAGGGTGACTCATCCTGACTCCATGGAGGAACAAAATGGAAGCTTTGCTTTTGAGACCCTTCCAAACCTCACTCTATGCCTCATTCCCTTTGGCTAATTCTATTTTTGTATACTTTTGTTATAATAAAGCTATAATCATGAGTATAGCACTTTCTTGAGTTGTATGAGCTGTTCTAGTAAACAATTAAACCTGAGAGGTTAGGGGGAATCCAGAAATTTTAGCCAGCTGGTCAGAGTACAAGTGGCCTGGGGACCTTTGAATTTACAGCTGGTATATAAGGTAAGGGCAATCTTGTCCCCTCAATCTATGAAATTTGGCTTAACTATGGTTAGTTGGCACCAGAAGTCATTGCAGTCTCTGTTTTCAAATGGCCCTTCCCTCACTTATTTACACAAAGCAGTGGTTCTCAAAGTGTGGTCCCTGGACCAATAGCATTAGTATTTCCTAGAAATTTGTTAGAAGTAAAAATTATCTGGTTCCACCTCAGACCTACTAAATCAGAAACTCCAGAGTTCAGCCAGAGAATCTGTTTTATTAAGCACTCTAAGTGATTCTGATAAATATTGTATTTAAGAACCATTGAGATAGAGAAACTTTACTCAACCTTCTGATGGGAGTTGAGGCCCATCTGGAGCAGCCACTACCAAGATGCTGGCTGTAGCAGGGGAGGCGTGGCTGGGGCTGCATGCTCTGCAGAGCTGCCGGGGGCTGGGAATTGGGTGTAGCTGCAGCCACCCAGCAGTGGCTTTGGACCCAGGCACCCCTGTGCCCTCAAGGGGGCCTGACAACCCCCACTCCCACCCCTGCAGACTCAGAAGTGCCTGCTCCAGCTCCCTGGCCTCTCCCCACTCCTGGCACATGGTCCAGTGCAGATCAAAGTTGTGGTCGAACCTGGGCACTGTCATGACCCAGCTGAATGTGCACATGCTTGGGGCAGCACTGACATGCCAGCCCCCTGCTGCCTTTTCCCCCTCTGGACTTTGGATGCCAGCAATCCTGGGGAGGAGGTGGGGGATGGTAGGAGCAGCTCAGTGCCTGCTTGCAGGTACCGCTCAGCATGAACAGCCTGGTGCCATAGATGGCACGTTGATGGCAAAAGGCAGATGGACTCCTGGGCAGAAAGTGGTGGGTCCCTGGTGAAACCCCACCTTTAAGCCAGAAATAGCTTGAAGCCTGGGGCCTGGGCTGCCATTTCCAGATTAAGTCCTTGGCCTAGGGTGAGAACTTATGGTGCTCTTTCTGGGCCTGTCCATAGCTGCCCATGGACCAATAAGCACACATTTATTCCCTCTGACCCCATAAAAACCCAGACTCAACCAAACTCAGACAGACATTAGGACTACTAGCTGCAGGAAGGAGCTACCCATTTCAAGTCTCCTGAGAGCTGTTCCACTGCTCAGTGACGCCCCTTTCCACCTTGCTTACCCTCCAGTTGTCCATGTACCTCATTCTTCCTGGATGCAGGACAACAACCCGGGATCTGCCAGATGGTGGGACTGAAAGACCTGTAACGCAAACAGAGCTGAAACATGTCCCCCACTCACACTCACCATGTTGCTGATGATGAGGAGAAAAGAGATACAACCTTTAAAGGAGCCTAGACCTAGGAGCTCCCTGAACCAGGGCTGTGACACCCTCTTTGGGGCTCTGTGATTCCTGGTGTCTACAAGCTTCTGGGAGCCACTGTGTTCCCCAGTACCCACCGTGGAAGCTGCTTGTGGTACACCTGGTCCATCCACAACCTTGCATGGTGCTGGCACCTGTGGCAGCACCTGGAGCTGCCCACCCCACTGCAGCCAGCAAATGCCTGCTCGTGTACAGTGGCCGGACCCCACACACACCCACACACCCCTCTCTGCTCTCTGTGCCTGTCTCACCCTTGGCAGGTGTGGGATCCAGGCCAGTAGTGTGAGCTGAGCACAGTCTGTCAGGCCAAGTGGGCTGAAAGAGCCCAGCAGGCCTGAGCAAAACTTGGGCAAAAGTGCCACCAGCCACAGAGGTTTCCAGCTGGAAAAATGACACCCCAAGGATCCCATGATACTTCCATGCCAATCACATTTCCCTTCCTGCAATGAAAACTTCCCAGACTTACAAACCTGGCATTCCCTCATCAACTCCCCAATCTATTAAATGTATTCTAATACAGCAGTTCCCAATTTTGTTTCCAAGACAATCTTATACTTCTGGAAAACCCCAAAGTGCCTTTGTTTACATGGGCTATATTTACTGTATCAGAAATTAAAACTGAGATAATTGTAAAATATTTATCTTAAAATCTATTTAAAATAACAACAATAAACTGAATACATATTGGGATAAATAATTTTTTGTGTGTAAAAAGTCACTGTTTTCCAAAACAAGTGAGAAGAATGGCATTGGTTTTTATTTTTGCAAATCTCTTTAATGTCTGCCTTAATAGAAGACAGTTGGATTTTCATGCCAGTTTCTGGATTTAAAGTGTTGAAATATGTTGTTTTAGTTGAATTATATTAATAAAAAATTGTCTCACATTGATACGTAGTTGAAAAAGTGAGGACTATGTTAATAGCCTTTGTAGATTATTGTGCATATTGTTTTAGTACTATTACAAAAATCGACAAGGGTAGTTTTTTTAAAGGTTAGCTGCAATGTGAAATTTGAAATTATATCAATGAAATATTTGTAGTCTGCTACATTAAAATCTTTTGGTCTCTCTTGCACTTTGAACATATATTTTTCAATGCATTGTTTTCTAACATCATGCTTCCGTCATTTAGAAAATATTCATTCATTGAGTTATATAAATGTCCTTGATGTTGACACATTTTATTAGACAATATCAAAATCACAGTTGTTAATGTTACCATTGATCTCAGAAAAAACTTTAAGTGTTGGGAAGCCCTCAAGTAAATGGTGGCAGAAACAAATTTCCAAAATTCTAATTTTTTGCTTGAAAGCTCAGATTTTATCTTTGGCAACAAACCCTGAGTTTTCTTTGAAATGACAGACTCACTTCCTTCATATCTAAGAAACTGCCTGCCAAATACCCAAATCTAAAAAACCAGTCTGCCAGTCATTCTTTCAAGTAAAAATGGCTTTTCATGGGGGAAAAAAAAAGACAGCTTGTTTAGCTCCTGACTCAATCACACATGTGCTTTCACATGAGTATGAGACATGAGTATGAGACAACTATCATACTCTGGTATGAAGCAGAAGTGGTTGATTCATACTTGTCATTTAATCACAGAGAACATTTAAAAAATATCTACTCAAGGGTCAAGATTTTTTTAGAAGCAGGGTCTCATTTTATTGCCCAGGCTGGAATGCAGTAGCACAATCGTAGTTCACTGTAACTTGGAACTCCTGGGCTCAAACAAACTTCCCACCTTAGCCTCCTGAGTAGCTGGGACTATATAGGTGTGGTGTGGGCCACCATGCCTGGCTAACTTTTAAAATTTTTGTAGAGACGGGATCTCACTATATTGCCCAGGCTAGACTTAAACTCCTGGCCTTAAACAATCCTCCTGTCTTAGTCTCCCACGGCACTGGGATTACAGGTCAGGATTTAATAAAACTAGTTATTTTAAAATTTTATTTTATTTTAAGTTCAGGGGTACATGTGCAGGACATGCAGGTTTATGACATAGGTATCCAGGACATTCATAAGAGAAATTTCTCTCTCTCTCTCTCTTTCTCTCTCTCCCCTTTCTCATGCCAGTGTGTGGCAGTAAGCATACAATAATCAAAGGTACAGAACAATTTGGTGTCACAGATGATATTCGTGCTAAAGCACCAGGAGTTTCACAACACCATGGCTTCTGAACCATCTATGCAAATGTCAACATAGTGAAAAGAAACAGATAACATCTCAGTGTAATTATGAACAGTATTTTGACCTCATGGTGCCTCTGAAAGGGTTTCAGGGACCCCAGGGCTCTGTGGACCCACTTTGAGAGCCACTGATCAAATAGAAACCCCTATTGCTTAGTCGTGCTTACACTAGAATGGAGCTTTTTGGGGTCAGGGATTTTATCTTTTTCGGCATTTTATTTTAAAAGCCTAGAAAGATGTTCAGTTCAAAAAGTGCAATATAGATATGTAACAAACAAATCAATTTAATGCTCACTATATTTGAAGCTTGTTCTGTACTGTTTTGCTTTTAGTCTTGCCCTAATAAGTGTGTATCAGTCAAAGTGGCTGATAGAAAAAACAAAAAAAACACTGAAAAAAAAACCAGACTGTATAAAGCTTGCCTCTTAGAAGGCTTCCCTCTGCACGTGGAGATATCCTAAAAAAATACTTAGTCATAAGAAATTGTCTCTAATTCCACAGGGACACTAATCTTCAGAAACTAGGATATGTTTCTGAAGCACACTCTAGTAACTTCGCCATCAGTGAGCCCCACATTGAGATTCAGCTTTTCCATGGAAACCTCTTTAACAAGTGATGAACACACATTCTTTCCCTTTTTCTTTCTTTCACAAAAGCTTTCTTTAAAAAGGTAGTAATTGGAGAGTAATTATAAAACATTTAATGTTCACTTATGCTTTCAAGTACTGTTTTTTTTCTTTCAAAATTACCTGCTTCTTATTTCAAGTGTGAATTCACTGTGAATAACATAATACTATTTCTCACAGTAACTGTTATTTATTTCTCCTGTAAAGAACTTGTCAATGGTGAGCATAACACCTACCTCAAAAACTACTACCCAAGAGCAAATACCTCCACACGCAGTTTTCTTTGCATAGAATATTCTTTCTCCTTTTTCCGATAGGCAAAATCTTACCATTCCATTTAAGCCCCAACTAAAAATTCACCTCCTCTCTATGGCCTTTCACTCTTCCCCATAGGCAAGTTAAATTATGCCTCTGTTCTCCCCTGTGATGTATACATACCCTACGACAGTATCTTATAACACTTATCACAACAAATTTTAGATCTTTATTGGCAGGAATTCTGTAATTTTCAGCTTTGGATCCCCAGGATCATATATGGTGCCTGGAACAGAGTAGCTCTTTAGAAAATAGCTTTTTGGGTTATTGGTTTTAAGAAAGGAAATGTAATTATCTTGTTGAGAGAATTGCAGTAATGTTGTTTTATCTTCTCATTATCACTGATATATCATAATACATGGCCTAGTACAACATTCATGCCTAAGAGAAACTGTAGATTTCACAAATGCTGTATAAATCTTGCCTGGAGTAAATGCAGAGAAATAAAGCAGCAAGAAAAAATAATGAAAACCAATTAAAGTCTTCAGTGTTTTTCAGAAACTTCAAGGAAAGGGTGCATTCCTAAAGAGAAAAGGAAGAACAGAAAAGAAGCCCAACTTTCTGGAAGCCCAACTTTCTTCAAGGAAGGAGTGCATTCCTGAAGAAACATCCCTACTCTCTACTCAAAGTGTGGTCCCTATCACTGGCACCTTGGTAGAAATGCAAAATATCAAATTCCACTTCCAAACTCTGCATTTTAACAAAATCTCCAGGAGATTCGTATGTTCATTAATGATCAAAAAGCACTAGTCTAACATCTTAAAAATCTCCTTCATTCATATCTCTCATTTTAAAGACACCTTAATAGCAGCCATCGTATTACTGATCTTTTAGTGCTTTGTGATTCTGAATTTCTGTCAATGGATAATGGAGAAATTTCTGAAAAGGAAAACAAATCCTCAACTACCCCTATTATCCTAAAAGGGAAGAAAGGACAGTGAAGATGAGAACTAAAGGGTCCTGAGGAAGATAAGAAAGAATAAAAGCAGCAGAGGGAAGATGCTTGTAGAAGGTAGGAGTCTGGAATGTCTATGATTTGTATGGCCAGTGAAAAAAGAACACAAAGCTTATATATTTTTTTTAACTGTACACTCTTGAAGAAAACTACTTAATTTGTTAGAATCCAAATTATACATATTCAAGTTTTTGGATATAATATTAACTAAAATTATTATTGCTGTTGGTAAAAATAAGATCACGTATTAGGAAAAACACTTTAAGGTCTCTGATCTTTAAAGACTATATTAATGAACTATATATTTATTACAGTTGTTTTATTTCACCTTGCCTGTATATGATGTGATCTAGTAACTCAGAGGGGTCTTTAAAAAAGGTGTTTTTCTCTAAATTTATTAAACTGTTATTTGTGGCTCTGACTCACTATGTGAAATGGTCTAGATGTTGGAGGAAGGGCTTGGTGGGAGGTGCATGGATCATGGGGGCAGATTTCTCCCTTGCTGTTCTCATGATAGTGAATTCTCACGAGATCTAGTTAAAAGTGCATGGAACCTCCCCCTTCACTCCCTTCCTCCTTTTCAAGCCATGTAAGACATACCTCCTTTCTCTTATCCTTTATCCATGATTGTAATTTTCCTGAGGCCTCCCCAGCCATGCTTCTTGTTCAGCCTGTGAAACCATGAGCCAGTTAAACCTCTTTTCTTTATAAATCACCCAGTCTCAGGTGGTCCTTCAAGCAACAGAAGAGTGGACTAATACACTGTGCTTAGCAAACAACATGAACTTCAAGAAAAGTTAAGTACAGATGACCTAAGATGCTTCATATGTTACTTTTTCACAATTGAAGTAGGGTATTTTTTTTTTTTTTTTTTGCATATATTTGTAGTGTCAGCTGAAGAATGATAGGGGTCATAAATTTGGAAAAGAGAGCTCTATTTCTCATACATGTTACAACCTGCAGGGTGGCCACTCTGACAGGCTGGGAAGTACACCCTCTGGTCAGAAACCAGAAACTGGCCCTTACAATCACAAGCCCACCCCTTTGGTGATAGTCTCTGGGAGCATGCTTGGATAGTTTTAGCAGCACAGCATCGGCAATGTAAAGCAGATTGGGACCAGTGGGATTCCAAATTAGGGAGATATACAGGCCTTAGGTGAATCATCTCTAGTCTTCAGGATATCCTGATTCCAGTTTATTTGGAAGAAGTAAAACAAGAGATTAAGTAACATTAATAATTTGAACATTAGAAGAGAATTTGTGTGTCAGAATAGAAAAATGGAACCGATTTTATTAGGTAGCTAAGTAAAAATGTTATGAAAATTTTAACCTGTTTCTGCTTTAAAGACTTATTGTAGCAAATAGTAAGAACTCAAAACCAAAGGTTGGGCTGAAATCTAGTATCAGGTGTGTTACAATTTTCCTTTGAAACAAAATTCTCTCTTCCTAGTAATCTTTCTCAACCGAGGAGAAATAATAATAAGATCAATTTATGTGCAAAATAAGTTTTAGGCTTATTATATTAGGCCTCACTATTTGCATATTGTGCAGCAAGAATAGTCATTGGCCATGTAGGCTCTTTTTAAGTTAGTTTTGCTGGAAATTTGCCTGAAAATATGTTACTCTGGTCAAAACCTTGATAAAATACCAGCATCTCCAATTGTGACCTGTTTCAAAAGAAAACACATTCTTACTGAATTTATGCAAATAACTATATTGCCATAAAATAAGAATACTCACAAATAATTTCCATGTTTTGGAGAACTCGAGAGAAAGGTAAATTCTGTTCACAAAAGTACACTTTACAATTAGAGTAGCAGCCTTCTAAATAGGATGTTGTACATTCACTTTGGTTTGTGGATGGCAGTTGATCCACAAACCAAGCAACCCTTTGTCAGTCAGGTGAGAGCTGTTTATCAGGCACTGTAGGAGCCAGCAGCTCCTCCCACAGTTCCAGAGTCGGACCTAGAGAAAAAGAGGCTCCCTGCTCATGAGTATCTCCTTTTGAATTCCCCAGGCAGTATGATCCTATATAACCATTCCCATTTTAAGATGGAACCCTCTGGACACTGCTATCCCCCTTCCAGTGTTTCTCTGACATCATCCCAGACAGCATGGGTATTTCAGTTGTCAGATCATTTTATGTCCTCCAATAACAGGGATGGGTTCAGTTAATGTCCCATAGCAAGACAGTAAATGTCTCTCAAGTGGAAATTCTCTAGTTCAAAGTCCCGGTAGTTGCCTTTGGGGAGTACTCACAGGGTTTTGCCATAAGCCCCAGTAAACATTCCTCAAAGGGCTATTCAGTGGAGAATTTTTCCCTACCAGCACTTCAGTTTCTACTCTACACCCTGTGAGCTTGGAAAATCTTACTGGTTCTCATTTAGCAAGTCTAATTAATATTGCTTGAAGGGCAGATTTATATGTCTTCTCTTTTATAGTATCAGGTAAGTGAAACATCCTCCAGTCAAATACAATATCTATTTTCCTAAAACCTTTAGGTAAAGGAGTCATGACTACTTTATATAAAGCTTGTGTAAACATTCCAACTTCAATAATCCTATCACCCTTTACATTTTTGTGTTCTGGTCCCAGGAAGCTTTTTCTTTTCCACCCCCAGACCATTTTATCCTCTCTGGTGAAAAAGGATTTGGCTTCCCAGGAGGGGGGTGAGCTGAGACTTTGGCCCTTTTGTCAATCTTTATCATCTTTATCTGGATTAACCTGCCTCAATATTGCCTCAGGCAATTTTTGGTCCGCTTTCTCATTGCAATCTTTGCCTTCTGATTTTTTAAAAAATAACATCTATCTGGGGTAAAGACAGA
The DNA here is from genome assembly GCF_002776525.5 of Piliocolobus tephrosceles. NCBI lineage: Eukaryota > Metazoa > Chordata > Mammalia > Primates > Cercopithecidae > Piliocolobus > Piliocolobus tephrosceles. The sequence goes on from NC_045444.1 coordinate 51,319,861, forward strand.
AAACTGGTTTGGAGTCCTTTAATGTTGGGAGACCAGCAGGGTCTCCCTTTTGTCCACCCAACCGTCAATGGTGTTACATTAAAAGCTTTGTTTTAACCTTATAAATTTCCATTTTATTTATGTCATTTTTAAATATCCCTCTAAAGATTTTCATTGTCCCAGGACAAGTCCCATGACTCTCCTCTTTCTTTTCCATTTTTATGTTAATTACCCTAATGTTTTACTAGCATCTGTAAGACCTATGGGGGAAGCTGAGACAGCAAATTTCATAAGCCTTCCCAAACTGTTGTGCTAAGTAGAAGGGGCCCCCTGGACCCAAGCATTTATCATCACCTGGTAACAGGCATATTTAATGGGCTAATATCCCAGTCATTATAAAGCCAGTCCCCCATGGTTTGTATATGAAGCGTTATCAGCTGCCTCATCTGGGGTGCTCCACTTGGCATTTATAAGGGAGTTGGTAGTCCCCCTTCTCAGGATAAATAGATATCACAGTGGCTTTTATCCAGTTCACCCAGCTGGCTGCCCCCTCAGGATTAACCTCCTGTGTGTCTCAATTACGTATACCGGTCCACAATTGTTCGATAGTGAGCTGTGGGTTCTGCATCAACTCAAATGTGTTTTTCCACTCCGCAGCATTTAAAACCAAAGACATTGCCCCCAAGTTAGCTACACTCACAGTCCATTTTCCTAAAGATTCCTTAGGAAGCCGGAGATAAACTGGTGATCTGTAACATAAAATGGGACAATTCCTTAACATTACACCCTTTGGTTTCAATACTGTTTTGCCCTTTTCCCACACTGACTACATTCTTGGTAACCACAGGTCTCAGAGGTACTTTCTATTGCCCTGGCATAATTTTCCCCTTTGTGGGTAGCTTTGAGGCTAGTGATCTGAGCTCAGGCAGATGCACATCTGAGCTTGGTCCAGTCTCAAGGCCCAACCCAGCACTCTTTTTACTTTCATTTTAGCTATTGTAGATAACAATAACCAAGGGATTAAATATTTTGCCTTTTCCTTATTAGTCCACATTTCCTTATGCATCCAGTGAACCAGCTCCCCAGGAGTTGGACCCATCTCTAAATTTTTCTGGTGCTCTTTACCTTTTGTAACTGAATACAGCCCAGTTACAGCTCCATACCATGGGTGGCCACGCAGCCACCCAGTAATCAAAGGTTCCTAATTCCCCACACTTTTATCCTTTCTCTTTCTAGCCATTTAATTTTATTTATGTTATTTTTCCCTTTATTTTGAGGCAACCTTTAAATAGCTTCTCAACTAGACAAAATTACTTTTCCTTCAGCAAAAACCACATCCTCATGTTTTTTTTTAAAATTAAACTTCACCAAAAACACACCTTACTTTCTTTAGACACTCTGTGTGTAGAACTGTTTCTCTTATATTTAGTAGTTTTAATTACACATAGTAATTATTAGTAACTCTTAGTAACTTTTATTTCTCATGAAAAAACAAGGATTTCTTCATTAAACATAAAATAACATTAAGTTTTTTGTTGTTATTGTTTTTGTTTTGGGGTGGAGTCTTGCTCTGTCACCCAGGCTGGAGTGCAGGGGGGCGATCTAGGCTCATTGAAAGCTCTGCCTCTCAGGCTCACTCCATTCTCCTGCCTCAGCCTCCCAAGTAACTGTGACTGCAGGCACCCACCACCATGGCCGGCTAATTTTTTGTATTTTTAGTAGAGACGAGGTTTTACCATGTTAGCCAGGATGGTCTCAATCTCCTGACCTCGTGATCTACCCACTTCGACCTCCCAAAGTGCTGGGATTACAAGCGTGAGCCATCCACCGTGCCCAGCCGACTTAAAGATTTTAAATTACTAAAGAGAATTTAGAAACTATTGTATTTACCCAAAGATTACTAAAGTCACATGAACTAAAAAGCATTTGAGCTAGATTCTATTATGTAAAATATTTGATTTAAGCACTTACTTTTCTTTAAGCCAATTGATTAGAGTTTTTTTTCATGTAATTTGGTAGTGAAATATCGCATATACATGACACAAATAAACACACAGACATTCAGACACACAGGCAGGGCAGATATTATAGATTTATAATATTTTTCATTTGTCAGTTTTTAAATCATTTCTCTAACTTTAGAATATTAATCTCCTAGTTATCTGTTCCATGCCCCAAACAATTGTTAGGAAGGCAACTCAATTTGCATCTCCAAAGACATGCTCTTTGGTGAAACAAGGTAGAAAATGTACAACTCAGAGGCACAGAACTTGAATCTAAACAAAGACGAGGTATGTCATATAAATGTAAAGCCATTGTATTCCTCATAAAGTACTATACCAGACATACCAGACAAGAATTAGCATGATTATATACTTATTTACTCAATAAAATTTTAGCAGATGTGAGATGAAATCACTTTGCATAATCTGTAAAACCATATTAAATACGTACTGGTATGATAAACATTCTTCTACTCAGTTCGAGCTGCTATAACAGAATACCATAGACTGGGTGGCTTCAACAACAGAAATTAGTTACAGGGGATGGAAAGTCCAACATCAAAGGCACAGGAAGCCTGGGCACAGTGGCTCACGCCTGTAATCCCAGCACTTTGGGAGACTGAGGTGGAGGATCACTTGAGGCCAGGAGTTCAAGACCCACCTGGCCATCATGGCAAAACCCCATCTCTACCAGAAATAAGAAAATTAACTGGGTGTGGTGGCACACACCAGTAGCCCCAGCCCCTCAAGAGGCTGAGGCACAAGAATTGCTCGAACCTGGGAGGCAGAGGTTGCAGTGAGCCAAGATCGCATCACTACACTTCAACCTGGGCAACATAGTGAGACTCTCTCTCTCTCTCTTTCTCTCTCTCTCTCAAATAAATAAATAAATAAATAAATAAATAAATAAATAAAGGCACATGCAGATCCAGCGTCTAGTTTTTGTTGAAAGTCAAGCAAATCGTAATCTTCCCCAGTGTTCATCAGTTTTTCTTGTAATCGAATCAGGTGTTAATTAGCTTTAAACAATGCTTCAGAACCTAACGAAAGCCTTTTGAAGACTTTTTATCAAGGCAGAGAATTTGGTTTCTATGTTTTTAAGTCTATAGACTTTCAGCAACAAAATTATATAATGATGAAAACATCCATTTTCAAAATGCTCTTTCCACAGCCTGTGTTTCTTTCAGGAAATAATTATTTTCTTTTTATTGATCAACTTGTTGTAAGATCTTAGTAGATTATTTCTCTTAATAAGATTGGGAAAGAGTTTGTACTGAGATTAAACAATTTGTCAGCTCTTCGTTTTCAGGTAGCTCACTTGTGGTTGCATTGTTTGTAGTATTTCTATTCAATCGAAATTCTTTTTAAGCCATTAGTTCATTTTTGAAGGCTTAGGTAAGTGGAATCTAGGGAAAAAAAATCCATAAGCTCACCTAAATGAGTCCAACGAACTCCTATGTGTTCTAATAATACTGAAATGAAAGCTTTACTGTCAACCCTTTCTCCAACTTGAAGGCCCACCCTTCCCTTCCACAGAAGGTGACATGTGACTGCCCCGACTGTGGACTCAATGTGAGAGCCAGTGTATGAGTAAATCTTAATGCTTTTCTTAGTTTTCAGATAAAAAACTTTAAAAAATATTTCCAGAAATTTCCTCCTCCACTTTCAATAGATGTCTTGAACATCTCACGTTGATGACCGTTTGTGATCATGTTCACCAAGTCCTGGTGATATTTTATAAACTTTCAAACTACTGGGTCATCCAGACCTACTGATTCTGAGTAGCTGGGGCAATGATGAGAATTGCCAAACAAACTTCACAGGTGATTATTGTACACCACAAAGTCATAATATGCTTCAAATTAGTGGTTCTCAAACAAAGTAGAGGAACATGCTTGCATCTGAATCAACTTGGGATGCTGGTTAAAAATATCCAGGCACGGAGTTCAATCCAAGACCAGCTAAAACTAAATCTCTAGAGATGAAACCTGGAATTTTGTATTTTAGAAGTGCTTTCTCAGGCAGGGCCAGGTTTAGAAACCACTGTAGTCTCTATCTTTGAAATGAGCTTTGTAATAAGACCTGACATTTTTCTTACTCCTTTCAAGATTTTATTGCTAGCAAGCTTTTAGAATTCTTTGAGGTTCTTGGTGTAAATCTGTGGCTCTCAAAATGTGGTTAATGGACTGGCAGCAACCTGAGAACTTTAGAAATACAAATTCTCAGACCCCACTCCAACCTACTTTGGAGGTAGGGCCCAGCAATCTGTATTTTAACATACCCTGACATAAGTTTCAGTTTGAGACAATTGGTTTGGGTCAAATCATGAAAATAATTGCCCTACTTTGGAGAGGGAAGTATAAAGAGAGAGTTTATAATAAATAATTTCATGTTTAAGGATTAAATTCCTCAACAGATGCAATATTGGCAATGAAAAAGTCACCTTTTCTCTCTGTGTTTTCCTCTATGTTGTGTGCTGCAGAAATTGGCAAGAATAGCAACATTTTACATGTTTGCAGTAAGAGAGTTTGAGATCAAAATTGAGGAAATCTTTTAAGGTTAAATTCTCTCAAATACTTCCTTCCAAAGACCTTGTGCCAGCTTGTGATTTCCAGGCAGATGTTTTCCATTATACTGCTACTGGGTCATGACAGAATCTCACAGTTTGCAGTTGCCATGACAACCTCACCTTTTTTTTGTCTGCAGAGAATAATACACAGCTCAGAGGTATACGTTTTCTCTTAGTAATGGAAATGTTGATCCATCAAAGGAATTGATTAGGTTGACAACTGTACATTTGATAGATCAGCAGTAAATTTGAAGGATTACATTTATTATCCATGTTTTATCTGGTGGACAGTGGTTTATTTCCACTAAATTTTCTGGACAAATGAAGATCCAGTGGTAAGCATATCAGTCTTTAAAACTATAAAAAACTAGGAAAAATGTTTTATTATTAGTATAAGTTGTGTTTTTCAAGTACGAGGAAAAGATTCTAGGGAAAAATAGTCGTAAATTTTAGTGACTTGTATTTACTCTTTGACATTCATTTTGAGCCTATTTTCCTATCACTTACAAAGATGAAAGCAAATATTAATTTGCAAGGCAATAATGATTTAATAATATTGTAGACTTGCAAACGGCATACATGGCATCTAGTTGTAATTTCATTTGGGAACTTACCTAGGCTATCATTAGGTTTTACATACACAAATATGCTATAGCAAAACATTTTCAGAATTAAGGTCCTTTGAAAAATAAACTAATTATCATTTTTAAATTAAATCACAAGAATTATTTTCCTCTGCAAGTATATATTTAGACATGATAATATTTCTGTCAGGTGAGCTGCGGAGTCTCCCACATGTAATCCCAGCACTTTGAGAAGACAAGGTGGGAGGATTGTTTGAGCCCAGAAGTTTGAGACCAGTCTGTGAAACATGTGAGACCCCACCTTTACCAAAACTTTTTAAAAAATTAATGGGGCATGGTGGCATGCACCTGTTGTCCTAGCTACTTGGAAGGCTTAGGCAGGAGGATTGCTTGAGCTCAGAAGTTTGAGGCTACAGTGACCTATGATCCCACCACTGTACTCCAGCCTGGATGACAGAGCAAGACCCTGTCTCTAAAAAAGGTGGGAGGATCACCTGAGGCCAAGAGTTCGAGACCAGCCTGAGCAACATAGTGAGATCACATCTCTATTAAAAAAAATAAATTTTAAAAATAAAAATAAAATAAAATTTAGTAACTCTTTCTGCTTTGGTATTATTTTTGATTCCACATCATCTGGTAAATGTGATGGTGGGGTTTGTATGTTTTCTCACCTTCCACCCCTCTGAAATTATGGATTGAAACAAATTATGGATCAAAAACAAAAAAATTATTTCAAGTATTATTCATAACGTACTGAAATCATGTTCTGGTTGGTTTATGATCTATGGGAGAATAAAAATCTTTCAAACAGAGGTATTTTAAATTATGGTAACTACTTTCAGTGCTAGGCCCCATGAAGTCTGGGAGAAAGTACAATGTTCATCCAGTAAGCTATGAAACCTCGCTTCATTTCCTTTATGCAAACAGTGAGTAGGCAGGGGCTCTATTTTCTACTTGTCTTCACAATACTTAATTTTTTATGTTAGAATAATTTTGATTAACTATAATCATATACATGCATTTCAATAATAGGCATTTTTTTCATTTTAATCGATATTTTTATTTTTTGAATTGTGCTACTTGGCATAATGGTGAAAATTTGAATTTCTTTAAAACTGTTTGGAAAGTAATTTTTTTTTTTACATTATTTCATTGGCAAGCCTCTGCGAATTACAGACCTGAAATTATTGCATTTGGGAATTTTCTTTTTGCCTCCTTTTGCTTTGCATTAGTGGTATGTGTACTTGTATTATTTTCCCATCATAGATTTTGTGCCTTCGGAAGACCAATATTATTTTCTTGGTTTGTCTTTGTATCCTTTCTAGTACCTTGTAAGTGTGTATTAATGCTTGTTATAATCAATTGAATAAAACCGCTTTATCCCCTGTAAATTCAAACTATAGTACCACAATTTGTAAGTCTAATGCTTAAACCATAGCTTGCAGGTTTAAGCTATACATATTATATATATACACACATAAATATGATATACATATATAATGTCCTTAGGATTTGAATTGAATGGATGCTAATCTGGTACTATTTTATACATTTTTGAATTTCCAAATATTCTAAAATTAATATGGATGAGTTTTTATAATTTGAAAGAGAACAAATCTAAATTTAAAAAATAACTGGGTATGCTGGTGCATACCTGTAACCCCAGCACTTCGGGAGGCTGAGGTGGGATGATCACTTGAGCCCAGGAGTTTGAGACCAGCCTGGGCAACATAGTGAGACCACATGTCTATTAAAAAAAAATTTAAAAATAACAAAAATAAAATTTAGTAGCTATTTTTCTGCTTTGATGTTATTTTTAATTCTACATCATCTGGCAAATATGATGGCAGTGTTTGTATGTTTTCTCACCCTCCACCCCCTCTGAAATTATGGATCACATTTTGAAAGGATTAAGTCTGCTTATTCAAGAGAGACTTTATATCCATACCCTGTCAGAGAGTCAGAGAGGAAGCCTAGAATTCCCCTCTTTCTTTATTCTGTTCTATCCCTTTACATCCACCTCTGCTTATCTCAAAGGCTTTTAGGAAAAAGAGAATCATAGGATTTCAGAATAGGAAGAGACAGAAAAGGTTATTAGATTACAGATTACAATTGCTAGTGCTCCTGGGGCCAGGCAACACTACAATGCATGGACTTGCTGTGGCTTCTGATGTCTTAGAGAACACAATCCCTGTCTAAAGAGAATGAGCAGTGAAGACTCAGCTCTAGCTAATTGTTGCCAAGGGAGAATGTAGGCCAGATCTACCAGTGTTTAAAAGAGAATCCAGAAATGGGCTTTTATGTACACATTCTAATTTTTAAATGTTGACAATAGATGCATACAGAAAAGCACTGCCAGTCAAATAAAACATATCTGCAGACCAAAATTAGCCAATGAGATGACAGTTTTGAAAAAATGGTTTGACCAAACTCTTATTTCACAGATGAGGGAACTAAAGTTCAAACTGACATAAAATCTTGCCTAAAATCATCCTGGATATCAAACAAACACTTCAGTGCTCTTCGATCTTAGATATTTGTGATTTGATGTAGATATTTCCTTAACAAGTCAGGAGGGAAGTTTGAAAGCACATCCTGTATGAGGATGAAGTGTCTGGGAGTTGTTTCACACCTTTAATCACGTAAAGAAAGCATTTATGTTTGTGGATCAGGAAGTGACAAGGTTTTGTTTGAGTCTGTGGTAAGGTCTGACACCTGAGAGGCAGGTAATGTAATAACATCTAAATTGTAACACAATATTCAGCTTTCAGGTAGGGTTTTGCTGATGGAAGAGAATTGGTATATTCTATATTACTTCTACCAGATTATTATCTGATGAATGCCTTAGAGACTACCTGTAATTCAGAGAGAGAGAAAATTACATAAGCAAATTGCAAGAATAATCTCTTTCTTTTTGCTTCTATTATTACCTCGCATTTTACTTTCTGCATTTAAAGCACCCTTTTTCTAAAGACTCAAGAAACTTTTAATAGACCTTTGTTAGTATGAACCAGACCATTCTTATGAGAAGTAAACTTTCTATAGGCATACTTCATTTTATTGTGTTTCATTTATAGTGCTTTTTTTTTTTTTTTTTTTTTTTTACAAATTGAAGGTTTGTGGTAACAAACAGCATATTCTCACTTCGGGTTTCTGTGTCACATTTTGGTGTTTCTGGCAATATTTAGACTCTTTCATTATTACTATATCTGTTATGGTGATCTGTGGTCCTTGATCTATGAAGTTACTATTGTAATTGTTTTGGACGGCACAAACCATACCCATGGAAGACAGCAAAGTGAATCCAGAAATGTGTGTGTTTTTACTGCTCCACTGACTGGCCCTTCTCCCATCTTTCTTCCTCTCCTCAGCCTCCCTGTTCTCTGAGACACATTAATGGTGAAATGAGGCCACAATGACTTATAAGTATTCCAGTGAAAGGAAGAGTTGCATGTCTCTTACGTTAAATCAAAAGCTAGAAATGATGAAGCTTAGTGAGGACAGCAGTGTGGAAAGCTAAGATGCACCAAAAGCTAGGCCTCTTGTGCCAAACAGTTAGCCAAGTTGTGAATGCAAAGGAAAAGTTCTTGAAGGTAATTAAAAGTACTGCTCCAGTGAACACATGAATAATAACAAAGTGAAACAGCTTTGTTGCTGATACGGAGGAAGTTGTAGTGGTCTAGACTGAAGGCTGAGAGAGGTGAGGAAGCTGCAGAAGAAAAGTTGAAGCTAGCAGAAGTGGGTTCATGAGGTTTAAGGAAAGAAGCTGTCTCTATAACATAGAAATGCAAGGGGAAGCAGCAAGTGCTGGTGGAGGAGCTGCAGCAAGTTATCCAGAAGATGTAACTAAGACCATTGATAAAGGTGTCTACACTAAACAATAGATTTTCAATGTAGATGAAACAGCCTTCTACTGGAAGAAGATACCATCTAGGACTTTGGTAGCCAGAGAGAAGTCAATGCCTGGCTTCAAAGCTTCAAAGGACAGGTTGACTCTCTTACTAGGGGTTAGTGTAGCTGGTGACTTTAAGATGAAATTAGTGCTCATTTGTCATTTTCCAAACCTAGGGCCCTTAATAATTATGCTAAATTTACTCTACCCGGACTCTATAGTTGGGATAACAAAGCCTGAATGACAACACATCTGTTTACACATGTTTTACTGAATATTTTAAGTTCATATTGAGACCTACTGCTCAGAAAAAAAAAGATCTCTTTCAAATATTGCTGCTTATTAACAATGCACATAGTCACTCAAGAGCTCTGATGGAGATGAACAAGATTAATGTTGTTTCATGACTGCTAACACAACATCCATTCTGCAGCTCATGAATCAAGAAGTAATTTTGACATTCAAGTGTTATTATTAAGGAAACACAGTTTGTAAGGCTACAGCTGCCATAAATAGTGATTCCTCTAATGGATCTGGGGTAAACAAATTGAAAGTCTTCTGGAAAAAAATTCACCATTCTACAGGCCATTAAGAACATTTGTGATTCATGGGAGGAAGTCAAAATATCAACATTAACAGGAGTCTGGAAAAGGTGATTCCAAACTTTCAGAGGCAACTTTAGATCAACACATGACTTTAAGGGGCTCAAGACTTCAGTAGAGGAAGTAACTGCAGATGTACTGGAAACAGAAACAGATTTAGAGGTGGAGCCTAAAGTGTGACAAAATTGTTGCAATCTCAGATATAACTTGAACAGATGAGGAACTGTTCTTATGGATGAGCAAACAAAGTGGTTTTCTGATATGGAGACTACTCCTGGTACAGATGCTGTGAACACTGTTGCAATTACAACACATGACTTAAAATTTTACAGAAACTTAAGTTTGTAAAGCAGTGGCAGAGTTTGAGATGACTGACTCCAAATTTGAGAGAAGTTCCACTGTGGGAAATGCTATAAAATAGCATCACATTTGATAGCATTGCAGAGAAGAGAAGAGCTTATCAAGGTGGCAAACTTCATTGTTTTCTTATCATAAGAAATTGCCAAAGCCACCAAAACCTTCCTCTACCACCACCCTCATCAGTCAGCAGTCACCAACACTGAAGCAAGACCTTCTACCAGTGAAAAGTTTAAGACTTGCTGAAGGCTTAGGTAATCATAAGCATATTTTTTAGCAAGAAAGTATTTTCAATTAAGGTATGTACATTGACTTTTTAGACATAATGCTATTGCATATTTAATAGATTACAGTGAGGTATAGATGTAGCTTTTATAGGCATTAAGAAACAAATTCATGTGATTTGCCTTATTGTGATATTTGCTTTATAGCAGCAGTCTGGAACAGAACACACAATATCTCTGAAGTGTTTCTGTATTTCCTCAGTGAATGTTTTGGCCACTGATGAGATTTAATATTCTGATGATCCAGCAGGCATTGCTCCTTATTTCAGAAACAGCACAAGATTGGAAACAGAATCAACCAGGCAAAAGATGACTAAAATCTGCAGAGGGAAGTATGGCTGCTAAGATTAGAGAGGACCCAAAGCATAAAATACATCACAAGGCACACTTCAAGGGTGTAATAAAGATGACTCTCTACATAGGTGATTCTTAGCCCAGATCATCTAGGAAACTGAAAAAAATACCAGTGCTCAGTCAATGGCCAGAGATTTCTACTGAATTACCCTGGGAGGTGGGCACATAGACACCTTAGCCAGTTTATCTCCACATAGTGGTAATAACACATGATGAAAATATGGTGGAAATAGTAATAGGTCCAGAAGTGGATTAAGTCCTCATCTAAATCCCCACACCAGGCCCTGTAATGCATTACAGGATATCCAGAATCAAGATCTCATGAAGAATAACCAATGCATCTCAGTCCCATATTGCCATGCTGACAACTGCAGAGGGAATCTAAAGCCTTAGCTAATTGCATTCTAAGTGCCAAAGATGGTTTAGTTCATAACCACCATTCAGGTGTCAATTTTCCTTGTTCTGTGGCAGGGCTGCCAGATAAAGTGGCCTGTGTCTCTAAAACTAAAGATTCTTCAATTTTCTCAAAATTCAGACGTATGAAGTAGAGGAGATAAGAGCATTGATGGAACCAGGCACCACTTGCTGGAGACATGCTGAGAAAGATGGTCAGAGTAGAGCCCAATGTAAGATCATTCCAGAGACAGCACCAGAATTTGTACATGGTGGGAATGGGAATAGTCCTTCAAAAACTGTCTTAATGTTATAATTGCATAGCAAAAAACCCCACTATTTTTACCTAGACAAAGCTTTTTTTGCAATACAAGAAATTATGGAGGCATGAGAGGTTGATACAGATTATGGGATTAACCACATATCCAAGCCGTCTATTTGTGATACCTTGTGATGGCTTCAGAATTGGCTTTCTGTAAATGCAATGCTTGAACCCAAAGTTCAGGAACAGAGAGAAAGGATGGATCCTCTAGTATGGTCACTGCCACAGGTCTTGAAGTGATGCCTTTGGGAAAAACAGCAGTTCTCTAACCAGAGGGCTATATTTCTTAGTGTTTACTTCTTTACATTTACCAACACAATCACCTCTCAAGGTGTTGGATTAGTATTGGTTTCAGGAAGTGCCACCTCATGGACTCAGAATCCTCATCCTCTACTTTTTCCTCATTGTCCACTTTGATAGCTAATTTTCTGACCCTGAAAGCATCAAAATTGTTATTATCCTTATCTACAGGACAACTTGCCATGCACTTGCTCCTCCAAGGGAGACTAACTCCAGGGATTCCATGGTAATTTTCTGTCTTAATATTTAGAGTTGCCACTTATCACTCTAAAGTTAAAAGAAAATATGGATATATAGATTTATTTACATTTGAGTTCTGAGCAATTCCATAATTTGCATTTAATCCTCTGAGCACCTTCAGATAGAGGTTTATATACACGGTAGGGATAATTAACTTCAATAAATGTAGATGCTTTAATATTTAAACTCAAAAGATTATATCTAGTGAGGACAACACTTTAAATCAGTGTCTCCCAAACTGTTCTGCAGAACTGGGAACAAACAGTTGCCACATATACTCCTGTGTGTGTATTAACATGCACAGGCACACAGGATTTACTGGTTTGGGAAATGCTGTCATAAACAAATGTAGACTGGCTTATTTACTTTAAGACTGCAAAAGTTTGTGCCAATTAACATTAGGAGGATATATTTTAACACACTTTTCAAATGTATTCAACCAATCAATCCATTTTGAATGATCATGAGATGAGACTAATGTTTTTTAAAAAGAATTTCAGAAAATGCGTTCAAACATAACGAACTGGGAAGCCATGAACTTCTAAATCCCAGACACAGTTCTCATTCTAGCTCCATCACTTTCCCAGCTGTGTGACCATGGTCAAATTACTTGGTTTCTTGAGGAGAAACAGGATAAATAAAATCTGTCTCACAAAGTTGCTCAGAGATTAAAAGAGATGAATTATGTAAAGACTTGGAACACAGAGGTCCTCAAGATGTTAATAAATCTGTATTCCCTCCCTCCCCTCACTTCCTAGTCTCGTCATGCACATGCATGTGTATTTATTACTCTAATCAGGTTTCCCATATGGATCTTGTTCTTATTTCACTTAATAATATACTGTGAATATGCATCTGTATTGACAAAGTCCATACGACTTAATAAACCAGCTAGTATACCATGGTATCAAACATAAGTTTCACTGGACAATCGCTTATTATTGTACATTTGAGTTCTTTTCAAATTTTCCTTTTTTAAACAGCTTTGTATGAACAGCTTGGAACAAATTACTTGTTTGCTTTAAGATTATTTTCTGGGAATGCATTCCCCAAAGTGAAATTACTAGGTCAAAGGAAAAAAAAAAAAAAACCATTATATGGCTTTTTGTCACAAATAGCTTTGCAGAAAATTTAAATCAATTTACAATGGAATTTAAAATATATGCCTACCTTTTTACCGTAACCTGTCACCAATGGATTCTTATAGCTCTTGCTCGTTTAATGGATGTGCAATAGTACCTTAACTGTTTCTTAAGGCAATTTTATTAATGCTGCGGATTTTTCAGTATGCTAGTTTAATATCTTATTTTCATATGTTCAACCTGTTTCTTTTACTCCTTTGGTATTTATTGACTAGAATCTGAATTTGATGACTATGGAATCTACAGACAACTTTAAGTTTTAGGGCAAATGTTGTAACATATAATAACTGCTTCTTTAGGACAACTAGCAAGCTTTGTCATGTGACTCCCATCCTTCTCTGTCTCACCACTTCCCTTCACCCATCCCACTATCTGAGGTTGATAGAGTTTCATGGCTCTTACTTTTATTTAGTACAAGAATGATACTACAGCATATTTGGTGCTTAAATCTCTGTTATGGCTGTCCAAGAGTGTTTGTGATGTCAAAATTTCTTTTAAAATCCAGAAGAGTCATGATCCCCAAACTTACATCAATAATTCATAACTATGGGCATGATGTTAAATGAAATTCTGACAATTTAAACATTAACATGGAGAGGGACTAGACTAAATTCTGTAAGATAATTCCAAAGGACTATCTAGTTCCACATATTGTGGCCTATGGTATGTTTTTCCTATTTCCAAGGCAACCTCACTTCTACCTGACCTATTCTTAAGGAGCAATCCTGACTGTAAACAACAGGTTCCATTTCATAGCTAAGTCACTGGTCTTACTCATTCAGTCTTGATCTGTAATTTCAGTATTGATTATTAGTCTATCTATCTGAAACCAGAGGACTAAGGGCCCCTATTGGCCCCTCTCAGGAATAGTTGACTGTTCCCCAAAACTGAAGCATTTTAGTAGGGATGGTGTTGGTCTTTAACCTGTTGACTGACTATAGATACTGACTTCCTATCTGTCTTAAACCTTAGCAACTATGATGCTACCTTATTATTTACTAACAGATGAAAAGCTAGGTGAATCATAATCCAAAATTTGAGGCTCTACCATTGTTTTCCAGAGGAAAAAGCTGTGTGTTATTTAAATGGCACACAGAAAAGCTCTCTCTTACCAAGGTGCACAAAATAAGGACTCTCTTATATGCATATGCATGTTTCAAATACTGCCTTCTTTAGGTTGGGGAAACATGCATGCTTTGTAAAGGAACAGGCATATTAAGGACTGTATACTGAAAGAAAAGAGGCAAGAGAAAGAACCATGATGATAATAACCAGCAATCATCTGTAGAAACACTTCACTAGATGTCACCCCACACTGAAGTCAAGATTAATGTTTTTCTGACAGAATGCACTAGCAGGAAGGTGCTGTCTGTTTCCTGCCAAAGACTCTTACTTCTCTCTGAGCTTAAATTGGTGGAATATATGTGTGCAGAAAATGATTCCAAGTCATAAAGCTAACTTTTGGCTTTAAGAAAAGGATTTTAATGTTCATGAAGTTTTGACATTTGAGCAATGATGTATTATGCTAATTATTAAGTAATTTTATATAGTGCATACTTATTATACAAAACTTTGAAAATGCAAATAGGCAAAAGAAAATTTTTAAACATTACCTTATCTCCAGAAATAAAATTTTCAACATTTCGATATATTATTCTAGAACTTTCTCTCCACACACACACACACACACACACACACGTTACTTTATATGTACTCTTTCAATGTCAATAAATAGGTTTTTACTGTGAATATACAATGCCATTTACATGGCACAATAGTGTTCTAGTATTTGTTAACCAGTTCCATACAATCATTGATCCTAGAAGCTTGAGATTCCACTGTGTTGAAAAAAGATGTGAGCCTCAATGCACTTTACTCATATGTTTTATATTTATGTGTATGGCATCATCAAGTCTTACTTCAACCATTTTAGCATTTTCCTTTGAAGTTATTATGCAAATCTTAAAAACAATCTGATAATAAGCTGTCTATATACACGTACTTAATTTAAAAATCTCTTGTTCACTATTAAGATTTTAATTTTAGGGAAGAAAAATGTTTGCTTGGGGTGAGCATTCACTCTGAGGAAGTGAGATATGACCGAGGATCTTATCTGACTGTAGGTGGGATTGGTCAGTGGGGGGAATCTATGGACGGGTTTTGTGTGTAAAGTATTGTGTGTATGTCTTTTACTGGGAAAAGACTCATTCTTCGTGAGTTTTCAAAGGGATTAGTGAAATAATTTTGAGAGCCAGATGTTTCTGTGTTAAATTCCTAATGGGGTTAGTTCAGACAAATTATCTAATTTCTCTGATCTCATTTTCCCAGCTGTAAATTTGAGGTCATAGTACCTATCTTGAAGTGCCATTGGAATTAAACGAGCTCATGCCTTTAAAGTTCTTGTTCATAAATGCACCAGGAGTTTATTTCTTATTCTATAAATGCATCTTTCCTTTTTTCAGAAATATAATTCAGGATTACTCCCATCAGTTGAGTGAAGGAGTAAATAATACATGATTAACTCTGGAAAATGCTTAGACATATTTTATTTAACTGCACAGCAATGAGTAAACAATACTGCTGCCGTTATTTCCATGTGGCTGTTATCAATATGCTTTTGATCTGTTTGCTATAAGCACTATACATCCTTATGATTTTTATCTCTCTCTCATATTTTTTCCCTCTGTCTTTTAATTCTTTCCTACTTGGCAACCTAATGAAATCATTAAGACCATCATGAAGTAGGTCTTATTGAGTTATAAATATATCATTTCCATTTCTATTGATATTTGCCATGCATTTGTGGAATCCATTGTTTGGGTTTTGAAAGAAAATAATGAGGTGATCGCTCTGACAGCTCACCCTCCACACTGTTCCCACGATTGCTTGAGTAACAATAGGAAAGTGGTTGCTTTTCTTTGACAAAGCTTTTTTTATTATCTGGCCTGGTTCAGCCTCATAGCTTTGGTTGCAACTACTCAGAAACTGAAGGAATAAAGTAAGAAAACTTCCTCTCTCCCTTCTCTCTAGAACACACATACATCTTTTTAACAGTTTCCCCAAGTGGATATTGTGTTTAAGGACTGCTTTATTGATCTTTTGTAGTACCTTTATAAGAAATAGTCTCTTTTGCAGGCATGCTATTAAATAGAAAACACACCACTGGTCTTGACTTAGCATAGAAATAAATGAATGAAGTTTGTGTGCTTGGGGAGGAGGTGTGTGCATGTACTTGATTTTATGTATATACAATTTAGTTCTTTGTTCCTCCAAATTTATCCACCATATAAAAATAATAAGGAAAAAAACTCAGCGAGATGGGAATTTGTTAATCTCTATTTGCCAGCCTTGCTATTATACAATTCCCTCCCTCCCTCCCTCCCTCCCTCCCTCCCTCCCTTCCTTCCTTCCTTCCTCCCTTCCTTCCTTCCTTCCTTCCTTCTTTCCTACCTCTCCCACCCTCCCCCCTTCCTTTCTTTCCTTCTTTCTTCCTTTCCCCCCGGGATTGGCTTCTTTGAATGTTTCCAGAAGAAGTTATTAGGTGGCAACTTTCATGTAAGCCTTCAGTGCTAAGCATTTCTTGAGCTTTTATCTTGGGCACTGTGCAAATTGTGGCACCCAAGTTGTTTTACTATTTTAAGCTTCACTTGCTCAAACTGCTTTGCTATTCACTACTGCTACAACATCAAGACCTAAAAATTTAAAAGAGAGGTCAACATAAGCACATTGTTCCTTTATTCAGTGGGGGTTATGGAGTGTTTAATATGCACCAGATACTACTTTTGTGATGAAATGCTCATTTCTATTATTAAAGTCTTCCTAGTAAGTGTATTTATTCTCACTTCTGGAAGAAGAAAATCTTTTCTCAGACTATAGTATTACATATTATATTTAATATATACTCTAAAATAAATTTTCTGCTCACTGCATCAGGCATGAAACAAACCATTACCACATGCTAACAATATTTCTATAGTGGAATTGATACCAAGGGCAGTAGGGGCAGAGGGAAAGGAGACCCTGAAGCTCAGTGTCTGAAAGAAATAGGAAAGGCTTCAGCGTCCTATCTGAATTTCTACAGCTAAGTGGAATTTTGCCAAGGTTTTTCAGTGTAAAGGGCTAGAAGAAAGAAAATGTATGAACACATGGGAGTGAAAGAGCATCACGTAATTACAAAGTAATAATGAGTTTAGAATTTCAGAAAGCAAAGTTGTGGCAGGTGATAAGGCAGAGCAGGTATGCTGTTTTTGAGACATCCAGAGGGAAGTGCCTAGTTTGCCAATTTTTGAAAAGAAATCTGATTTCACAGAGGTAGATCCGACGACCCATCATAACCAACAGAGGAACCAGTCTGGGTGAAATCATGAGACTATTTCTTAAGAATGGAAAGTTATTTGACTTTCATGTGAGAAATTACACAAAAATATTGTGATTGATATTGTTTAAGGGGAATGCACGTTGTTGAGACCACTCAAACTCTATTTTTATGGAAATTAGTAGTCAGGAAAAACACACAAAAAAGGAGATAATCAATATGTATGCACAGAGATTTGGCTCCAGATAAACACCCATATGATAACATCAGGTCTACTCAGCACATTAGTGAAATTTGGCAAGATTAATGATTTTCTTAGCAATCTCCCCAGGAAATGAAGTTTGGCTGATGCAATGCCATCTTAGGAAAGGCCAAATCTGCATATTATTAACATTTGTGTTGGTGGGTTCCCAAAAATGGGTGTAGTTTGACCCAAAATGAGTGTTAGAATAAAAACCCCACTTGCTATAAGGGTGTGAAACCATCTGAGGGAAGCCAAAAATTAGACATTTCTTCAAGCACAAATGGCTGGTGTCAAAACTAGTTGCAACAGTGCTATGTTCAGCAGCTGCGCCTGCCCAGTAACCAGGGAGCTATCTGGCTATGAATGTTTGTTTCACACATCAGAATTTAAAGGAGAGGGTAGAACACACTGGGCAACACCTCATGAAAATAAGGTGGGGTTTTCTTCCTCTCTCCATAACTTGAGTCTGAAGCCTTAAAACGCGAGCAAACCATGATATAATCATGTTTTCATCTTTGGAAAAAATACGTATTTTTCTATCCTACCAATGACATTTTAAAAAGGAACATGCCTATTTCATCATTGGCCATTCGTACTTCATAGCTATCTTAGGTTTCCCTTTTAAACCATCTTTCCTAGAGACCAAGATTGGCCCAAGGCCAATTTGTTTACTCTATGCCAAAAAGTTAGTACTTCTCATTTCTCGGGCCCAATTATCTAGAAAGCTTATAAAATGTCTACCTTGGAAAGCCCAAGAAATAAAAATTTTAAAAATAAAGTTTCTCAGAGGAATTCTCAGAATGTTCAATCCAAGATTCTTTTCTGGTTGGAGAAGGGTGCACAGATAGGAATCATAAAAAAGAAAAGTGAGGAGTATTGTCTGCTTTGCAACCCTAGGTGTACTTATTTTTTCAGTTCCCTCTTGGTGTGAACCTGGTGTATTAAAAGGAAGAGATCTAGAAGTGGGGATCTCCTATAGCCTCCTTACACAACATGACCACAGTTATTTGGGTAACTTTAAGGAAAGGTCTAGAAGTTAGGGGCAGACCAAGGTCTCCTTTTGTAGCTGCTTGAGCCAGATGAGTATGTCAAAAGTGAAGAGGACCAACAGGTGAGTCTGGGATCCATACAAGGTGGAAGTTCAGGAGACTGGTAACCACTGAACACTTAGCCTATTTATACACTCAGCTATAGACGAGACATAGAATTGCTAACCTTCCTTTATGATTCCTATTGTCATCCCTCATTATTGAGTGTTGTCTATCTGTAGGTATTTTCAAGTGACCTGGGCTTAAGTTAGACTTTGTGGAAATATTGAATAATATTTATTTACCCTTTAACAGTTTGGAAATATCTCATATAGATAAATTTGCCATCCAGGTTCAAAGAAAAACCCAAGGCTTTTGCAAGGCAGGTAAAGACAACTTTGCTTTTGGGGCAAAAATCAGCTAAAACTAAATCACACAGAAACCCTAACAAAGTATGAGAGGAAAAATTTACCTTGGCAAAATTTTTATTTTCACAGGTATAAATGCTAATCTATGCAATTGTGTACTTGGGCCTGTAGATAAATGCCCCACAACTCTGGAGGTCTGAAAGTGGAAACATAAGAGAGACCTCTTGAACATCTCTTTCTGGGGCCTAAACTGTGTTGCCAAAGAGGGAAAAAAAAATCTTATAGGAAAATTATAGCATTCGCATTTAATAAAATAGGGAAGAAGACAAAAAAGAAAAAGTAACTGCCATGTCACATCCATATTGCATGTGAAATATTTTAAAATACTTAATTCTTTTCAACATGCTAAAAGGGATATTATCTAAAAGAATTTAATACACATATATTGTATTTTATGTATATGAACTGCCTATGAAAATAGTGTATCTTCTTATCAGCAGTTTCAGAAACTAAACTAAAATCATATGTTGAAAAGCTGTAAATAAAATTAAAACGTTTCAGAACCTTTAGTAATTGTAGGAATTACTACCAGATCTAATTCCTAAATTTATCAATGCATTTCTTATAATAGATTTTCATACATTCAGCAGTATTTTCTCTTGTAAAAGACAGATTTGAGTTCAAACCTTGACTTTTTCTCATTAAAAATGGAGGTACTAGTAAAAAAAATGAAGATATTTTACAGTTTAAGTAAAATTCTATAAATACTGTAGGTAGATAGGTAGCTAACTTCCTAGTAGAAACTTGGTATGCAATACAAGGAACTTGCTGCTAGTACTAAATTTAGCATATAGTATGAAGGATTACGGCATTGAGAAATGAATACAATTTCATTACTGTCCTCAGCATAAAATATAGGGTAACAGGCTTAAAAATCTCATCTTCTTGATGGGAAAAGGAGAATATAATTTAACATATTAACAGCAATATTTATTATTATTATTATTATTATTATCTTATCTTTTACATCTGTTTCAGTTATAAAATAATTTCTCATATTGTCTTAAGATCAAACTATTCTTCATATTGTCTCTTAAGATCATTTTCCTCTTGAACCAAACTCTCAGTTCCAGACACAATCGAGCGTCTTGCAGTGGATGGTGTGCCTCCTGATAATAACCAGGAAGAAACAGTTTTGTTTTTTTGTTTTTAATTAAAAAAATTTTTTTTTAGGTCTGAGGAAATTGAAGAGCTGTCAAGACAGCCAGGACTTGTGGAACCAGATCCTGGAGAAAAGAGGAGACTGAATTGAACTGCAATTGAGTTGAGCCCAACTTTCTATGCACCATTTCTCCCCTTGGGACATCTGTTGACTCTCAGCATAGGACAAGGATCTATGCACCATTTCTCCCCTTGGGACATCCGTTGACTCTCAGCATAGGACAAGGAAAGCCTGGCAGGAAACAGTCCTTAATCTACAAACCGAGGTTGCCAGAAAGAGATTTTAAAACCACTGTGACTAAAATGTACCTTAAAATAGATGAAAAGATAAAGAATTTCAACAGAAAATTGCAAGCTATAGAAGAAAAGCAAATACAAATTCTAGAATTAAAAAAAATACTAAATTTGAAAACTCAATAAATGAGTTTAGTAACAGACTGGATATAGCTAAACAGAGAATTAATAGGGTGGAAGAAAAGTTAGAAGAAAATATCCAAACTAAAGTAAAGGGAAAAAATGATGGAAGATATACATAAGCAGACGGTCAATACATATGACATAGTGAAATAGTCTAACATATGTGAAACTGAAGTATCAAAAGTGGAAGATGGAAAATGAGAAGAGAGAGAATATTCAAAGACTAAGAACTTTCCAAAGCTGATGAAAGAAACCAAAGATTTGAGGAGCACTACAATCCCAAAAAAGATAAATAGCACAAATTAATAAATAAAAAATAAATCACAGTAAAACTGCTTAAAATGAAAAATAAGAATATTGAAAGAAAGGATACTGAATCTATCATTAGATGACCTGCATCTATAGAGATATCAAAGAAATTTCTTTAGGCAACAGGAAAATGATTTCATGCAATAACATAAAAATGAAAAAAGAACAATAAAAATTATAAATATGTATATACACTAAATTGATATATATACTGTTTAAAATAATAATAAATTCCTATGAGGTTTAAATGTATGCAGAATTAAAATTAAAATCCATGAGAACAGTAGAACAAAAAGCTTAGAAAGAGAGACATAATTCTCACATTTTTGGGAAGAAGATAAAAGTACTTATTTATATTAAACTTTAATAAATGTTAGCTGTGGAATAATCACTATTTAAGTGGTAAAAGAATGTGTAAAGGAGAAAATGAAATAGTAAAAATGCTTGGGCCAGGCACGTGGCTCATACCTGTAATTCCAGCAATTTGGGAGCCCAAGGAGGATCACTTGAGCCCAGGAGTTCAAGATCAGCCTGGACAACGTGACGAAACCCCATCTCCACAAAAAATACAAAAATTACCTAGATGTGGTGGTGCATGCTAGAAGCTTCAGTTACTCAGGATGCTGAAGTGGGAGGATCATTTGAGCCCGGGGGGCAGAGGCTTCAATGGGTTGGGATTGCAATACTGCACCCCAGGCTGCATGACAGAAAACATTTTTTTAATGTTTTATTGTTTTTCCTGCCTCGGGAAAAAAAAAAAATTGCAAAACAACAAATACAAAAAACAAAGGAAACAAAAGACAACTTCCATCCCAGTCTAATTAAAATCCTAGCATATATTTTTATCTTTTTCAGGAAAACATCCACAATATACTCTGTTGTCAAGTTTGTGATGAAACAAATACTCTCAAAGATGGTTGCTGGTGGTCATATGAAAGCACAGAACCTCATAAATAAGGAATTGGTAAATTCCGACAAAATTGAACATGCATATACTCTTTAGCCTATTGTATCTCATTCTTTCAACAGTGGCAAAGAAAGGGAAAAATAAGATTTATTCTCTTTCCCCTATGAATTATTAACTCAGAATAAACAAAAATGAAGAAAGTTTCTCAATTTGCTATTAAATGTACAAGGAATAATAAGATTTGGTTATCATTAATTTTCAGCTTCAAATACAATTATAGATATGTTATGATTATGAATACCTAACATCATAAAGAGAAAATCAACCCAACCTTATACTAACACTACATACACAATCTAGGAATAAAGTCTGAAGGTAACCAAACATATAGATTTAAGTACCAGAGGAACATGTTAAATAACACATTGGGAAAGCAATCAGCAAAATTGAGACCATGGAAAACTCTAAGGAGTAAAGGCTATGACTTCATCAACAAATAAATTACAGCAAGAGAGAAAGAGAGAGAGAAAGGGAGGTGGGTCAGGGCAACCTGTAGATTAAAAGAGACCATTTGCAGTGTGCAATGTATGAATGGACTTTCTTCGGATGTGATTTCAACGAAAATCTAGAAAAAACTCATGAGACATTTGAAGAAATGTGAACACTGACTGTATTTTTTTTTATATGGAATAAAGGTATTTTTAGAAGTTTCCTTGTCTTTTAGATAATTAAAAAAATTTTTTTTAGATTCAGGGGTTACATTTTTAGGCTTGTTATAAGGGTGTATTGCATAATTCTGGAGTTTGGCTTCTATTGAACCCGTTACCTGAATTGTGAAAATACTGCCCTACCCGATAGGTATTTTTTCAACCCCTTGTCCCTGTCCCTTTCTCCCTACTTTTAGAGTTCCCTGTATTTATTGATTCTGTCTTAGTGCCCATATGTACCTATTGTTTCTATTGTTTAGTTCCCACTTATAAGTGAGAACATGTGGTAGTTGATTTTCTGTTTCCACATTAATTTACTTTAATTCACTTAGGGTAATGGCCTCCAGCTGCATCCATGTTGCTGCAAAGGACATGATTTCATTCTTATTTATGGCTGCATAGTATTCCATGATGTGTATCTACTGCATTTTCTTTATCCAATTCATGGTTGATGGACATGTAGGTTAATTCCATGACTTTGCCGTTGTGAATAGTGCTGCAATAAACACATGAGTTTAGCTGTCTTTTTGATAGGACAATTTATTTTCCTTTGGGTATATAGCCTGTAGTGGGATTGCTGAGTCAAATTGCAGTTCAATTCCAATTCTTTGAGAAATCTATATACTATTTTCTCCAGGTATTGAACTAATTTACATTCCCACCAACAATGTATAAGCATTCCGTTTTGTCTGCATCCTCACGAACATCTATTAATTTTTTACTTTTTAATAATAGCCATTCTGACTGGTGTGAGATAGTATCTCATTGTGGTTTTATTGTGTATTTCTCTGATGATTAGTGATGAGCATTTTTTCATGTTGGCCCCTTGTATATCTTCTTTTAAGAAGTGTCTGTTCATGTCCTTTGCCCACTTTTTAATGAGGTTATTTTTTTTCTTATTGATTTGTTCTTTATAGATTCTAGATATTAGTCTTTTGTCAGATGCAGTTTGCAAATATTTTCTCCCGTTATGTAGGTTGTTTGTTTAATATGCTGATTTTTTTTTTTTTTTTTTTGCTATGCAGAAGCTCTTTATTTTAATTAAGTCTCAATTGTCAATTTTTGTTTTTGTTGCATTTGCTTTTAAGGGCTTAGTCATAAATTCTTTGCCAAAATTCTTGTCAAAATTCTGGGCATTTTCCAATGTTCAGAAGAGATTTACTTCTAGAATTTTTTTAATAGTCTGAGGCCTTAATTTAAGTCTTTAATCCATCTTGTTAATTTTTGTATATGGTGAGAGGTAGAGGTCCAGTTTCATTCTTCTTATGGCTAGCCAGCTTTCCCAGCACAATTTATTGAGTAGGGTGTCCTTTCTCCATTGTTTCTTTTTGTCAACTTTGTTGAAGATCAGTTGATTGCAGATGTGCAGCTTTATTTCTGTGTTCTCTATTCTGTTCCATTGTGTGTCTTTTTTTGTACTAGTACCATGCTGATTTGGTTACTTCAGCCTTGTAGTATAGTTTAAAGTCAGGCAAGGTAATACCTCTGGTTTTGTTCTTTTTGCTTAGGATTGCTTTGGCTATTTGGGCTCTTTTCATGGCTCCATGTGAATTTTAGAATACTTTTTTGTCACTCTGTGAAAGATGACATTGGTAATTTGATACAAATTCTATTGAATCTGTAGATTGCTTTGGACAGAATAACCATTTTAATGACATTGATTCTTCTAATCTATGAATATGGAGTGTTTTTCCAGTTGTTTGTGTTATCTATGATTTCTTTAATCAGTTGTTTTTTGTGGTTCTTTTAGATAATGAATATTTATGGGTAAAATAATATGAAGCCCATAGTGTGCTTTAATATAATGGAGTAAAAGTGGATACAGTCTGAAGGAAACACTAACAATCATGGGTTGATTATTACTGAAACTTGGTGAAGGACATATGGAAGTTATTGTATCTATTCTTTCTAAATTTGTATTTGTTTAAAATTATCATTAATAAACAGTTAAAATGTAATGTCCTCTACCTTATAAAAATGCATATTTCTGAGACAGAAACGTCATGATTTTTATTTTATGGGTGTGAGGTAAGAACCAGGAATTTAATTTTAGCAAATGTTTCTCATGTACATATAAAAAATATAAGCTTTTATGACTCTCCAGCACTTAAATTATAACATATAATTATGTTATAAAATAATAATTGGCATATTGATTTCTCATAATATTAAGGTTTATTTTTATCTTCGCAATTAGACAATTGACATTATGTTCCTATTTTCTCTATTATTTCACTAGTACCATTTCTTTATCATCATAGATGTTCAAGTATTTATTTCTCTTGAAGAGAGTGTATGTTTCTTAGTCCAGAAGAGTTTTCCCTAAAATCCACAAAACAAAGGTGAGATGCTAATTTTTCCTAAAATACAAAAGACAAAAGCTAATGATATATACCTCTCATAGATCAACTGCTGTTTTGCTTCAAACACTTAAAGAAAATATCACAAAACACACCATATTTATTTATTCATTTGTAAGCTTAAGAGTTTATTATTATTATTATTGATAAAGTCTTGCCCTTTTGCCTTGCTCAGGCTGAAGTGTCTGCGCCACCATGCCTAAGTTTTTTTTTTTTTTTTTGTAGTAGAAACAAGGTCTCTCTATCTCGCCCAGCCTGGTCTCGAATTCCTGGCCCCAAGGGATCCTTCTGCCTCTTCTTCCCAAAATTCTGGGATTATGGGTGTGAACCACTACAGCTGGCCAAGAGTTTATCCCTAATCCTCTGCTTTAAATAAATTTACAACTGCAAACTGGACTTTATTAGCAAATAATAAATAAATGAATAAGGGTAATGATAAATACCTCAGAGCATCTGCTTTGGCAAGATCAGAACTTAAAATCTTGTTATATTTTGTTCCCTCAAATGAAGATTGGAAGAACAACTAGTAGGATGAAAAGGTTTCAAAATATGCATGTAAGAGTAGTAAGAGAAGGACAGAAAAATCAATCCAGGCATTTCATTATTCACCATGAATTGCTTTTTTTCATTTTTTAATTTTTCTGAGACCGAGTCTCACTCAGTCATCCAGACTGGAGTGCAGTGGCGCAATCTTGGCTCACTGCAAGCTCTGCCTCCTGGGTTCAATCGATTCTTCTGCCCCAGCCTCCCAAGTAGCTGGGAGTATAGGCGTGTGCCACCACACCAGGTGAATTTTTTTATTTTTAGTAGAGTTTGGGTTTCGCTGTGTTGGCCAGGCTGGCCTCGAACTCATGACCTCAAGTGATCCACCCACTTTGGCCTTCCAAAGTGCTAGGACGACAGGTGTGAGCCACTGCGCCTGGCCTATGGATTGCTTAAAAAAGTCAATTTGGGCTCTGCTGTGTACCAGAGCTACACCATAAACCATCTGCTGGTTTCCCTCACTTTAGGAAAGAGAAAAGCTAAAAACCGTTCTTCAGAATTTAATGGAACATAGAAATGGCTATAAACTAATCAAGAGCACTTTTAAAAATTATATGAGGATTCTTAGTTTTTAAGGCCAATTTGGTGATTGTGAAGGAGAAAATTCTGAGTAATTTTTAGTTGCCAAGTCCATCAGCACACCTGCTGCCATTTTGAATATTTGATTTCATAAACATCTTTGGCCAAACCTCACACTGTTATAACCATGGAAAGATGTTCGTTTTTCTTTTTGCTGTTTTGCAAATGAAACTCTTCTGTTCGCAATGTGCAGCTGGATACACCATTTATTTTCTTCTTGTATGGATAATATAAAACAAATAAGTTTAAATATTTCATTTACACAATAGCATTCTTCATTATGTTGTCACTTGTTTTATTTCCAAAAAATTTTATTTAAATATGATTTTTATAAATTCTTAGAAGTAATGTATTTGACCTCATTTTTGTCTTTAATATAAATAAATTTAAATGGCTGCAATTTCTGGCTATTATCATCCCAGATTTGTTATATAATTATCAATTTATTGAAAAGGAAAGAGTGCCTACCCATGATACTGTCTGGGAAAAATAACTCCATGCGGTTATGGCTCAGATCGATTTGGAGATAATGAAATGACGAAGCAGCTTTCATTTCTATCATTCACTCTGGGATGACTACAGAAGGACAGGATGTGTAGTCCTGTAGTACCCATCATAAAGATTTACACAAATTGTTCCTTTCTTCCAGAGTGCTGTTACTTTCCTCAGTGTTACATACTGTCATTAAATTCTCCACCCTCACTATTACAGCTTCCATTACCACCCACATGGCACTACGGCTTTATCCATGGGTGGCAGATGTTATCACCATATGTCATCCGATCAATTTTCCATTCAAGGGTAATGCAATGTTTGGGGGAAAGCCAACTCACACTTTAGTAAAGGCTGTCTCTGTAGTCTTCACTAGCCGTAAATGTAAGCATCCTTTCAACTTACTGGCTCTGATACCTAACCAAAAATCAGCAGGGATCTTAGAGGCTCATTGCATGTTTCCATGTTAGTTGGGCTCTCTCTCACTATCACCTGCCAAATTGTTTCCTATTAAGGAGTTTGGCATTATTTTGTTTTCCTCTACTTTTATTTATCTCAGAATATTCTGGACAGAGCATCATTAGGTAGATGAATACCAAAGGAAAGTATCAGTCTTAGGTCTGGTGTATGAGGCTGTTACTGCTTGTTTATTTCTAAGATCTATAGCTCATCTCCTTGCCCCAGGAGCTGGCATTACTCAGAGAGTTTGAAATTCTTATTCAATGTAATTCTAAGGGGCAGCCAAAGTAAAGACAATATCAATTTATCCGTACAGTTCTGATTTACTCACGTGCTCTCTCTTTCTCTTTCTGTCTCAATCCTCCTTGCTTTCTTCTTTTTTCTCCATTTTCTCCCAACTCCATTCTTAGTCTTGTTGTGGATTTGTATCTTTCCAATAGGTGTTATTGAACATCTATTATTTGCCAGTCTGTACCTTATGCTCTGCATATTTAAGTATTAAATAAAGTGTAATTCATGTATGATTTCCAAATCTTGAAGATAAACCTTCAATTATTTTGAAAGCAGTCTAGTCTAATCACTGCATTTAAATGTTGGGCAATTAAAATGTGGAATGTTAGGGAGATGAGGAAGTAGAAACAATTATGTATTTTTATTGTTTATGAGATTGCCTACATTTCAAGTACTCAAGCTGCCTGCAGTTTGGTGAAGAAACTTCTGTTTACATCAGTAAAATGTAAATTTGCATTTAAATTTTTAAAACTTGGGTTATGTCCTTTTTCCATGTTTGTCTTACCAGTTTCAGATCTAAATCTCATGGTCAAACTCATTCAAAACCCCTAAATTCCAATGATCACTTGATTTCTCTTTCTTTAGAGGTTTTCTGGTCATTATGTATCTTTCTTGACACGTGATAACCAATAATTACTATGGCATTTCAGGTATAGAAAACCTAAATTTTTATATAAAATCAGCCTGTCCTTATAAAATTTGCATTAATACCTTTCCAGAGGACAAGTTGGCTGATGGGATTTTTTTGGACAATTTGAAATAATGTATTTAGGAACCAGTCTAAAGTCAACCTTTTTCTGAGTTACAATTGGTATTCAAACATCATCACAATTTAAAGTGTAAATTATTATAACTTTATATCTAATGAAAATCATCTACTATTTTATTGTTCAGTCATGCTAACTTCTGAAACTATTCATAGTTTATTCTTGTTTACTTACAAATGTAGTAAGATCAGAAAACTTAGATATTCTACTGTTCTCTGGGAGGACACCAGTGCCTGCAATGCCAGCTACTCTAGAGGCTGAGGTGGAAGGATTGATGATTCCCCGGGGTTCAAGTCCAGCCTAGGCAACAGGATGAGACCTTGTCTCTTAACAAAATTGTAAAAGAGAAGAACAGTTTGTTAACATTGTTTAATTTTTGTAAAATTAACAGCCTTATTTGGAGTAGTTTTTAGATGCCAGTTGTTGTTATAGTCCACGATCCTCCTCCTTGTTAAGCATTTTGTTGGCATGCATCTCCAGGGCAGGAAGTATAACTGCTGCTTAATTTGGTTCTCTACACATTGACCAATTCAGCATGCTACTTCCGTAGCATGTATGTATATATTATACTTTATATATAATATATATTTTATGCATGTTATTATTTAAAATAGAATTTTCATTCATTAGAATGGTAGCTCCATAAAGTCAGAGACTTGGTCTTGTATACTGCAGTAACTTAGTACTGAGAACAGTGTCTTCACATAAAAATGCTCAATAAACATCTTTGAATTCATACTTTGGAAGTGCATTGTTATTTTTATAGGCAACTAGTGAATAAATTCTTACTAATTTGCATCACTACTTAAGTTATTTTATGAAATGTCTTTGAGCATCTCTTACTGTCTGATTATCATGGTCTTTGCACATGGACATAGGCCATACTGGTGGTTTATTAGTCTCTCAACACCTCTGGGAATTTATAGCAGCATGCAAAATATTTTGGCCAGTTGTACCGAATTTTATCCTTGAGTTCCTACAAACATTTGGATGGTTGCCAACAAGATTTGTTGATCTACTTACTCCTCTGTATTGATTAGGTCAAGAGTAGTCTTAGTGCTCTTTATCATGTTTGGATTTGATACTTCTGAATCTCAATTTCAAAAACCAATTTAGGAATCAGTTAATGACTTCCTCAAAGAAGACTGGAATAAAAAATGATTTTTCTCTATTTTGTTTATATCCCTTGATATGTTGTGAGACTGGAGATATTAAATAGTTCCACTGATCCTTCAGCTTAATTTTTTAACATATTTGAAGGTCTTAACTTTTATTACTTTGGTCTCTTGCAAGAGTCTTCTTGATTCTGAGTTACTTAATTTTTGATGCAATTGTACTATTACTCCTTAAGATCTTTTCAATTCCACTCACTTGGCAAATTTCTGACTTTCAAAAATACAGGTTTTATTAAGATAGTCTCTTTGGACAGTTAGGTATGAAAAATTTTTATTTAATCATTTGGTCTGTGCCAAGCCTCATCTATTTTCTTAGTGGTCATTATATTATCCCAAAACCTTACCTCTACAGTTCAATGGAAGAAACTTCACTTTATTAATACATAAGATATTGAAACCCCTTCCTATTACAACCTGCTCTAATTTTGGAGTTTCTTAAAAGTTGGCCATTATTTTACTCTTTAGGCTTATTTCTATTTTCAGCTTTTTAAGACTATTTTATTATTTAATTTAGGGTATTTTAACCTTTAGAAATTTTGTAATATTTCTCTTGTTAGGAAAGATTTTTAAAGTCACTCAGACACACTCAGACGGTCTATTTCCTTTGCTTCAGGCAAGCGAGGCAACATGCAGCTGAGCTCCCGTGGCCATCGAAGGCCCGGCTGTCACTGCTTCTTAGGAAAGCATCTCCCTCTGCCAATATCAGCCTGTGATATTCCCATCATGTCACGCCTGTCAGATGAATGGTGTAAGGTAGAGACCTGCAGCAGCAAGCAAAGCTCACTTTCTGCCTCTGCTCCTATTCTGTTTATCTGAATTGAAAAGATGGTCTGATAATGAGTGTGTTTGCTAGAAGACCCTTGTTCTGGGTATATATAAAGCAGCGTACCTGTCTCCATTTCTTTATCTTCCATCCATTTTTCCAATCACCACAGTCATCCTCCCTTACCCCAAACACTTCACTGAAACTGTTCACTGTCAATTCATCAAGAACCAAATTGCAAATTTCATGGGTGACAACAATGCTTCTAAAATTTGAGTGTTCTTGCGGATCTTGTTACAATGCAGATTGTGATTCAGTTTACTGGGGTGGGGCCTGAGATTCTGCATTAGAACCAGCTCCCATGGGATGTCTAACCTGGAATCAGTGGACTGCACTTTGAATAGCAAGGCATTAGCCCTCACCATAGCCTTTGATAGTTCACCTTCCTGAAATTCTCTACTCCTTTGGGTTTTGCTACACCATTCTCTCCTGGCTCTCCTCCTCGCTAACTGTTCCTCCTAAGCATCTTTTCTTCATTCTACTTTCTGCTTGTTCTTTAAAGGTAAGTAAATTCCCTGAGTTTCATTCTCAACTTAATTCTCCTCTTCCTAGAGTGATGATTCTCAAGTTTTAGTGCACAAAGGAAGTCAGCTGGAAAATGTTATCAAAATGGAGCTCCCTAAGCTTCATTCCAAAGATTCTGGTTCAGTAGGTATGGGGTAGAGTCTCTTAGTCTGCATTTTTAATCCTGCTAAAGGTGTTTTCCTTTTTTGAAAAATAAATAAATATAAATATGGCATACATAACCTCATATTGTCTTCATTAAACACAATGTATGCCATAACCTCATATTGTCTTAAACACAGTATTTATATACATTTAATTAGTAAAAAGTTTGCTATAGTGAAGCAAACTAACATATCCATCATTTCTTATAGCTATACTTTCTTGTTGTTTTTGTAGAAAGAGTAGCTGACATCTACTTATTTTGCATGAAACCTACAATGCAATTTTATTACCTGTAGTTCTCATATTGTACATTAGATCTCTAGACTTGTTCATCATATATATTTATTTATGTATGTGTGTGTGTGTATGTATATATATATGCTTCTTTGTATCCCCTGACCCACATCTCCCCATACCCCCAGTCCCTGCCTCTGGTAATCACTCTTTTGTTCTCTATCTCTATATATTTGATTTTTTAAAATAAGGATTCTGCATATAAGTGAGACCAGGCAATATTTTTGTGTCTGGATTATATTGCATAGCATAATGTCCTCCAGGCTTATCCACATAGTGGCAAAAAGCAAGATCTATTTTTTAGGACTGAATAATATTCCATTGTATATTTATACCACATTTTTATCCCATTGTCCATCAATGAATGCTTAAGTTGTTTCGATATGTTGGCTATTGTGAATAATGCTGCAATGAACACGGTAATACAGACATCTTTACAAAGTTGTGATTCCACTTCCTTCTGAGTGTATGCCCAGAAGAGAGATTGCTAGATCATATGGTAGTTCTATTTTTAATTTTTTTACAATCATCCATACTGTTTTTCATAATGCTGTAGCAGTTGACATTCCCACCAACAGTGTACAAGAGTACTCTTTTCTCTACACTCTCTCCAACATTTATCTGCAGACATTTTGATAACAGCCATCCTAAAAAATATGAGGTGGTATTTCTTAGTAATTTTGATTTACATTGCCCTGAGGATTGGTGATGCTGAGCACATTTTCATAAACCTGTTGTCCATTTTTACATCTTCTTTGGAGAAATGTCTATTCGGGTCTTTTGTTCATTTTGTATTGGGTTTATTTTTCCACTGTTAAATTGTGTGAGTTCTTTATAAAATTGTTATATTAAACCCTTAGGGGGCTCATTTATTTTCATTACTTTAACCAAACTCTAGATGCTGGGGGTTCCAAAGTGAACCTGCACCCCAGCCTTATTTATGAGTTTAACTGGACTATTTAATATTTTAATCTGGATATCCAAAAAGTTCAAAATGTCCAAACTAATTTTGTTATTTTGCTCCCAAATCTTTCTCTCTCTTTTTTTTTTTTTTTTTTTGCTATCTGAGATAATGGCACCATGATCTAAACAGAAGAATTCTGGTTAGAATTTGTGCCCAGTAAACACTTGTCTACAATCATATTTGACATAGAAATCACCTGGGAGAGCTTGCTAAAAATGCTGAGTCAGAAACTCCTCAAATGCTTATTCATCAAATCTGGAGGAGGCCCATGAACCTGCATTTTTTATAAGTCTTCCCCCAGTGATTCTGATGAAGAAGGCCCCGAACAACCGCTTCTAAAAATGCTGCCTGTCCTAGGGATTCCTCCAGTTATTCCTAGCAATAGGAACACAAAGGCTTTGAAAGCATTTTTCGCAATAGAGGACTTGGGGGTCGGAATAAGAGATAGTTTAATCTTCCGCATAATCTTTAGCAGAGCCTCCCAAAGCTACTCCAAATAACAGTGCAAACTTAAGTAAAATCAGTGCATTTCTATCTAAAGTTAGTGTCAGGTTAAGTCACCAGCATTCCCCTCCTAACAATGTTGACACCCTTAAGCCCTTCCTGTACAGTTATTCCTGGACTAATGATTTGCCATCATGCCAGTAACTCTTAAAGAATACTTGCTTGCCCTCCCCTCTTATTTTACTCCCTTTGGCCTTATTCCCATGAGGACACATTACTGATTTAAGAAATTGAAGAGCAAGGCTTATAAATATCTCAGGTAGACAGTACATACCTCTATAGTGGTGATATCTACTGTTTATGTCTTCCTAAGGAAATTTTTCAGACCGCCTCCACTAGAGGAAGCTCAGTTGAGAGATTTTTATCATAAAGATCCCTGGCTTTTATTGCAGTATTTTAAAAATTAACCTGTTTGAAACTGCAGATGAATTTGCTTTATTCCTTTAAAAAATCCTAATTTGGTGTTTTCTTCAATTGTCCTTTAATGCATGCTATGCCTCTAGGTTCAGAAGTGAAATTATTTTTGTTCAAGCTTATTAGAATAAAATTGGAGTTCAACTGGTCACTTTGAGGCACAGCAAGTAAGTGACTGATCTCTTTTTAATCTTTAACGAGTTCTATTATTCACAAATTGATGGCATTTAAAGAATCTGAATACAAACCACATAACTTTGAAATATTTAAATATTCTAATGCTCAGAATGAAATATTTTTCATACTGAATAGGCCTCGAAACTGGGTTTGAAAGAAAACATTGTCAAACAGAGGTCGTAGTGCAAATAATACAAAACATAAAAGTAAAGGGTGTTGATTCATTTTAATTTTATCTCTTTGCAAACTGAATATGCATAATGTCATCTTGATGTCCATTCTCCCTCCTTTATCTGCATATCAAAATGTATAATGAGGAGGTACATTTTTTTCACTGAGAAAAATCAGTGAGAACTGAAAAACAGGCAATTTACCTAGGTTTTACTATGAGCATTTTGCTTTGATTTCAGGTAGGTGAGGCATTGATTAACTCTATTTTTCTAAATCCAAAGCAAGACTTTTTACATCAGCTGAGGTCATCTGCAGACATTTTCCACAGTTAGGAGCTATTTTTTGAAACATCTTGAATCTCTGCTTTTCTCTCCATATTTCTTTTCTCCACTCCCTTCCTCTCTCCCAGCTGCAGGGATTCGTCCTCTAAAAGAGTGGAGGTGGGAGGGAACAAGGAATGGAAGCAAAGCAGGGAGCATGAGCTAGAGAATGCCAGGATCTGGCTTTTGTTATTGGTTGGCTGCCGCCTGATGGATAGACGAGGGAGGAGTGTACTCTCTTCAGTGTGTTCTGACGGAGCCGAAGTACAGAAACCATATTTACAGGTAAGAGCAAAAAATAAAAAAAAAAGAAAAGAAAATTCTTTTTTTCTTTAAAAGAGAATGCTTCTCAATTGTTGCTGAAACAATTTTATAATAGGAAAATAATTCTGAGGACATTTTCCGAAAGTGTGCCCTTTTATTACTTGAGGAAGCTTTGCAATGAGCTTGCTGTTCTTTCTCTCTGCAAAACCCTTAGCTGATTAAAAACAAAACAAAACAATCACCAGAGGCATGTCTTATCCTAAATAACTTTCTATGCAAGTGTCTTTGAAGCAAAATTAATAGATAAAATGAATCATCATGTGTCTCTTTAAAAATGTTTAATTCAAGCTTATGTTACTAGGAATCGCAGGAAGGATGAGAAAACCTCGGTAAATTCCACAGGTCCTGAGAAAATGGAGCCTTCTGTGAATATACAATATAAAATTTCATGTGGTGACTTTTAATATTGACAATACAGTAAAAGGCTTAGGAAAACTATTTTTGCAGGTTATAGACTCTTTTAGCACTAATTTAGAATGAATGATTTGTGTGCATTTAAGCCCTTTTATTTAACTTACTCCTCTTGATAAATCTCATGTTGTTCAATAGTTGTATTATTTTATTCGGTAAACTTTAAGCTTACGTGATAATTAAACAATGATTTGTCTCTTTGTTAACTTACATGGAGCCATTTTTATTTTAAAGCACAGAAACCTAATTTTGAAGGATTAAACATTGCTGTAAAAAATAGCATCTTAACGGGCATGTTTCATCGGTAGTTTAATTTATCAATCAAACACAACTAGATAAGAATTCCATCAGAGCATTTATATTGTTGATAATATCTCTAGGCAATATTTTTTTAACAACTTTACTAGTTGCTTATATCTCCTAACATGGTCCTTTATATTCCCTTAGGGAAAATAGGGACAAGTTCTAAGTATGTGGAATAAATAACATACTTGTAGTAAAAACATACAAAAAAATTGAACTCCCAGTCACTTAATTCTATAGTTACTTTAATTCATAAATATAGGTCATTTAACTGTGGTAGAATCTCATTAAAATTGAGCTTTCAAAAATTATTACTGACTTGAGTACACTGGCAATCAATTAATACCTGTTGATTATAATAACAAAATAAAAGTCTTTCAATAAGGTAAATAATTTGTTCATTCATATTTTAATACCTTTTTGAATGACTCAAAACTAATAGGAATGACTATATAATTTCTAAGTATTTTTTACTATTGTTTGTCTTATTTACTGTTTTTCAGATTTTTTTATTTATTGCACTTTTTTTGTTTGAGACAGATTTTGTCTTTGAATAAACAGACACAAATATAATAGTTCTTGTAAAATTAAAATAAGAGTGAGAAAATTGCTGAATATTGGGTATGAATTATCTAAATGAGTGGAAAATTACCTTAAATTTCCTAAATGTACTAAATATAGTTAATAACATGCTTATATGGGTAAGTGTCGTAATGAACCAAGTTAAGTATTCTGGTATGGTTTATTTTGAACTCTTTCTGGATTTCAAAAATTATTACATAATACTGAAATTTTGGCATGTTTCTAATTATTGATGGATCTTTCTGATTTTTTTTAAGTAAAACAATGGCTGGAATTAATCCACCCCTCACCCCAAGATTGAAATGCAAGGTGATATATAAAACCAGATATTCATCTCCTAAAATGGTTTAGAGGAAATAAATCAATGCAGCTATATTTTTTAGAAATTATGAATTCTGAGTAAAGCTACCTCCAGGAATGAAGGGGAATTGATGAAAATTAGAGAGCAGAGTTCCACATGGTTTTAAATTATTCTGTTTCCTTGGAAACCAGCTGCTGCAGATGCATTTTGCTTTCTTTGGCTAAAAATATCACCCTTTTAATAATCACTAAGGGAGAGGACTGAATAAAACTAGAGTATATTGTTGCTGCTTTTTATAATTTCCTTCATGGTTCACATATTTTGGATGAAAAGTAGATAAACCGTTTCTCAATCAGCATTTCCTATCAGCCACTGGCAGACGTCTGCAAGTCTTAGAAAAATGAGACAACTGGGGTAGCTTTTACTGCAGAATCCACAGGAAGAGATAGAGAGAGAGAGAAAGAATGTGTGCTGGAGTGGAGACAAGAGAGAAAAAAAAAGCATGAAGGAAAACAGTTAAGAGGTTACTGTCCAAGTGAAGGATGAAACAAGGCAAATGAAAACCATGTAAGGCTTTCAGTGAGAAATGGGAAGGCATCACCATTTTTTTTTCCCTTTGGTACAAACATTTTTAAGATTTAAATGTAGGTTTTTAATGGAGCTCACTATATATAACCTTCTGTCCTTTTCACAACACTCTTTCCTTTTTATCTTTATGTTTGCAGTGGTTTACAATATACTGAACAATACAATAAAAAAGAAGTATTTTTTAATGTATCAATCACTTTAATCATAAAAAGAAAAGCTTGATATATGTCCGGGCTATGGATAGTGAGGAGCTTTCGATACACATTTTGACATTAGAATAAGAATTTTTTAAACTTAATGCCCAAACCATGTTTTTTTAATGCAGTTATTTCCTTACCTTTGTAATCTATTTAATATATATATAAAAATTACACATTCCAACAATCTAAAAGCTATTTGTGTTAATGTGAAGGTAATTAATTTAAAATTTAATATAAATTACTGTAAAGGCACATATATCCTTTTTGCTTTATTTGAAACATTTTTGCTTCCTTTGAAAATAAACATTACTTTTATGTAGTTTTTCTCTATAAAAAAATCACAATTATCATCATATTCTATCCTAGGCAATTCCTTAATTTAAGACATTTTTATTATAAAATTATGTGCTTCAAAGGCAGCGCTGTCATCCCATACACCATTTTTTCAAATCTCTTAGCTATTTATTAAGAGGAAAAATCATCATAAAACTGTTACAGCTTTCCTATTATTTTTATTATAATTCAGATGAGATTCCTAACTCTATTTTCTCTTTACAACTCATTTAAATATTTGCGGCATATCATACCTTATTTTCATAGTATTCACCTTAGTCCCATATTAGATTTCGTGTTAGCAGTGTAGCAAATAAAGCACCACATGCTTAAACTATGTCTTAAAATATTTAATATATAGCCAACATATTATTTAAAGTTAAATTAATTTGTCACGTCAGTATGTTGCTTTTCAAAAAAAGCTAGGATGGTGGGAAGTATTTCGTTTTTATCAATTAACATGAACAAAGCACTTCAGTGACAGCACTTTCAGCATAAACACTGATGACATTAAAGAGCACGCTAACAACAAATCAGATAGACTGGTAAATGGATTATGTGACCTGTGCACATAACCCCTATTTAAGGCACAACCAAAATTATCAATGCATGTCAAGATCCTGAAGAGAATGCATTTCATAGGCTTACTCTCAGCTACAGATAATTTGAAAATACAGCTTGTTAGTCATTTCTACTTACTGCTTCATACTTCTTTCTTTGCTAAAAGTAGCTTGCCAGAATTGTGGGTGGGTTTTCATGGCCTCTTAAAGTCTCACAAAATATACTAAAGAAAACAAAATGCTTAATTACTTCCCCTATAATATAAGTAGACAACTTTACATCTGTAATGGAAATATGCTAGTTTGGCAAATAACCTCTTATTGCTGGAAATGGAGGGGTGGGATTTACAAGAAATGGAACTAACATGAGAGTAAGAAAGCTTGGGTCAGATTTCATAATGTTCACATTGTGCTATATACATAAGGTAATCCAGTCAAATTAAAAAATTACATTAACATTTGTACTGTACTACATCGCAACTTAAAGGTATTATTAATCAAATGTTATTTTTGACTAATATATTTAATGCTTAATATTAATACAGGACTTATATAGATATTAAAAGGGGGTTGGTTCAAAACAGCATTATTGCTTTTTAATTACGATTTTGTATGAAGAAGCAAGGAATGGATTTATCAAGCTAATTGTCACATTTGGATATTTCACATATCTCAATGAATCCGTTGGGCAGATCATTTGATTTCTCTGTCAATTGCTTAGATTTCAGTTATTATAATGGTCTAAATTGTTTGAGCTGAAAACTTGAATGTGCATGCTCTGAGAAAACACTCAATGTAACTTTTAAGGTATTTAATTCAAGATTATGACGACCTAGATAAATATCAGTGCTATTTCTAAGAATCACATATAGCAAGGAAATCACTTTGATATGAGATCAACTTCATGATCAACTTCGTGATCTCATATCATGGCCTAAAAAGTAGATAAGCATGCATGTGACTTATTTCCAATAAGCTCTTATACTTTACTTAGATTAAGAGCTTAACATATTATTTTCCAGTACCACAAAAGATGGTGCACACAACACATTTCTCCATATCTCCTGACTTGGGCATATTCATAAAAATGACATTATTTTAAACAAAAATCGCCAACACCATCAAATGTAGTTTTCAAATTTTTATATGTGTAGATATTATTTTACTTTATTTTATTTCATTTTGTTTTATCTTATTTTATTTTATATTTTAGAGATGCAGCTTTGCTATGTTGCCAGGCTTGAGTGCAGCAGGCTATTCACAGGCAAGATTACAGTGTACTGCAGCCTCAAACTCCTGGGCTCCAATGATTATTCTGCTGCAGCCTCACAAGTGGCTGGGGGATTGCAGGCTTATGCCACTGTCCCTGGCAAAAATAATTTTTATGCAAATGTTTATGTCTTTAAACAATATTTACTATAAATTCCTTGGCGAATACTCATTTAATTCATGTATTACCTTTTGATAGGTTAGTCTTCCATTGCCCTAGAAACATGGGATTGTCATGTAGAGAGAACTTCTTCTTGGATTCTTCATTTTACCTATGACAAAATTAAGGCACAGAGAGGACAATGATCATTTTCAGTGGGAAACTGAGCATTTGCTTATGCAAAATTACAACAGTCAGACACTATGTGTTTGTATTAAATATTGGATGTAGTGCATTAAACACTGGATGAAACAAAAGCAGAACTTAGAAAGGCTTTGCATGGAGGTGAAAAAGCATGGTGTGGCCAGATGGACTCTGATGCATAACAACACAGGGATTTTAGAGTTGCACAGAATTCTCCACTTCAGACCTGTCCCTGGTATCCAATGAGCCTAATGGCTTTGACCTACTATCACAGTCTCCTTGACTTTTTTAGTTTGCTGTCATGGTCAAAATTCATTTCAGCTTTGTTTTCTAGCAAGTGTCGATACAGTTAGTTGCTGTCATGTTGTGGATGTATCACAATATATTTAATAATGAAACAAATAGTTTCCTAATCAGGAGCCCTGAATGTATTTACAAAGATTTTCATTTGCTTTTCTCTCCTTAGGTTAGGCTAGCCATAAAAAATCAATATTTGTCATCAATCATTACCCAGGTAATACTGGTTGTGATGGTGTCAGCATTTTAAAGCAGAAAGATTCTGGAAAAGGTTTCAAAAGTGATTAAAAAAAGACATCTTTGTTCTGTCTAATCAAAATTCCCTTCTCATTGCTCATGAAACTCATACTTAAAATTTTAAATGATTTACCCCCTGTACATCCAAATCAATAAGGATCCTAAGGGGCTGCTCTCATGCTGCCCACTGAAGTTACCTAGAGCTGAGTGTTAAATGGAAAACTGAGCTTGGGGATGCCATTACAATCTTCTATTTTCAGAGATCTTCCCTCAACATACAGGAAGGGCCAAGGAGAGAAGCCGTCCTGTGCTCCCTGCCAGAGCTTCTTGGTGTGTGGTCATTACAGCCACTTTGTGATCTCTCAGTACCCTTTTACTCACTATCTAAATTATAGTTCTTGATGGCAAGGAGTTTCCTTCATCTCTGCATCAACACCTAATACAATGCCTGATACACAGTATGTGCCCCCAAATTGTTTTGCCGACTGAATAGTTAAGCAAATTGTCTTGTCAGATAGTCACCTAGCCTCCTCTTACATC
Source organism: Piliocolobus tephrosceles (assembly GCF_002776525.5). Classification (NCBI taxonomy): domain Eukaryota; kingdom Metazoa; phylum Chordata; class Mammalia; order Primates; family Cercopithecidae; genus Piliocolobus; species Piliocolobus tephrosceles. The sequence continues at coordinate 51,359,649 of NC_045444.1, forward strand.
CTCTCAATGGCAGACACTCCTTACATTCTAAGATAGTCTCTTCCTTCCATGTTCTTCCCTGTTAACGTTATTCAGTGTGACAATGTCCATGTCACCTAAATGTCATTAAGCCATGCAAGGTTTTGTCTTGCAGGCTTTTTATTGTCCAAACGCTATCTGTGCTCTCCTACATTAACAGGGGATTTTATCTGCATGTAGTTCCCATTTCATGCTTCCCTGCTCTGTTTCGTTGTAATACTGCTCGGTTTCTGATACATACACACAGATTATCATATACTAAATCAATGGGTTAATTGTAAATTAATGTAATTAATTGTAATTGTTATATTAATATATAATACAAGTGTTAATTAATGTTTGTGTAAGAAAATATAGTAGTATATATTTAACCAATCTCAGAGTGCTCTCATACATCCACTCTTAGTCAATGAATCCCCATTCTCTTGAGTTATATTTGCTCAACAACATTTGATTAAAGTTAAAATTGTTCAGCAATATTTTTATGCTGCTCTGGGTTCACTTTCTGCCATTTGTGTTCTGTACTGGTGAACAATTCTAAGCCATAATGCCTGGTAAGTGACAATGCTGAATAAACTACAAAGAAAACAAGTGTGCATGCTTGCATGCTGTGTGTCACTGGGGTTTACTATGCCTGAAGGTAAAGGTAAGCAGATAATATGGGACTGGTAGAAGTCCTTTGATATAAATATCACCACAACTAGGTAAAAATGACCAAAAGAATAACGAATAAAATATCCTGATGAATTTAATCTGAAGGAAAAGGAATACTTACCAATGTACCATAAACGTGTTCATTTACATGGAGCTATACCGTGGTATATATATAACCCTTAAATGTGTGATTCAGCCATGCAGGCAGCATGCCTATTTCTAGAAATGCATCCTTTGAGCTAATGGGGTACTGTGACTTTGGCTTATCTCTCTGGTTCTTTCGGTAGTGCTGGATAATCGATGGGCTTCCTAATTGATTGATTTTGCAATCAAACAGACATACCCTCTTATTGCCTGTGTAAATTTGGACCAGTTACTTAAACTGTCTGAGCCTTAGTTTTCTTATCTGTAAAATTTGGTTATCTACCTGCGTAGTATTGTGAAGATTGGCAGTTGTACATAGAGGACTTTTCAGCGCAGAATTTGTAGTATAGTAAGCCATTGTGTGCAATTTTTAGTTGTTGTTGCTAGTCATGCTTTTCTGTTTATAAGTCAAGAATGGAAGGAGCAAAATTATCCTTAGTATTTGTAATGACTTCCTAAGTATTATTGCTTGCTAGTGGGTGGAAAAAAATCTCTCTTGATTGGCTAGATTTTCTATTTTTTCCATATTAACTACAATTAAATTGCTGGGCATCAACTGGTAAAGTTAGTATTGTATGAGAAAGTGTAATTGTGAAAACAAATCCTAGAATTATTAAAGAAGAGCAAAGGTAGGACCTTCAAAATATTAATATCAAGCATTTTCAAGATTGGGGCATAGTTCTCAGAAATGTAATTGAAGATTTCATAAAAATATTCTATGGTTAAATAAATTTAGGGAAATCTGGATGATATTTAAATAATATCCGTTCCTGTTAAGTCTTTTCTATGCTAACGCACACTAAGACTTTTAATGAAGGGTATGTAATATTAAAAACTTGTAGGCCAGGTGCAGTGGTTCACGCCTGTAATCCCAGCACTTTGGGAGGCCGAGGCAGGCAGATCACATGAGGGTCAGAAGTTCGAGACCAGCCTGACCAACATAGTGAAATCTTGTCTCTACTAAAAATACAAATATTTATATGCATTAGCCAGGTGTGGTGGCAGGCACCTGTAATCTCAGTTACTCAGGAGGCTGAGAAAGGAGAATCGCTTGAACCAGGGAGGCGGAGGTTACAATCAGCCAAGATCATGCCACTGTACTCCAGCCTGGGCAACAGAGCCAGACTCCGTCTAAAAAAAAAAAATTAGATCTGTAGGCCAAGCATGGTGGCTCACACCTGTAATCCCAGCACTTTGGGAGGCAAAGGCAGGTGGATCACTGAGGCCAAGAATTTGACACCAGCCTGGCCAATGTGGTGAAACCCGGTGGCTGCAAAAGATACAAAATTTAGTCAGGCGTGGTGGTGAGTGCCTTTAGTCCCAGCAACCTGGGAGCCCAAGGCAGGAGAATTGCTTGAACTTGCAAGGTGGAGGTTGCAGTGAGCAGAGGTCACCTCTCGGCACTCCAGCCTGGGTGACAGAGTGAGATCCTGTTAAAAAAAAAAAAAAAAAAAAAAAAGAAAGGAAGGAAGGAAGGAGGGAAAGAAAGAAAAAGAAAAAGAGAAAGGAGGAAAGAAAGAAAAGTTAAAAAAAAAAAAAGGACACTGTTAGACCTACTTCATCATAGACCCCTTCCCAACACAAAAGTCTCCTACTAAAGTCTTGCAGATTTTATTTTGTATATGCTTGCTTCACTAAGCATTTTTAAGACAGATGTGTATCTACTGCGTTATTAAAGAGCCTCTAACTCAAAGGCTGAAACGTGGTCTACATTTTATAACTTCCAAACTATAAACATAGCTCCAATGTTCCTAATACAAAAACACTTCCAAAATTATTCAATTACATATGTGTTCATTCTTTATCGGAGTAATATATTCAGTTTTTTGAAATTTTTGCTTTTTTTCTCTCCCCCATGTTGTGCTCTTAAACTTCAAAAAAGCAGCACATGTACATATGTTTCAAAATATTTGCTGTCCAAAGAAGTTTTACTTCCAAAAGCGTGATTCCATTTTGTTTAAACTTCTTCTCTACAAGGAAAATCTGGAAACTACTCCTTTTCTCTCATGTCTTATCTTCTATTTACCTTACTTTCCTCCTTCAAAAGTACGTGGCTATTTATTGAACATTTCTTGAATCTTTAAATAAGATCCCATTCTTCAGTTTCTCTCAAGAAATTTATTAAGAAATTGAGTGGGAAACCTATGCCAAGTTTTATATAGAAGGGGTGTAGCATGACTATAAAGAGCACAGTCTATGGAGTCAGGCAAGGTAAGTTTTAATTCCAGCTCAGTTACTTAATTGCCTTTGTCAATGTACGTAAGTTACTTCTATCCTAAGCTTCATGTTGCTTCATGATAAAAAGGGAAGCATAGTGCTTAATTCAGAATCATTGTAAGGGCAAACAAGATAACATGTTCACAGAATTTAGTTTCTAGCACCAAGTAAAAACTCAGGAACATTATTATCATCTGTTTATCCAAAAGTGAAGCTATTTATTGACTAAAAATAAATAGAACATTATGGACAATATGAAAAATATCCCAAAGAATTCTCATTAAACCCTCTGAAGGCACCTAGCTATAAAGAGTGTTCACAACCTACTTTTTCTGCAAAGACAATTGAAAAATACCAAAAATCACAAACGAAGTATGTGTTTTTTATAGCTATTATGAATGTTTATAAACAATATTTATGTATATTTTGCCAGGAAAAGGAAAATTAAGTAACTTAGGCACACACATACACACACAGAAACACATTAAGAATAAAAAGAAAGTGTGTGGTAGAAAAAATGTAATTCTAAGTATTCAAAAACAAAACAAAACAATATCAAGCGGTGAGATATAGAAAGTTGTGAAAGTCTGTGATGATAAAATTATGATTTCAAGTCCCCAAATGCCTGGATTTGAACTCTGGCTCTAAAACTACCTGTGTGACCTTGGCCTCATCACCTAACCCCTGTATCCTTCAGTTTTTAATCTCTAAATGGTATTATTAATAATAATGCCTATCTTATATGGTTATGAAGATTAAATGAGTTGATATATATTATACTAATTTTCTATTAACATGTAATAAATTCCCACAAACTTAACAACTTAAAACCATTTATTTATCAGCTTATATTACTGTAGGTTGGAAGTCCTGCACAGGCACTTTGGGAAGCCAAGGCGGGAGGTTTGCTTGAGCTCAGGAGTTCAAGATGAGCCTGGGCAACATAGTGAGACCCCATCTCTACTAAAAATCAAAACAATTAGTGAGGCGTGGTGGTACATGCTTGTAGACCTAGCTACTTGGAGGCTGAGGCAGGAGGATCATTACTTGAACCCATGAGGTTGAAGCTGCACTGAGTCATGGTCGTGCCACTGCCACTGCACTCCAGCCTGGGTGAGAGAGTGAGACCGGTCTCAAAAAAAAAAAAAAAGAGTCCTGCACGATATGGGTAGGGTATTTGTTCAGGGCCTCACAAGGCTACAATAAAGGTGTCACTTGGCTGAACTCTTATCTGGTTACTCTGGGGGAAAATCTACTTCCAAGCTTATTCTGGTTTTTGGCAGAATTCTGCTCCTTGGGCTGATAGAAATGAGGTTTCTCTTTCCTGCTTGCTGTCAGCTGGCTGAAGGCTGCTCTCAGCTCCTGGAAGCTGCACACATGTGCTGTCATGTGACTCTTTCCTATTTCATGTCAGCCACAGAGAATCTCTCTCTCACTGAATCTCTCTCATCCATAGTATCTGACCTCTAGACCTTGATTCCAAGGGCTCATGTGATTAAGTCAAGCCCACCTGCATCATCTCTCTATCTGGTTTGGGTCTTTAATCCATATGCAAAATCCTTTTTGCTATGTAACATAAACATAGCAACATAAACATAACACAATCGCAGGAGTGGTATCTCACAGTATTCACATGTCTAGGGTTATACGGGCACAGGGTGTATACATTACATGGTAGGAAATCTTAAGGGCCACTTTAGAATCCTACCTAGTACATATATGAAGTGCTAGAGCAGTGCTTGGCACATAGTGAGCACTCTATGTATGTTAACTATAATCATTATCTTGAGTAGCTGACAAGTTCATAAACAATTTTAAAAAATAGCAATGCCACAGTATTGGCAAGAGTCAAGTAATATCCCAATGCACCCTTAAAGAAATGTAAATTGGCAGAACCTTACTGGAAGAACCAAATTGGCAATGTGTATGAAAGACTCAATATATCCACTTCTAGGAATTCATCCTTAAAGGTATAATAAGAGATAGATATGTACATGTATATAAAATGTTGGCTAGGTGCAGTGGCATGCACCTGTAATCCCCACACTTTGAGAGGCTGAGGCAGGAAGATCGCTTGAGCCCAGGAATTCAAAACCAGCCTGGACAACATAGTGAGATCCTCTGTCTATAAAAATAAGAAAAAAATTTAAATAAAAAAGGAAATGCTAATTATACTGTGATTTATAATAACAAATACTGAAAAATAAACCAAACATGTCCCTTTAGGGGTTTGGTTAAATATCATGACCTAATTATTCAATGAAATACAATGCATTAGACCCAAAACCAAAAATCAAATAAAATGGAAGCACATGGATTTGGAAAATATTGAATAAGAAGGTTATATGCTCATGTTATTAGTGGAGAAACTACAGGTGTAAAACTGCATGTACTGAGTTAATCAATGCACACTTCCTCCTGTAGTGTGTGTAGACTCTTGGCAAGATATGGTCACTTGACAAGGGAGGGAATATACCCTGACAAACCCCCTGAGATTACTGTAGTTCAAACCAGACTGCTGGTGACTGCTTAGGGAGCACCAGCATCTTTCCTGGAGTGTGAGGTGGGCTTTGACAAGACAGGATTACTTGACAAGGGAAGCAACGTGCTCTGACACCAACTGATCATGCCTACCCACCAAATCAGCCAGGGCATCCTCAACAGGAAGACTTTGCACCATCTTTCCTAGTGCTCTGTGCTGCCTCTGTTCATTCCTACCTCAAAGTGGAAATGGTGTGGTGTGAGCCCTCAGTCCTGATTTATAGTTCTCCTTTATGCTAAACTGGCTAGATTACACACCCAGACAAGATTTTAGAGTATGATTTTTGTTTTTAGCTTTAATACAAGGCATCCTGGAATACAAAATATGTACCAGTGGGGTGGGGAGTATGGAAATTAGAACACCTACAATGCACATTCTGGCATTATGAAATAACTACGTGGAGGCCATTATCCTAAGCAAACTAACACGAGAACAGAAAACCAAATACCGCATGTTCTCACTTATAAGTGGGAGCTAAATACTGAATACATATGGACACAGAGACGGGAACAGTCGACACTGGGGAGGGCTCGAGGTGACAGAGTGCGGGAAAATGGACTGGAAGGCTACCTAGTGGGTACTATGCTCATTACCTCGGTGATGGGACCATGCGTACACCAAGCACCCGTGACACACAATTTACACATGTAACAATAACAAACCTGCACATGTACTCCCTGAACCTAAACTAAAAATAGAAGAATAAAATAAAATAAAATAAAATAAAATAGCTACTATTAGCCCCATTTGACAGGTAAGAAAATTTAGACTGAGAGAAATTAAATAACTTGCTCAAGAGATCCTATTCAGGAAATGGTGAAACTGGGTTTTAAAGCAACTGGCATTTCACCATGCCAGGGATTCCTGGTGGTTTCTGAGACTCTGCATATATTTTAAAAAATCTCCCCAGGAAATTTAATGATTTGGCCAGTGTAAGTATTATTGTAGTACACAGTACTGCTTCCCTATATACAGGAAGGCAAATTAGTAGTAACAGTGCAGATTCTTTTCTTTTTTTCTGCGAAGACTTTTTTCCAGCTCTAGCCTCTCAGATCTCAAATTTACGAGATGTGCTTTTTTTTTATTTTTATTTTTTTGAGATGGAGCCTTGCTCTGTTGCCCAGGCTGGAGTGCAGTGGAATGATCTTGACTCACTGCAACCTCCACTTCCTGGGTCCATACGATTCTTGTGCTTCAGTCCCCCGAGTAGCTGGGACTACAGGCATGCCCCACTACACTGGGCCCATTTTTGTATTTTTTGTAGAGACCAGGTTTCACCATGTTGGCCAGGCTGGTCTCAAACTCATGACCTCAGATGATCTGCCTGCCTTGGCTCCCAAAATGCTCGGATTACAGATGTGAGCCACCATGCTCACTTACTTATGCCCCCAAAGCTCCACCCCGTAATACCACCACCTTGGGGGGTTAAATTTTCAACATATGAATTTTATGGGACTCAACCATTCAGACCATAGCATTCTATTGAATAAATATAGCAATTGTAACAACTCTTATCTTAGGAATACTAGTAAGAAAATTGTATTTTATATACATCTTAAAATGAATTATTGTATATAGAATCAGTAATAATGCAACAATTCCCATTAGAGCTATTTTATTTTATTTTTGAGACAGAGTCCCACTGTCACCCAAGCTATCTTGGCTCACTGCAGCCTCCGCCTTCCAGGTTCAAGCAAATTTTCTTATGCCTCAGCCTCCCAAGTAGCTGGTATTACAAGCATGCACCACCACATTTGGCTAATTTTTGTATTTTTAGTAGAAATGGGGTTGACCAGGCTGGTCTCAAACTCCTGGCCTCAAGTGATGCATCTGCCTCAGCCTCCCAAAGTCCTGGGATTACAGAAGATCTATTTTAAAAACCTAATAAGATATCGTCTTTTTGGACCAACACAGGGCTTGTGAGGGGTCCTTGGAGGAGAATTGAGGAACTTCTGACCTCTAACATACACAACAAATACCTTTTTTCAGTGCTAGAAAATATAAATCAAGTCATCTGTACTTCCCTCTGTTTGCTAACAGTTTCTTCCAGCCATGTACTATCAGAAAGAGCATTCTGTATTATAGGGTGTTTTTAAAATATTGTTTATGATCACTTTTGTTTGACTATGTGGATGGGACAAACTCAATAAAGAATGTTCATAATAACTGTCTTTTCCCATAGTTTTCCTCCCTTCCCACCTATTACTGCAGACATCTGAATGGGAGTAGCATCCTATTCTCTCTCACAATTTAGCTTTCCCTGTAAGATCTTGCTTCTATTGCCATGGAATCATTACAACGTTGCAATTTTGGTAGTACAACCAGAGTGTACTATAGAATTAGATTGGTGAAAACAAACTAGAATAAAACAATTCCTTTCTCTCTCACTCAGTCTCTCTCTCTCTCTCTCGTGTGCTCTCGCTCTTTCTCTCTCTCTTTCTGAGTCTCCTAAGCTTTGTTTAAAATTACTATACTGCCATTTTGAATATGTTAATTCAAACTGTGATTATTCTATGTCTTAATCAGTTCTGGTTACCACGACAAAATATCAGAGACTGGGAGAATTATAAAAAACAGAAATTTATTTCTTACAGTTCTGGAGGATGGAAGTCTAAGATCAAGGTGCTTATGGATACTGTGTCTGTCAGAAACTAAGGTGGAAAATATTTTTTTCCACCTTATTTTTGTGTTTACTTAGATATATAATTGTACAATTCAATCTTTCTCTAATGACTTTGTGCAAGTATCTTCAGAGCTTCCAAGGCATAGAAGTATAAATGTGACCAAATATATCACAGGGCATAGAAGTATAAATGTGACCAAATATATCACATTGACAGAAATTATTTACACTGATTTTATATTAGATAAAGAAATCAATTAAACACCTATATAGTGCAACAATTTCCAAATAGTTTCCTATAACTGATAAACATAAGGTATAACATTTTGTTGATTTTTAAAAATCAACAATAGCTTTCAGTCCTTCAGAACTTTCCTGCAATATTTCTAAAACTGTCAAACATCACTGCAAGGTGAGCAGTGATGTTTAACCGAATAAAGGTTATGTTAGGTCTACAAGTGAGTTTTTAAGGTGCAGGCTGCTTGGCTTTCAAACAGGGTCAACCCAGATCCAGAGTTCTGTAGTCCCTGTTATAGCAGGTAGTGGTGATTTGACTTTCAAAAATATTGAATAAATAACTTTAGGGCGAATGGTAGATAAAATAGTTATTAATTTAGTGCCTCCATCTTCCCATCAATAAATACATCCTTGAGAATGATCACCATCCACATATTGCCTTTACTCTATTGAATTAAAAGAAATATTTCTTTAGAGTGATAAAAGAAAGCTTACATTTGTGTTGTTATTTTGCCACAGTAGCACCACAAGTGGTACAAAGTATCTGGATGATTCTTATTTTAAATCTAGTAGGCAAGGTGCCTCCACCATCATCAAATAATTAACAAAGCTAGAAACCAGAGATGGTACTACATGAAATTAAGTAACCAAATTCTTTTAGGAAACACTTTGACCTTCCCCCCACTTTAACTGCTTTCTAAATTCTTATTCCCCAACTCCCACCCCAAAGGAACTATTGACTTCTTCAGCCCTGTGACTTGTCAGGTTTTCTGATTGTAACTGCTTATTGGAGCCACTAAATCCTCCCTACTAGGCTTTTTCTTTTTCCCATCAAAGCTACCTTCTTTATTGTAGACCCTCTGTTTTCTGATGAAATAAAAAGCTGATGAGTTGTCCCTTTAAAATGTAAGCCAGATCTTGGCACTATACTACTTAAACCCTATGGTTTTAAGTACCTGTAGTGGCTTTCATCTCACTTAGAGAAATAGCCAAAGTCCTTGAAGGCTCTACACAGTCAAGTCCTGAAGACCTGTCTGATCTTATCACCCATTGTGTCTCTCTTGGGCTTTGGCACACACCACTCCTTTGTCCTAGACTGCTTTTCCCTAAGAAGTCCAAATTGTTGGTTGCCTCACCTCCTCCATGTTATTACCTCTTGGTGAAGTGACATTAGTTCACTGATCAACTAAAAACGAAATGTCCTTGCTCAGTCAACCCTATAGTCACCATATCACTTAATGGCTTATTTTTCTCAATAGTATTTATCTCCATATGATGTTTATATATTTAATTTATTTTTTCTTCTTCTTATTTGTCTACTCCTTTCCCTAATAACACCCAGTAATAAGTACCATTAGAGTGAAAAAAAAAAAAAAAGAACAAAACAAAACTTAATGTTGTTGATGTTGCTTCTTTGTCACTCCTCAGCTTCTAAATAGTCATTGGAACATAATAAAAGCTCAGTAGATGTTGACTGAATAATGAATGGCCCGTAAACAAATTACAGACAATTAGATCTGTTTTCTATAGAATAGCATAAATGGCCAAAGGATGATACTCAACCAAAGGATCAAAGGATGATACTCAAATTCCCTACAAAAAAAAAAAAAAAAAAGTGTCATTGGTGTTCAGCATAGAGGCCGACAGAATATGAGGATACGATAAGGTAGAGGTGAGTCTGTCAGAAGCCAAAGCCATCTATAAGCTGGTGATATGAGGAAGCAGAAAATAAAGAAACGGAGGAAGTCGGTCAACAGAAAGACATGGAATAAATATGCCCCGGGGAATTTTACCTACCAAAATCAAGGGTGAGCATAATGTCCATGAGTGGCACAAGGAGGGTGGTCAGTCTCTAGTTTGCTACTTTCTTAAAAAAAATAAAAAAGTCCCTTCAGTTAGACTTGATTCTTACGACCAGAAAGGTATAGATAGGACCACCATGCTGGTATTTGATGGCTGAAGATGTCACCTCTCCTTGGTATCATATATTGTGCAGGTGTCTTTTGTAAAACAAGTTTGTTACCCAAACTGATGCATCTCTAGTCAAGAGCATTTCAGATAGTGTGTTAAGCTGATGGGGAAGAGATGTTTTTATTCCCCAGTCTGTTAACCCTTCCAACTTATCTATCCAAACCAATCTTGGGCTATCCTGTAGAGCCAGTTCAAGTTGGGATTTAATTTTCAATGCAGTCTAAATATTGCTCCTTTGACTTTGTAAACAAAATTAATAACAGACAGAAAAATGCAGAATCTGAATATGAATGGAGCATTGGCCAGTGTTAGAGGAGATTAAATAAGAAAAGCCTAGAGCAAAATGACCTGGACCCAAGTAACAGCTTCAGCCTTTGGCCTGAGCATGCTTTCTCTGGCTCTCCACAGGTCACACTTCTTGCTACCTATTGTCTCCTTGAATAAGAGGTCGTTTACTATTGTACTTATGCTATCATTTTCATTCAGGTAAAGTATTTCTTGGTATCCTTGTTGCAAATAACGGGACAAAAGAGAAGACTAAGATGAGTATGATTCTATTACATATGACCCAACTTACTTATCGAGGTTACCTACCAGTGTGGGAATCTTTGTTTGCAACCCATGATCACCTTCACTGTTTCTCTATATAGCTATGAAGAAATTGCTACTCTCAGGTTTAGTGATTCATCTAAATTGACATAAATAAATTTTAAGAAATGTATCAGGCTACATATGACTGGCTTTCACTGACCATGTTAATATGGAGAGTGAAGAGATTTAAATTAATATTTTATTCAATAAAGGATTTAAAGACTCTGGTTTACCATGTATAAAATCTATTCAGCTAAACTTCTTGACATAGGACTCAAGTATTCCCTGTAGCTCTGCTAAATTGACTGGAGACATGATAAGACATCTAAATTCTGCAGGTATCGCCATTCCTAGCAACCAATTTGATTTTTGATGGACAAAGAGCCCCAGGAAAGTAGATGCCTTTATACCTGAGAAAAAAGAAATCCCAAGCAAGACAGACGTACCCTAATCAGTATGCTCTGGATATGACAGCATGCAAGTGAGTGATCTATTTTGTTCTGAACTCTGGCTCTGTCAATGACAATACACGATTTACTAGAACAAATCAAATAAGTGTATTTGACTCCCATTTTGACATTTCAAAACAGTAAGCCATATCTCCTTATGCAGCAAATATATTCATATTTTTAATTTTTTCTTTTTCTTATAGGACACTTGTCAGAATGAGAATGAAAATGATGACTTAGGGTAGAATTGTTTTCAATGCTTTCTAACATTATGAGAAGAATAAATTCTGCATGGATATGATAATGTGGTATGTGTGGTTCAAAAATGTACAGCCTCCCAAATGACTTTGAGACTTTGACTATCCAATCAGCAGCTCCATTGCTCCTCTTCCCGTTACAGGTACATGTGACAGCGCTGCAGCTATGAGTGGAATTTTAAAGGGGAAGTTTGAAGAAGTCGACGGCTCCTCACCCTGCTCTTCAGTGCAGGAATCAGATGATGAAGTTTTCAGCTGTGACAGTGCTGAGAGTGTTGATAGTGTCAATCGTTCACTTTTAATGATTTTACCAGTGAGTATCTAAAGCTCTATTTCAGTTGTGCTCTAAATTGTGTTGCATGGGCCATTCCTGGGGGCTTTAGCTTAATTCACTGGCCTGTATCTGCTCTTAAGTTCTTCATCATACCAAAGTATTTGTAAAACATGATATAATTTTGGTTAATTAAACTTCAGCAGTATACTTCTACTCATTTCTATGGAGTGAGTATGTAGGAGGCAGAAATGAGTCCAATCGGAGGTAAGCAGACAGCAACTGAAAATAATTTAATGAGTGTCTTCAGCTTGCTGAAATAAATCTATCTTTTGAAATCTAATCAGGTAAGCCATTTTGAACTTCTATAGATTGGTCAATGAGTTGCAGAATATTTACAGTGCTGAGTGTAATACATTTACTTCCTAGATGAGAAAATGATGTTTGTTTTTAAAAAGATTGCTTATGTGAAATCAAGGCCTTGAAAACCTTGAGATACTATAGTTATTTGGACACAGGTAAAACTCAGACTCAAGGCCAGGTTCATGCTCTTGAGTAAGGGCAGCTTTCTTCATGTATATACTTCTCCCAAGCAGTTCATGTGAATAATACCATCTAACTTAGTATGATGTGTTCTAACTTAAAATTCTACCCATTTTCAAATTGCAGTCTTTGTAACAGATGCACATATGAAGGCTGTGAAATAGGTGATCCTTTTCCAACAGCTCTGTGCTCATTCAACCTCAATTATTAAGGGAAAAGAATCTCAAAATTATATTTTAGAAGTTAACATGCATAGCAAAACTAAATGAAGTGAAAGCCCCTTACCTTCACCCACCCCTCATGAGATGATAGGTGTAAACTTCTTTTTGACGTTATATTCCATGAGTAAAGGTAAAAATTATTCAGCATAAAAGAGTATCATTAAAGAGAGGCTGTTTTCACAATGGTTTTTTCCTAGCATTATTTTTCTGGGGTATTTGTATTTGGGGAGTTTAAACTCACCAAAACAGCCTTAAAGGGTGTAGCAAGCCAACGTGGCACAAATGGCACATGTATACCTATGTAACAAACCTGCACGTTGTGCACATGTACCTCAGAACTTAAAGTATAATTAAAAAAAAATTACACTGAAGTTCATCCAATGTAGTTCTGTGACCTGAGATCCTATTTTAATCCTCTTCCCTCTCTCCCAGGATTCAAAATTTTATTTGATGTTCATAATTCTCCATCATTGTTAGAATCATTTTGATTAAAAACATTTATCTCTTGACTGCAGTAGAACCTATTTTATTTGGAACTTTTAGAAAGTGTAAAAATCTATTTTTTTATTTATTTTTTATTTTTTATTTTTATTATACTTTAAGTTCTAGGGTACATGTGCATAACATGCAGGTTTGTTACATATGTATATCTGTGCCATGTTGGTGTGCTGCACCCATCAACTCGTCAGCACCCATCAATTCATCATTTATATCAGGTATAACTCCCCAATGCAATCCCTCCCCCCTCCCCCCTCCCCATGATAGGCCCCAGTGTGTGATGTTCCCCCTCCCGAGTCCAAGTGATCTCATTGTTCAGTTCCCACCTATGAGTGAGAACATGCGGTGTTTGGTTTTCTCTTCTTGTGATAGTTTGCTAAGAATGATGGTTTCCAGCTGCGTCCATGTCCCTACAAAGGACGCAAACTCATCCTTTTTTATGGCTGCATAGTATTCCATGGTGTATATGTGCCACATTTTCTTAATCCAGTCTGTCACTGATGGACATTTGGGTTGAGTCCAAGTCTTTGCTATTGTGAATAGTGCCGCAATAAACATACGTGTGCATGTGTCTTTGTAGTAGCATAATTTATGATCCTTTGGGTATATACCCAGTAGTGGGATGGCTGGGTCATATGGTACATCTAGTTCTAGATCCTTGAGGAATTGCCATACTGTTTTCCATAATGGTTGAACTAGTTTACAATCCCACCAACAGTGTAAAAGTGTTCCTATTTCTCCACATCCTCTCCAACACCTATTGTTTCCTGATTTTTTAATGATTGCCATTCTAACTGGTGTGAGATGGTATCTCATTGTGGTTTTGATTTGCATTTCTCTGATGGC
>NC_045444.1:51374130-51529673 GCF_002776525.5 Piliocolobus tephrosceles
CTGAAGCTTGTGCATTTGTCACGTATTTCTCGTGTCATGGTTTTCATCTCTGTCATTTCGTTTATGACCTTCTCTGCATTAATTAGTCTAGCTGTCAATTCTTCCACTCTTTTTTCAAGATTTTTAGTTTCTTTGCGCTGGGTACGTAATTCCTCCTTTAGCTCTGAGAAGTTTGATGGACTGAAGCCTTCTTCTCTCATCTCGTCAAAGTCATTCTCTGACCAACTTTGATCCGTTGCTGGCGATGGGCTGTGATCCTTTGCAGGGGGAGATGCGCTCTTATTTTTTGAATTTCCAGCTTTTCTGCCCTGCTTTTTCCCCATCTTTGTGGTTTTATCTGTCTCTGGTCTTTGATGATGGTGACGTACTGATGGGGTTTTGGTATAGGTGTCCTTCCTGTTTGATAGTTTTCCTTCTGACAGTCAGGACCCTCAGCTATAGGTCTGTTGGAGATTGCTTGAGGTCCACTCCAGACCTGTTTGTCTGGGTATCAGCAGCAGAGGTTGCAGAAGATAGAATATTGCTGAACAGTGAGTGCACCTGTCTGATTCTTACTTTGGAAGCTTCCTCTCATGGGTGTACTCCACCCTGTGAGGTGTGGGGTGTCAGACTGCCCCTAGTGGGAGATGTCTCCCAGTTAGGCTACTCAGGGGTCAGGGACCCACTTGAGCAGGCAGCCTGCCCCTTCTCAGATCTCAACCTCTGTGTTGGGAGATCCACTGCTCTCTTCAAAGCTGTCAGACAGAGTCGTTCGCGTCTGCACTGGCCTCTGCTGCTTCCCCTGTTATTTTTTAGTTGTGCCCTGTCCCCAGAGGCGGAGTCTACAGAGACAGGCCGGTTTCCTTGAGCTGCTGTGAGCTCCACCCAGTTCGAGCTTCCCAGCGGCTTTGTTTACCTACTTAAGCCTCAGCGATGGCGGGCGCCCCCCCCCCAGCCTCGCTGCTGCCTTGCGGTTAGATTGCCGCAGACTGCTGTGTTAGCAAGAAGGGAGGCTCCGTGGGCATGGGACCCTCCCGGCCAGGTGTGGGGTATATTCTCCTGGTGTGCCAGTGTGCTTACCGTGCAGTATTGGGGTGGGAGTTACCCGATTTTCCAGGTGTTGTGTGTCTCAGTTCCCCTGTCTAGGAAAAGGGACTCCCTTCCCCCTTGCGCTTCCCAGGTGAGGCGATGCCTCGCCCTGCTTCAGCTCTCGCTGGTCAGGCTGCAGCAGCTGACCAGCACCGATTGTCCGGCACTCCCGAGTGAGATGACCCCAGTACCTCAGTTGAAAATGCAGAAATCACCGGTCTTCTGTGTCACTGGCGCTGGGAGATGGAGACTGGAGCTGTTCCTATTCGGCCATCTTGCTCCGCCCCCGAAAGTGTAAAAATCTAAAGAGGAGATAAAAACACTTGGGAGAAGGGAGAATACAGGTGCTGTTCTGAGGATATGATTCTCCAGTTACGTGGAAAAGTTATAGCCAGAGAGTAGAATTTCAGAGGATAAGTTTTGTTTGGGATTTATCTAAAGCCTTTTCACACCTCCCTCCAAATGACTGTAACCTTGTGGATGGCATTGACATTGCCTTTCCCACTGAGCCATTACCTATGATGCTTAGAGGAGTACTGAGCACTAGATGATGCTTGCAGTTTTTTTATTGAGTGAATGAATTATTTTCTGACACATCTTAAAAGCTGGAGGAAATGAGTCCACTGGATATTCTTACCCTTAGATGAGCAATAGTACATATTTACATTCAAGACCCTTAGGAGCACTCTATTCATATCCTTTCTGTGTACTTGGGAGAACTCTTCTTTCTCCAGTCCTAGAGCACTGCAGGAGCTACCTACTATTTCTCAATCTTTTTCTTTTCCTTTAGCCACTCCTAAAAATCATCATCAGTTTAAAACCCTATATCTTTGAGATACTTCCTCATCTAGCAGTGCAGTGCAGTGTTTTCCACACCCCTGTGATTTTTTTTTTTTTAAATTGCCAACATACTTACAACATCCTAGGTGTCTATGACTTTCCTAAAGTTACAAATTGGCTCTCTCCTGGAAAAATCAATTGCAGGACTTCTCTATGCAAGACACTTATTGATTTCTATAGCTTGTGAGTTCACAAAGTACCTATAATGTACATTTAAACACCATCAGGCCTTACAATTATGGCTCAAGATGCTTTCCAGATGAAAGTGATGTTCTGGTGGTTTAGGGAGGTTTGAAAAATTATAGGTCAGGCAGTTGTTGTGAGCACCTGAACAGTTCCCTGGAAGGTTAACAGTATAGTGGAGAGTGATTTTATTTTTTAATAACTATTTTGATGTGTGGTTACAACTGCTCCACTTCACCACCATTACTCTAGTCTAGAAAGGAGAAAGCACATACATATCCACTGTGGTCAGAGGAGAATACTTAGGCTATTAAAGAAGGCAACTGCAACGTTTGATAAGTTTTTTTTTTTTTTTCTCCCTGTGGTGCTGTTCATGTACTTTTCTTTGTGAATTTTCAGGGGTTTTAAGGGAAGCATTTGTCAATATTCCTCTGGAAGGGAATGGTGATATGCATCATTGAACAACTTATAATTGAATGTGTAATCAGAACCATGACTTGAGGTAAACAGTGAGGAGGAAGGGTAAAGAATAAATGGCAATATGACCTACAGAGGACTATCTATCACTATGGGTTACTCTTAGCCTGATCGTAAATACAAAACTTTATTAATTATTTTATAAAGTTGGGCAAATTGAAGAAGAAAACCCATGTTAGTGTTTTTAAGAGGATTTAGTGCTCTGTATATAACTGAGAAAAAAAAACTAATAGTGAAGAGTCAAACCTCATTTTGAATTCAAAGACTATGAGAACTAGTAGGACCTTTGAGAGTGTTTAGGCTGACTCTCTTATTTTGCAGATGTGGAGACTAAGGTCCAGGGAGAGTAATTTGACAAGAATCAAAATGTGAGCTGGTGGCAGAGGACTTTAATGTAGATCCCTAGTCTGCCTCTCTACCAGACTACACAGCTCTCTGATGATTCAGTTACAAGCCTGGCTACTAAGTAGAGGGACACAAATCATCAAGTGAAAGACATAGCTGTATCTTTTATGCCAGCATCTCTTATATAGAATGAATCTATCTTTTGGTAAATGTAATTGGCTTCTCATTTCTTCTTGCCTTTTTGTGACTTTAGGACAGTTCTAGTGATGAGTTTATGAACAAAGTCAATGAGCTAAATGAAATAGTGGGCAGATAATTCAATTTGAGCATGAAAGAACATTTTGCTTCCCCTTTCTGTAAGTAAGTGACAGGGCAGATTGTTGAGACTTTCCTTGTATGTCATTGACATTGATGGAAATATCTTACAGCAAACATGTTGTTTTACATTTACATGAAGGAAATTGGTTTGTCTTGGTGACATAATGCTACTTGTGATAACGTGAAAATGTTACAATGAAAAGTGGCTGAGATGAAGTATGCAGTGTGAATCTTTAACAGCAGCAACAAATCAAGGGTTAATTCATTTACTTTAAAGGTAAAACCTTTGTATATTCCACTTTTACCAGATGGATCAATGGATATCCTGGACTCCCTGAAAAAAAGATAATATCTTTCTATCTCTTGAACTCCAGGACCTTGCATTACTTGTTCAATAATTCAAGAATTCAGAAACCCACTTACCCTGCATTTCAATTGGACTCACTTAGTCACAGCTTCTGACTGAATGGAGTAATTATATTCAACTTTACTGGCTAGGGACAGAGTTGTATTTTATATTTGCTTGTTTGTTTTAATTCCCAACAAACTTCATTTAAATTTGGCTTTAAACTGAAAAGCACAATTGGACCACATTTCAAATAAAATTTTATTTATCTGTAACAATGAATCTGGAAAAACAACAGCCACTGTGGTTTTAACTATCAAATATCTGTCATGAAAAGCTAAATATAAAGGTAGTCCTGGTGATGTTAATGGTACTATCGCTGACATCATTTGAAGGATATGGCTTTATTAGCATGAAATGCAAAATACATCATAGAAAACCTCCAGATTTCCCACATCTATTATTTACTCAGGATGTTCATAGGTGGAATTGATATTGGAGCTACATTTCATGAAGAGCACAAGAATTAAAGTTGCTATTAAATATTAAAGATACCATCTTCACATTAGTGATCAAAACATTTTCATCTGACAGTGTAATTTATTTACAAATAAATCTTAGAGTGTTTGTATTTTATAAACCTCTTGTTATAGAATCACACCCTTACTTTGGGGCCATCTAGGAGTGGTCACAGGCAATAAATAAATGATTGCCCAACTGCAAAATCTCATGGCTTGAAAAATGCATCCAAACAAATTTAGGTGATTAAAATTCTACTAACCATCTTCAAAGTACCATCATCTTCTAGCTTTGGTTTGAATACCAGAGATGGACTTGCTTTATACTTGGTGTTTATGATGGTGATGATGAAATCAGTGCCTGAAGCAAATGTCCTTGTGTTTCTCAAAAGATTTTGAAATTCACTGTGCAGATCAGGCAGTCTGATGCTTTCTGACAGCTTGGGGGAAGAGTATTTGTGTGCAAGTGAATTCAGGAAGGAATTAAATATGGTCCTGCTTAAAAAAAAAAAAAAAAAAAAAGAGAGAGAGAGACGGTGCGATTTCTAAATGGGCTGCAATAATATTTAATCCTTTCACTCTGGGAAGTGCATATTTGTATATAAAAAGAAATCCTTCTTTTTTGTTTGAGGAATTTGTAAATAAGCTGGGAATGTTTTAGGGCCACAGAATTATTGTACCATATGTTTTACATGTTCGGCTACAGTGATCTTGGAGAAACTGGAATAGTTAAAGTCTCAAAAATACTGAACTCCATTGAGAATTGGACTAAGGTCAAAAGCATAGTTTTTAAATGTAAGGAAGAAAGAGCAATCAGAATAAATATAACAAAACAAAAAATGTAACTTACTATTCAACCAAAAACTAGCACATAAAAACTTGGAAAACCATCTTTTTAATGATATTTAATTTTCAGGTAGAAAAATATTTGCAGTGAGTGAAAATTACAGTGGACTCTTAGTTTGTTGCATTTGCCTTTATCTCACAAATACTATAATAAGTGAGTAGTAGTAAAGACTGGGTTATATAATTTACAGTTCCAGACATTTGAATAAAATTTTATGAAACTTGATTTATATAATGAACTCTTAAGTCTCTTTACAATCCTTAATGTACAACTGCAACAGTCTTAGCATCACCAAAAAAAAAAAAAAAAAAAAAAAAAAAAAAAAAAAAAAAAAAAAAAAACAAAAAAACAGGAAAGAAATCATCAAAAACTCAAACTCAATTAAAACAATTTTCAAAAGAAGCATGAAAACTGGTGAACACTGCTAAATAGAGTGCTAAAAGCACTAGATATTTCCATAGTGAGACCCATTGTGTGCTGGGTCCCATTAATTGTGTCATGTAGATATGCAAAATATATAAACTGTTACATATTTTTATGCCATTGGATTGTAATGTTGGTGGAAATATCATGTGAGATCGAAAATGCACATATTTTACTTACAAATCATATAAAGAATATATACATATGTGTGTGTATTATATATAATATTAATATATATATAATACATATACATAATACAATACATATACATAATACAATGTGTATGTATATATATATATAATACATACACACACAAGTATATATATTTTGAGATGGAGACTCACTCTGTCATTCAGGCTGGAGTGCAGTGACGTAATCTTGCAGTCTTGGCTCACTTGCAACCTCCACCTCCCGGGCTCAAGCGATTCTCCTGCCTCAGCCTTCTGAGTAGCTGGGATTACAGGCAAGTGCCACCATGCCCGACTAATTTTTGTATTTTTAGTATAGATGGGGTTTCACCGTGTTAGCCAGGCTGATCTTGAACTCTTGACCTCAGGCAGTCCTCCCACCTAGGCCTCCCAAAGTGCTAGGATTACAGGTATGAGCCACTGTGCCTGGCCGTTATTTGTATTTGATCTTGAAATTTGTTCTAATGCCTACAACTCCCACAGTTTTGAAAATGTATATACTTTAAATTTATCAGAGGCTAGGGTATTTAATTCCATCTTTGAGAACCTTGGTTTGGAGGAAATCGTGGCAATTAATATTAAATGTAATTTTTCCAACATAGCCTGTCCTATTTTATGATTTCCTCCAAAGATGCTGTCCATTATCTTCTTGCTATGTCAGATCTGACTTTATGCTGTTTGCTGTTTCTATGACAACCATCATTTTGGCTTGGAGAGATTAGTACATATTCCGGATATATATACATTTATAGATATATATTTCAAGAACTCTTTACGTGCCAAAAGAATTGATGATTAGGCTTCCCATTATAGTGGTCATTAATCAGTTATAATGAAATGCCATGCTAAGATCATGGTTACATAAGATCGATGTCATACTTTTGGCTTGGATTTTTATAAATAGGCATAAAGCTAGAGAGGCTGCAAAAGGAAACCTAGGGAGTTAAGTTAACTAAGTAATTCATGAACGTTAATAAGAAAAGTTATATGTTTTTTAAATGCCCTTCAATGTCTGATAAACAAATGTTTATTTGAAAAATTAAAGAATGGAGTACAAAAAGGATAAACACAGCCTACATTATTATTTTCAACAGAGTAGCTCTTCTGTAGTAGCTTTGAAGTGAGAGTATGGAAATGGTTGAAATTTATAATTACAATTATTTTAAGCTCCTTGATGGCAGGGCCTTTGTCCAATATTTCCCCCACATTGCTTAATGGGAGTAATCAGAATAGCGAGTGTTATTGAGCATTTTATCATTTGGCAGGCATTGTGCTCAATGCTTTAAACAAATTATCTCATTTAATTCTCCTTAATTTAGTTCCTAAATATGTTTATTTTTGATTCGTGTGTTCATGACTTTTTACTAAAAAAGATTCAACTGATGAAATGTTTTCTTCATCTTAAGCACAACGTGA
Source organism: Piliocolobus tephrosceles (assembly GCF_002776525.5). Classification (NCBI taxonomy): domain Eukaryota; kingdom Metazoa; phylum Chordata; class Mammalia; order Primates; family Cercopithecidae; genus Piliocolobus; species Piliocolobus tephrosceles. The sequence goes on from NC_045444.1 coordinate 51,381,100, forward strand.
GTCAACTGAAATAGGCCAATTGTATAGCAATTATTAAGACTGTTAAATACAATTAGGGTCTGCTTCAACAGGTTCAGTTTTATTGAAAAATAAGTTTTCATATCAGATATTCATGAAGATTTCAATTTATGCATACAGTACTGCCAGTATGAACTAGGTAACTTCCCAAACTCCTCATATAGTTTCGTTAACCTTTACATTTATTACTAAATCAGAATTCAGCGTTCTCATTTATTAGTAAATTAGAACATTGAAATATTTAGAACTGATTTATTTAACAGTTCTTTGTTTCTTTAAAAAGCTGAAATGTAGGAAAAAGTTTTAGCTTTAAGGATGATTTTTGCAGTATTTTTCCTTATGGTGAAAAAGTATGCAGAACCTACATACTATGCAATTTGTTGAATAATCTTTGGAAAATCCACGTAATTAAGTATGATATAATCAACAAAAACAGCTGAATAAATGTATCTATTGACATAAAATATATTCACATGTGTAAAGAAGTTTGCAAAATTATATTAATTTCATCAAGTTTTATAAAATCTTAAATTCGTGGTATAGTAAGATCCAGAAGGAAAAAGAAAAACACGCATTTTCTATAGATGGTAATATTCAACAAGTAGTAGAATTCTGGGTGATTTTAAAAATCTACATATTTTTTCACAATTTATTTGTATATACTTTATCCTAACTAGATCTATTTCGGGATTATAATAGTTTTCTAGAATTTTCCACCAATATGATTACTTCTGTTTATGACTTACTTGTAGATTAATCTTAGAGCAAATCTCTAAAGGTGGAAATCATAGTTAAAAGGGTATTGTTTTTAATTGCCTTCCAGAAAGCTTTACCAATTTATATGCCCACTTCTAATATGTGAGTGCATATTTCCTCAACACCTTACCAAACACTTTACCAAAACTGGTTAGGTATTTTCTCTCTCTCTTATGTCTATCTGAATCTCTCTCTCTCTCTCCCCCCACCCACCCTGGCTCTCTCTCTTTCTCTTCCTCTGTCTCTCTCTTTCTGTGTATGTATAAATACATTCATATATGCACACATTATAGACCCACATACACACATACAGACTAATATGATTAGTGAAAACATATACCAATGTTTGCACTTGAATTTCTCTGAATATTAGGAAGCTAATTATTTATGTATTTAATCATTTGCCGTGTGTGTGTGTGTGTGAATTGCCTATCCAGGTTTTTTATTATGATGGTGATTTTCTTTTTCATTGTTTTATAATATTAAGGATTAGTTATTTGGTGAATGCATACACAATATCTTTCCTATTTTGTCACTTTTCTTCTAAATCTATGTTTGCTAGTGAAACGTATTTATACTGTCAAATATATTAGGAATTTAGCATTAGGAACTGTGTAGGCAAACTTCTACTGCCAAGATCAATTGTACACAAATAATTGCTTCTATGATTTTCATAAATTTCTATATGTATTTAAACCTTTAGTCCATTTGAAAATTTTATTGGCATATTGTGTGACATTTAGAGATAATTTTCCAGTTTTTCTAAAATGATATATTGAATAATATATTATTTGTTATTTATTTGTAATTCTGTTCTTATGCTAAATTATCACATACAATGTGATCAGTGTTTGTGGTTTTCTTTTTATTACATGCTCTGGTTATTTTAAAAACAGCATTAGTGTTTTATTATGGCTTTGTGGTAAATTTTGTTATCTCAGATGAGAATTCTCAATTTTCCGTAACCCACCACTATTATCAGAAAACCAGTACACTACCATACTCTTAAAGTTTAACGTTATCTCACATGATTATTATTTAAATTTTAGAAGAATATTTTTAAGCTACTAAACAAACTTGTTACACCATTAGAATTCCATTAAATATGTAGATTAATTTAGGCAACACATTAGATATCTTTTTTTATTTAACTATTATTTTATACACAGCAGAATTTTACATTTTTCTTTTTGCAATGCATATTCCCTGCTAAGTTTTTAACAATTGTTGTGTCTACTATGAATGGGATTTTGTAATTATATGTTCTAAAAAGTTATTTTGGGTACTAGAAAGGGTATAGTACTTTAAAAATGGAAGTGCCTCCACCATTTCACCTTTAATTTAGTCATAGGATATGCTTTGTCCTAAATTAAGGCGATATTCTTCCATTAATGCATTCTAATTAATAATGAATGTAAAGTTGTATCAGATTCCTAATGGTACATAGCCAGGTAATCCTATTTTGACCTATTAATATGATAAACTGAAGAATATCCTTCCTAATGTAAAACTATAATTGCCTTTGACTCTATTTCATTCTAAATTAATTTCTTTAATTTCACATGAGTATCTAATTAACCTGGCAATGTATGTGCATTAAGAGACCTTTAAAATGTTCAAGATTATCTTAAAATACATTTTTAAATACATTTCAAATTCACATAAAAAAGAGATAATAAGATGAAAGTTATACAAGACAGCACTACCAATAACCCTCTTGTGTCTGATCCTTCATTTTAATGTTGAATGTTTTGAAGCATCATATAATTTAATCCTCACAAAACAACATATGAGGTGAGAAGGGATGGTAGTCCTAGCAGAGTTTATTCTTATGGAACAGATAAGGAAACTGAGATGCAAAGGGGATAAGTAGCTTATCTAAGTCCACACAGCTTATAAATGCTGGCATTAAAAACTTAAAACCAGCTCAAACTCCAGTGCTGGCACTGTTAACCACTATAGTATGCTATGCTTTCTACAAGAAAATAAAAATATTTTTATCATTTCCATGCCATGTAACAAATAAAACTGTTTTTAAAATCTTTAATTTAAAAGATTCTGCATTAAATACAAGCAGTCCTTTAGTTCTTATCGAAAGTATTATTAATTAGAATAAAATGACGGTACCACTGGAAGTGATAGAGATTGAGATTCTGATCAAGTTTAACCACCTATGCTGATTACCATTAAAATTAGTTTTGTAAAATGCTGAAACTCTCATGTCTCTGCTTTTAGTACCTCACATGACTAAAAATATATAAATTCTTTATATATCTCAAGAGTTTATTAAAATTCAATTTATATGAGGGCTAATGGAGCACACCGCATGTCAAAGACTACACTGAAGACGTATTGCTGCGTGTGAGCAGACTGAAAAGCATGTTTCAATCCTAAGGAACTTATACTCTGCTTGAGAACTTCAGACTAATAGATATGACATTTTTTAGCATGCAACCATGCTAAAAAATATAATTGTCAACTAGTACATTGTATGGATTGGAGAAAAATTAACTCTCATTTCCAGAAAACTTCAACCTGGAAAAAGTACATCATTAAATGGAAGCAAATTTTGTGGGATTGGAGTTATAAGTTCATTCTTCAGACAAAATGTTTATTGACAAGATCTGATTCTCAGTTTTAGGGAGTCAAAACGAACAAACAAGCAAGCAAAAACTACTAACCAACTTTGGGTTTCCAGTGATTTCTGTCCTATAAAGGAAAACCCATTTATTTATGTCTATTTTCCACTTAATTGGAGAGTAATAAAAGATAAAGGCATTACTTGAAGTGGAAGAAGAAAAAACTCAAAACATTAGGTTTCAGGATGTAGATAGATAAAGAAGTTGACTAGGCCTCCTGTGCCTTTTTTTTTTTTTTTGCAAATGGGTTAAACAATAAATTATTCGCTTTATTTTTTAAAAATCTTCAGTTATTGAGGTAGGATAAAATAGAACAACACTGCTTTGCTTAGCATCTCATATTCTATAGCTGTAGATGAACTTCAGATTCATTTTTGTTTCTTTGTAGTGAATTTTTGTTTTGATAACCTTCATCTGGCATTAATCTGCATTCTTCTTGTCTGATTACCAGACATGAATCAAGGAATACAACTGTCTCCTCTATCTTAAAGGGCTGAGGGGAATTACTTTTCTAACTTCAGGAGGGTTTTTTATTTAAATTATTTATTCAAGATAAAAGAGAGAGAATTCATTCAGTATTGTGGCAACAAAGGCCTGTCAACATAACCACATTCATTTAATTTGTCTTACTGGTAATACATAACCACAAGCATTCTTTAATTTCATTTATTTTACTGGTAATACAAGGCATTTGTCCTAGTACTTCTTTAAAATAGTCAAAGTTAATGATTATGGTTATATTAGTCAAGACTTTTTACTGCAAGTGATGAAAGCCCTATACTATCTAGCTTAGATAAAACAGAGATATTCTAGCTCATGTAATCGAGAGTCAGGAGTAGGTCACATTAGGCCAAAGTGGATTGGGGGTTCAAATGATAACCTCAATACCTATCCTGTCCACCATGACTTGGATCTCTCTTCACTCCGTGAAGGACTCATTTTCTCCTACTGTATATGGGATTGTGGGTTCCCCAGATGATCTATGGAAAATGTCTCTGTACTTACAGACATACACATTGCTCTCTTCTTGAAGACAGGAAGGCATGTCTTCCACCCCTAGCTCCAACAGTTTGGATCTCCAGGATTATTTTAATGTGTCAAGTATGTGTCCATTTGTGCTCAGATAGGATCTCTGGCAAATTGCATTTCCCAACTTCCATGCCTACTCCTTTCCAGATGGGTTCAGCAAATAAGCTGCACTGGTGGGACAATGGAGGGCAGGGGTAAGGGATACACCAGAATATTCTCACCCACCCACTCATGCCTCAGGTGGTATATCCAGTGGCTTCCACATCTTCTCATGATTCAGGCCTTGTTGCAATGGACCAACTTTTATATTCCTAGTCCCCATGCAACAACCTCTCCAGGGATTCAGCTCCCAGAAGGCAGCACCCATTCTTGATCTCTGGTGACTTACATCACCTCTTCCTTTGTGCCTCCAGCCTGAGGGGTGGTGGCACCTAAGCGCTGTTGCTAATATCTGAGTTTCTTTTCCCTTTTTTAATTTGGGGTCTCAGCTCCCTCAAAACCATTGTAACTACTTCCTTGTATGAAATTTCTTCACACAGGAATCATTAGACCACCTGGCACGGACTCTATTTTCTAAACTGGAGCCTGACTGACAACCCTAGCATGGGTCTCATACCCTTCACCGAATCAAACACTGTCACCAGTGGATGAGGTCCTTTGATTGACTGTCTCATTCATTTCTCCATTGTAGTGCTAACAAGAAAGGAGACATGGAATATGTTACTAGAAAACATAGGAGGAAGAAGTATGTGTTGGGCCACTAATAACAATGGACCCCATATTAGTAATTCACTTTGATCTCATAGTTCATAGATGTGAAAAAAAACTAAACTAAATATTTTTTCAAAACAACACTGCAGCAGTGAAATTATTTGTAAGTGAATAGTGGAAATTACTCATAGCCAGTTGCTAATTAAATTTATAAATATTCTATCACATTCTGTTTCATTTTTTAATTTTCTCATTAATAAAAAGAACTAATACATTGAGGATATATTGTAAGTCCCATGATATAAAAATAAGTAAAATGTTTTACTTATTTTCACACTATAGTATAAAATCGGAGTTCATATGCCCATATGAGAAATGAAGAGACTGATGCTAAGTAATTTGTTAAAAGTCACAGAGGTTAGAAATTTCCAAAATATATCAACCTCTGTTTTTTCGTACTCCAGAACCTAAGCATCTTTTATTACATCATCATGCCACTAATATTTCTCTCTTGAACAGTGTTGAATCTGAAGTTCTCTAATTATATTTTTAAAAAAACTTCATTTAGGGCTCCTCTGTATTCACCCTATGGTAAAATCACTTTATCACAAAGGCATCTATTGTGATGTCTATTTACAAAGAGACTTCTGTAATAAAATTCCCTCATATGATATCCAGAATGGATATCATACATTTTTTCCCTTTATTTACACTTTATATTTGACATTGGCATTATGTGCTCCATGTTGTTACAAGCAGACCAATTTGGGGTCAGACTAATCACATGATTATATACCCCTTCTGTCTGCCACAATATGGAATGCTTCTGGGGTGTAATGAAAGTACTTAAACATGTATAAATACTTATTAGGTGCTCAGCACTTTCTACAGGGGACTATTTGGGATACTCCTAACATCTTATTGTAGCAGAAAAGATACAGACATATTATTGTTAGAAAGGCTGTGGTTTGTTCCATGTATTTTAAGAGAATGAAACTTGTCAGGGCAGCCCTAGCAACCATTCAAGAGCTTATTTGGGCATTCTTGTTCTCCAGGACAAAAATCGCATGGTTTCCATGCAGGAACATATCCATGATAATACTTAAGGTAGGTGCCATAGACTGCTTGATTAACTAAAAGCTGAGCTAACAAATTCTGTAAATGTCTCCCTCTTTTATTCCTATCAGTGGATATCAGTTTTTCTTTTTTTAGGATCGATTTCTATTTTCTGCAGCTGAACATGAAAGCGCACTGACTAACATAGTCTGCAGTTAAGCTGTGTTCTCAGGACCATCTGTAAGAATTTATGCATTTCCTGGGAATCTGATCAATTCTACCAGCAATTCTGTTTTCTTTGTAAGATTAAGTAACCCTGAAATTAATTTTATATTTAAAAGTTGATGTTTGTTTGAAAAAATTGTGAGCCCCATGTCCAAAAGCCATTTTGTACTTTAAAATGGACTTCCCTGAATAATTTTGTTTTATGCACACATACAAAGAATTTTATGTTAAAAGCATGGATATTATCATATCACAGACTTTGTTTACTATTTCTGTCTTTCTTTCTCCTTTTTTATTTTTTGGCTTGACTTCTCCATCTTCTTCCCTATGTCCTTCATTCACATCTCTTGCCCCTGTGGGTAACTCTTGTTGACAACCTAGTTTATATTCTTTCATGTGTTTTTAAAATATTTGAATAATCGTAAACATTTACATATTCTAAGAGGAATTTTTAGTCAAAAAATGGATCATATTTTCTGTGAGGGTTTTCTGTCAAAAAAACCAGATCATAGCTATACATTTTTCTTCATCTTGGTTTTCTCATTGGACAGCACCTTATGGAAATTCCCCAAGTTATTTGTCATAGCTGTATTATAGTAACTTTTATTTGTCTAATAATTTCATAATATTACAAGGTATGGACATATAGCAGTTTAGTCTGTCTTTTCCCTATGGGTGCTCATTTGTTTCAGGTTAGTTTTTATGCTACTATGAACAAGGCTGTAATATATGTTCTTGAAAAAATATCCTTATAGACTTGTACTTTACCTTTTATGAGACAGACATTTATGGACTAACACTGACTTAATAGATATTAGCATATTGCTTTTTCCAAAAGGAAGTAAAATACGTACTCCTATCAGCTTTGGATAAGATTATGCTTTTTCCCGTAAATACCAAGTAATAGGTGTTTGTTTATCCATTCAAAGAGAGAAAGCCCCTCCCCTCATGATGTTTACATTAGTCATCAAGATGGATAATAAATAAATAGCTCTATAATGTCACAAATATGCTGTGAGGAAAAATAAAGTAGGGTTAAGGAATAGGAATGGGGATGGCTATTTTAAATAAAGATGTTTGTAAAAGGCCTCTCCAAAGAGAATATTTTGGGGGCTCAGTGCAGTGAGAGAGTAGGCCATGCAATATCTAGGGTAGGAGGAGGCTTCCAGGAGAAATAACAACAAATGTAAGATGTCAGAAAAGAGCTTGACTTGACACTTGTGTGAAGACTGGATACGAAGTTATTGTCAGGTAGTGGAAGTGAAAGATATGGGGACTTGGCCTAAGGTGGTAGTCGTGGAGATGCTAAGAAGTGGTCAGATTCAGGATGCATCTTGAAGGCAGAGCTGAAAGAAAACACTGATTGGCTGTGGGGTGTGAGAGAAAGAGATGAACATGAATTATTGATAGGCTTTTTAAAATAAGCAGCACAGAGAGTTCCCATGCACCCTTTGCCCAGCTTCCCCCAGTGTTAACCTCTTACATAATGATAACACTTGTCAAAGAAAGAAACCATCACTGGGTATGATGCTATTAAACAAGGTACAGACTCTTCAGATTTCACATTTTACCCATGAATACTCTTTTTTTTTGATACAGGATGCAATCAAGGATACCACACTGAATTCGGTCATCATTGTGTGATGATCTGTTACAGTGCTTGTCTTTCCTTGTTTTTTATTATCCTGATTTTTTGAAGAGCATGAGTAGACTTTTTTTAGAATGTTCCTCAATCTTAGTTTTTCTCTGATGTTTTCTAATGATTAGATTTTGGGTAAGGGTTTTTTGGAAGAACACCAGAGAAGTAAAGTACTCTTCATATTGAATCATATCAGGGATATATAATATCAGCATGATGTATCACTGGTAATATTCACATTAGTCAGTTGGTTGAGATGGTGTCTGCCAGATTTATCCACTGTAGCATTACTGTTTTTATTTCTCATGCTCTGTTTTTTTGAAACAACTAACCAAACCCAGTTCACACTCAAGGTCTATGGTGGTGATGAAGCTTTACTTCTGAAATGGGGATGATCTGTATATGTTCTTTGGAAACCTTTTGTAAGGAACAGTTTTTCTCTTCTCTTTCATTTACTTGTTTACTCAGCCATTTATTTAGATCCATATAGACTCATATATATTTATTTTTTCCTTGGGATTATAATATAATACTACCATTAATATTTGTTGCCTAAACTGTTTCAACTCTGACCATTGAGAGCTCTTTCAGGTTTCCTGTTGTATCCTTCTGACATGCCCTGATCTATCTTACTTTTCTTCTTCCTTACTTTCTGGTATTATACAATGTTTCACGCTCATCTTGTATTTCCTCTTTCCTGGTCCTAAAATCAGCCGTTTTCACTAAGGAGCTGGGTTTTAATAGAGCACTTTAGTAAATGATGATGCCATTTCCTGTCACGAGGAAGCCCAGAGAGGGTAGAAGACTGGAGTACGTGTCTTCTGTCCTTTGTTCCTTATTACCTATTATTGTTATTTTTTGGACATACTATGTTTAAGAAGCCTATTGGCCATTCAAGTGGAGTTGCAGAATAGAGTAAACAGTAGATATGAGTCTAAAGCTCAGAGAAGAGGTTCAGGTTAGAGATCTAAATTTTAGATTCATCAATAAGTGGTGCTACTTAAAGACATGGGATTGGGTTTGATTTCCTTGGACAGCATCAGAGAAATCTCAGAACTGAATCTGCTAAAGGATGTAGAGTTTAAAAAGAATGGAAGAAATCAGGCAAAGAGGTTGAGAAAGATCAACAAATGAGGTAGGAAATAAGCTAGGAGTGTTTGCTATCCTAGAAGCCAAGTAAAGAAATACATCACGAAAGGGAAAGTGATTATCAGAGTCAAGTTCTGTTGAGAGATTGAGGAAGATAATGACTGAAAACTTACCATTGGATTTGGCAATATTCAAGTTCACTGCTGACCTCGATAAGTGTCATTTCAGTAGAGCTGTGGAAATGAAGCCTAATTGAGAGGAATTCAATGTAGAATTGCAGCTGAGGAATGGAGAATGCACTCTTTAAAAAAGTTTTGTTAAAAAACAGAGCAAAGAATTAGGGTGATAGTGAGATGGGGAGCTGATGAAAAAGAAAATAATGATTTTAAGATGGGAGACATTATAACATATTTGCATATAAATGGGCATAATCTAGTAAAATGGAGAAAAAATGATGATGTGGAAGAGAGAGAGTATAATTGAAGTCGTGAAAACCTAAGTTGGTGCGAGGAAATGGAATCTAAGTCTTAAGAGAAGGGGTTGGCCTTAGGGAGGAGAAGGATGTTTCTTCATCATAACATGATTGAAGACAGACTACATGATCACAAATGCTAAGTGTATAGAGGACACAGTGATAGAAAAGGGAGGAAGTTGAACTGTGGCTCTTTCCATTTTCTTAGAAGCAGTATCATGAACTGGGAGTGAGGAGGTGGGAAGGAATATGGGATGGCTGAAGAGGCAAAGGTGCCTCTTTGAGCGATGTCATAGAGCCAAGGCATGAATTACCAAGGAAAGTGTGATAAGATTGCCAGTCACTACGGGGGGACCCACTTTTGTTTGTGGTCATATACCAAAAGTTATGTCAATAACACAGTATCCTACATTTTCTCTAGTTGCAGTCATCTGTTTAACTTCTAGGGGACAGGTTCATAGTAGGAGGAGAACTGAATTTAATCAGGTGGGTTTTTTTGTCACACTAGTTTGAAAAAGAGAGAGAGAAAGGCCTTGGAGGTGAGTGTGTGTGCAAGGGAGAGACTACCATGATGAATAATGGACTCTAAATTCAGTAAGTGAGGAGGTATGGACATTTGTGGAATGAGTGAAAAATGTGTTCAGGTCAAGAAAAGTTTTTAATAGTGAATATATGATTTAAGTAATGTGGAGACCTATGTTATAAAGCTTCTGTAAGGCTATATACCCTGTTGATTTTATTTACCTTTTCCAGTGGTAGAACTTGAAACATGCTTTCTATGGTAATCTGTCTAGTCTAGTTTGTACCTCTTCTAGGGCCAGTCTTACCAATTTATAATTCTCTGGAAGATCATCTATTTCCTTAAGTTTTATAATTTTTACCTAAATTGTCACCTAGATTCTCTTATAATTCTAGCAGATTTCCAGAAATTGTAATACCTCTTCCTATGCCTTTAAATAGAGAATTATTACCTGAACAATTTTAGAAAATTGTTTGCACATTTTTGAACATGGGTGATTGAATGGAAGAATCCCATGGTGACCATCTCATCTATAAATAGTCTAAGATCAATTTGGTTACCTTGTTCACTTTACTGAAATAGAATAACTAAGTACTATTATTCTTTTGGAAACATTTTTTGTCATGTAATAATGTTTCTTATATTTCAACATATGTGAAAACAATGGAAATTCATTTTTGTTGTTTGGTAGATGAATCAATTATGGACTGCATATATTTTTGTTAGTTGTACTTCAACATGTAGGTGAAGGTACAAAATTGGAGTGGTATTGATATTTTAAAAAGAATTATAAATATAATTAACATGACTGTCAGCAAAGTTTCTTCTCTTAAAAAGATAGGGTCAGCCACACGTGGTGGCTCATGCCTGTAATCCCAGCACTTTGGGATGCCAAGGTGGGTGGATCACAAGGTCAGGAGATCGAGACCATCCTGGCTGACATGGTGAAACACCATGTCTACTAAAAATACAAAAAAATTAGCTGGGCGTGGTGGCATGCACCTGTAGTCCCAGCTACTTGAGAGGCTGAGTTAGGAGAATTGCTTGAACCCGGGAGGCAGAGGTTGCAGTGAGCCGAGATCGCACCACTGCACTCCAGCCTGGGTGACAGAGAAAGACTCTGTCTCAAAAAGAAAAAAGAAAAATAGGGTCAACTATACATAGAAGATTGCTCTCTCCTGCTAGATTTCTTTGCCCCAGGCCATTTGCTCTGTCAGGAAGTTGTCCTTCAGAGTAAATGACACTGGTGCTGGTTACAGGCATGTTAATTATGCAATGCTGTATTCTGAGATGCAATTGCAGATGCAATTAAACTATTTCACTGAACTTAGAAGTTTTATTATCACTTGAGAACATCAGACAATTACTCCACTTGTGTTCATAGACCATCATTCCCTTTTGACGTATTTAGGCTATGATGTGTGCCAAGCTTCCAGACATGCAGAAGTCATCAACTTAGACGTCTCAAATTCTGTGATTCTGACAGGAACAGATATATTCTCAAAACCCCAGCACTGGCAAAAGAGATTTTTTAAAGGCAGGAACAGATGACAGCCTTTCAAACAAGTTCTATTTCTTTATAGCTTATCATTGAATCACCTATTAAAAATATTACAAGCTGATTTTATAGTTTAGTCAGTGCTATCACTGGGACGTGACCTTCAGTGATCTCAGTGCAGGCTGGCTTGGCTCCTGATTGAAACATGCCAACAACAGCTATGTGCCTCACTGACCTACTAAAGGTACCCTTGTAGATAAAATGTTGAAAACATGGAAGAGTGCCTTGACCATTGCCAAACAAGATGGCAGGTGGGATTTGCAGGACAATTTGCAGTGATTTCCATGGGCAACCAGGAAACTAAAGAGGCTGGAACAAGGAGGTTGTCTTTACTTTCCCCACCAGCATTGCAATATTGAAGGAATTTCCACAAGTTAAAAAACTGGTTCTAGGTGGCTTTCTCAATTAAGCCCCAAATATTAGAAAAGAGCAGATGTGATTCATAAGTGTTAGATGCACATTTCTAAATGATGATATGGGTTTATGTCTGTCTTATTTTTCATAAAACTTACAATCAGATATCTGACCCTGGGCTTCTTTAAATGAGCGTAACAAAGTTGTTTGAAGACAAATGATGTTATATTTATATATAACATCTTCTATAAGTTTTGAACTCCTCAAACATTTTTCATAATACCAGGAATGATTATATTTATCCTTGAATCAGCCATAGAGGACATTTGTCGCTGCTAAGCCCAACCATAGGGTGAGGATCCCACTCACAGGTGGTATGAAAAGGCAGTGTTGAGGCTATCCAATGTGCTTGTGATCACCTCATAAAGACAGGATTCCAGGAAAAATGGCAGTTCCCGTTGACCTTTTGTGATGTGCCCAGGGATCCTGCAAGGGAAGAGTAGCTGCCCCTTAATCTTCCTGAGGTACATTACGTCCCTGGATGATTCCTCTACAAAGTTGCCTTAGAGTGAGCACTGTCGATCTTAGCACAACTTTTAAAATTCTGTCACATGTGTGCACACATACTTTTGTTTTAACACAGTCTTACACAGCTGGTGTCCCCAAGTCACATCCACCCAGCACAGGGGTTAAACTGGAATGGTCGCCTGCATGGACTACTGTGCATTGTACGCAGAACAGGCATTCAGCACCAGATCCCCAATACTTGGACCTTTGCATTGAATATGTCATTCTTCCCAACTCCTCCTCCTCTTCCTCCTCCTTCTTCTTAAACATTTTTTTTTAGAGGCTGGTCTTGGATTTCTGGGCTCAAGTGATCCTCCCGTCTCAGCCTCCAGGGTACCTGGGGCTACAAGGCTTGCACCCCCACACACAGTCTTCCTTTTTGGTAGACTTCCCCCTAGTGGCGTCACTGGCCTCAGTTAGGGTCAGTTTTATGCGTAAGATTTATTTTTATATCCTTTACTTTCAAACAGGTTAGAGTTTGAATCCTTTTCTTCTATAGGCCAGGGTACCTTTGCCTCTGTCTAAATTATAGGTTAATTACAGATATGTGGCCGGGCATTGTGGCTCACGCCTGTAATCCCAGCACTTTGGGAGGCCGATATGGGCGGATCACGAGGTCGGAGTTTGAGACCAGCCTAGCCAACATGGTGAAACCCTGTCTCTACTAAAGATACACAAAAAAATTATCAGCCAGGCATGGTGGCGCATGCCTGTAATCCCAGCTACATGGGAGGCTGAGGCAGGAGAATCGCTTGAACCGGGAGGCAGAGGTTGCAGTGAGCGAAGATCATGCCATTGCACTCTAGTCTGGGTGACAGGGCAAGACTCCGTCTCAAAAAAAAAAAAAAAGATACGTAAATTTAGATCACTAGATTTCTCAATATTTTTTCTTTCCTCAATAGAATATCTTAGTGCCTAAAGAAAGACTTTTATTTATTTGGCTGTCAAATACAATTATGTTTCTGAATTTCAACTTTAATAATGGGTAGTCAAAAAACGTAATTTTCTTCTTAGATTTAGTTACAGATCACTAATATAGTCAGTTTTCTTATTTGTAAAATAGGGAGCTTGAATGAAACAGCATCCTCATTTTCTTTTTATGGCAGCAGAAACTTTATTTCTAGGATGAAATTTTAAATTGTATCTTAATAAGAAATTACATTTAATAGGGAAGTTATTTTCACTAACAAGAAAAGTTGACTTTAAATTATGAATGCTATTTATAGACATATTCAACTCAACATCTAATTTAATTATTTTGTTTTAGTTGCAAATATCTTTTCTTTTCTTTTTCTTCTTCTTCTTCTTTTTTTTTTTTTTTTTATTGAGACAGGATCTTGCTGTCACCCAGGCTGGAGTTCAGTGGCACGATCTTCGCTCACTGCAACCTCCGCGTGCTGGATTCAAGAAATTCTTGTGCTTCAATTGCCCAAGTAGCCGGAATTACAGGCATGTGCCACCATGCCCAGTTAATTTTTATATTTTTAGTAGACGAAGTTTCACCATGTTGGCCAGGCTGGTCTCAAACCCCTGAGCTGAAATGATCTGCCCGCCTTGCCCTCCTAAAGTGCTGGGGTTATAGGCATGAGCCACTGTGCCTGGCCACAAATATTTTCTAACTTTTTAAAGTCTATATTCAGTGGACACAAAGAGAGGTCTGTTTGTGTGCTTGCTTGCTGCTTGCTTGTTGGTTTTTAATTTCTTGAATTGTAATCTCAGGATATGCATCTTTAACAGAGAAAACAGGAAAAGCTCCATTCTTAAATGTTCCTCAAAATAAGTGCAAAAGATGATTCAAGTTCAGTGGTCTTCAGTATGCCATCATTTGAATGTGTAATGTTCTCAATAGAATTTTAAGATATTTAAGATTATACCTAAAATTGAACAGCAAGGGTCACCTTGCTGTTAACTATAGTCATATAGTTAATGATGCCATATTGTATTTTTGAAAAACATAAACAGAGAGGTTGCTGTATACTCTCACCACAAAAATGATAACTATATGAGGTAGTATAATTTATTAATTAGCTAGAATTAGCTATTCCATAATGCATGTATACTTCAAAACATGTTGTAAATGATCAAAACATACAATGTTATCTGTCAATTTTTTAAAAATCTAAAAATCATTAAAAATGACAAAATTGAATTTTGATTACATTTTTCTGAGGTTTCTTAAGTTCATCTACCAAATCTGGGGTTACTCAGAACCAAACTGACTCAATAACCTCTATTAGCACTGTAATTCCAATCACAATTTGATATTTCTGTGCTATTATATCACAGATAATTCAGTTTATTCCAGATTTTTATCTCAGCATATCTATGTAGATATTGATAAAGTTTAAAGGAAAAAAGCGAATCCTGGAGGCACAATTTGCCTGAGACAAATTTTTTTCTTAAAGATTGTGGTATTTTGTTTGTTCAAATTACAGCAGCATAAGTTGCTTGTGTAGGGTATTTGTTCATTCAAGTAACATATTTGTAGAATTTCTACACTAGCTATTGTCATTGGCTATGATCAGTGATAGCTCTGTTCTGCTTACTATGGAAACACAATAAATGAACAAGTTTCTCTACCTCATTTTTAAAGAAAATTTTTACATTTTTATATGGACTTGGTAATATTACCTTAACATACAAGAGTAGAAAATTCATTAGTGGTTTAGAAAAAGAGATTATATACATTTAGTCTGGGTAAATAAAAAGTATATATCATTACTGCCTGGGTTTCATCTCTCTAAATTGTTGCACTAATCACTTCTAATTATGGCACTATAATTTTAAAGAACAACATTTTTGTTAATGTATGTCATTTTAAAGAATATTTTATATATTTTCTTAAAGTCTGTTATCTTAAATCATGAATATATAAATATTTGAGTTAATTTTATAATTAAATAGTGTCCATTAAGCAAATCAAACAAATCAAGAACTATAACAAATATTCATTGTGATTTTTATTGACTCTCAAAAGCTACAACATTTTCGTTGATTTCCCTGGATTTTTGTGTGTTTTGAAGATATGAATCTCCTAAAGACTAGAAAGTTGCTTAAGTCTAGTGTAATACTGCTTAATAGAATGGATATATCTTTAACTTATTGCCCCAAATAATATTTGTTGATTGAAACCAGACAAATAAATGAGTTAAACCATGTATGGATCATTAGAAATTTATGACATTGTTCTAAGAAGAATATTCTTTGTTTGCTAAATTATTTACTATATGATTATTCAGTTCTATATTTAAAACTATGCATAGTTTAAGATTTCTACTGATTTTCTCCTATGTAATCATGATGTTGGCACCTTTAGTAAGTTTACTCTTTGAAAACATAACCTTGCGTAACATGCTGAAATGTATTTTCTTTTTTAAGGAAAAAATGAGGAAATATCAACAGACTGAAAATATGTTTTCAGAGGCATAGAATCTTCAGGAAAATACTGGAGTTCCTGAGATCTCAAGGTTAGCAGTTTATACATTATTATTCTCATGCTTTTACAGATTTGGGATATAATCTGTGCATCTGTTTCAAGTTTCTAATGTGCAATTGGATAATAAGGAAAAATGATCTTACTTAAATCTGACTTAAAATACATGTTTTAAACAAAGTCTCCTCAAGATTTAAAAAAATCCATTTATATCAGACATACAGTATTTAGTTTCATTAGGCACAATAAAAAGTTGTCTTAATGGAGAACTACTGGTTATTACAATTTGCTGCTTCTTTTTTTTTTTTTTTTTTTTTTTTTTTTTGAGACAGAGTCTCACTGTGTTGCCCAGGCTGGAGTGCAGTGGCCTGATCTTGACTCACTGCAAGCTCTGCCTCCCGGGTTCACATTATACCATTCTCCTGCCTCAGCCTCCCGAGTAGCTGGGACTACAGGCATCCACCAGTATGCCCAGCCAATTTTTTTTTTTGTAGTTTTAGTAGAGACAGGGTTTCACTATGCTAGCCAGGATGGTCTCGATCTCCTGACCTCGTGATCCGCCTGCCTCGGCCTCCCAAATATTACTTGCTTCTTTTTAAAGGGTAGCACTATTAGCATAAAAATATTTGACATTTCTCTAAATTTTTCTTTCTGATTGTTAAATATAAACCTATTTAGTGAATATTCCATTTCTTTTGTGTCTTTGCCTGCAATATGCACACATATACACACAGTCTAGAAGGATAGCTAATCAGCAATCTTTCTGAAATTCCTTGAATTCCATTCCCTGACTTTCTTTAGCTACAGCCAAATAAATAATGTTATCACTGGAAAATGCGGCTTCGATAAAATGACAATTAATGTGAAGGAACAGGAGGATCTTGGGAATATTTTCTAAGTTGTTTAGGATGATATAACTGGAAAAGAAGAATAAGCCTACCCATTATTAAGCAGCTTATTATAATAAAAAATTAATGTACAATGTTCATTTAGAAGTTATAAAGGTAGGTTAAAGTGGTTTAGTCCAATTAGATACCTTGAAAAAGTAGATGATTTTTGATATGCTTATATTGTGGGACCCAGTATCAAATATTCATAATTTTAAATTAAAAAAATGTGATCTTTTATTTTACTTGTCTTGGTCAGGCACGTCTTCAGTATCTCTGTCTACTTCTCATTCTTCGAAGGGTTTATTCATTTATTTAGGACTTACCATATGCAAAGCAATGAACTAAACACTTTGGTTCTTTCCAAATGTATAAGATATGGTCCCTGTTCTCAAAAATTTCCCAACCAATGTCTTACCCAGAAATTAGTTTTACTATTAACTCAAGCAATATATAATTAAAAAGACAAGCCAGATTTTATAAGGGCATGTAATTAATTCTAAAGCTAAATGGAAATTATTCGGAAACTATTTGTATTTTCACATTATAGCTTCTATTAGCCTAGAATGCTGACAGCTTATACCAATGCGAATTTTGCTCCATTACAACCCACAATCAGTGGATTTTTTAAATTAAAGTAGCTCTTGAAGTACAACACAAGTAAGAAATACGAAATTCTAGGAAAGAAAATCTCCTGACACAACTGCAAATTTAATGTTATGGAATATAGTTGTGTAATCACCTATGAAAAGAGCAAAGGTGGCCTTGCCTCCATTTTTTTAAAATTCAAGTACATTGGATTTCTTTACTAAGCTCACCAGAGAATTAAATCGTTTCCCCAATGACCTGGAAAGACTCGTAGGTTTGAAAGGGATTGAATTCTGTAAATCCGTAAGGGATCATTTGCAAATAGTAGCTAGGTGAGTACAGGGATTTGAAATGGGTGGGAGTGCAGACTCAGCTTGAAATGAAGTTGCACAGCACTCTACTTCTTAATAAAACCTTTTTAAAAGGGTAATGTCTTAAGAAGTTAATGCAAGTAAAGTAATTTACAATAGTAAATTTCTTTTTAGAAAAACCAGTGAAGAGATCCATTGCCTCATTATGCCATTAGAGAAGTAGCCAAATTGATTTATATAACAACCATCATCATTCAACAAATATTTGTCAAGTGCCTACTATGTGCATGGGGGTATACGGTGGATTGCTGGGGAGTGACAACAGTGAATAAAATAAACTATTCTTGCCTGAGTGGAAATTACATTCTAGTGGATGGAAATAGGTGATTAAAAAGCAAAATTAATTATGCATTATGTTTGATGGTAGTAAGTACCATGGAGAAAAAGGAAAAAAGAAAGGGAATATAGAGTATAAGCAGAGGTAGAATTTTTAAATAAACCTAATGCTTTGCACTACATAATTTACACAAAAGAGATAGATGCCACTTTTGTTCACATAGTGCCAACTAAAAACAAGGATGATGAAATACAACACCTGATGGTAAGTTTTCTAAATCATTATTAAGATATATGTTGTAAATGTATGTAAAATAAGTTTCAATATCATCAGAAAGAAAAAATATTATTTTTTAGAAATGATGCTACACTTACTACAAATATATGAAATAATGTTAAAGAACATAGGTCTATCTATGTGCATTTTTATTAGAAAATATATAGAATTGGAAATTAAATCAATTTTGTGCAATCATTAACAAATGTGTAATCATTAACAAATGGACAAATGAGTGATCAGGGTTTTTTTATGGTAATCTGATTGGAATATTTTCATTCAATGTTTGGTTCTGAGAACAGGAGTCTGGAAATATTGAAGGCCCAAATACTCCTGCCTGTTTTCTTGGAATCCATCTATAGTTTAGAACTCATCATATAAAGTGGTGTTATCTTAAAAGTCATTCAGTCTTGACTTTACTGGTTGGAGTTGAGAGATTTAGCTGATTTTGTATGCTGAAAAAGTAGTTATTTTGTTTTTATTGAAGATAAGTCAATGTGAAGTAAATATCTGGCCATGCATATAAACAAAACAAAATTTGGATTAAGAGATTTTAAAATCTATTAAGTAATGTGTTTTCTTTCAGTCTTCCAAAAGGCAGGCATTGTAAACAGTATATCATCTAAAGGACATGTGTCCAGTATTAGATTATTAAAAGAAACACAAAGTAAAGCTCATGATTGTTTAGAGGCTCTCTCTCTCTCTCTCTGTGTGTGTGTGTGTATATATATGTATATATACACACACAGAGAAAAGTGTTTATTATATATGTAACCTGACTTCACCCCTAATCATTGGGGTGATCACATTGAGATTGAGCTAGCCCCTCAGTAGCATTCACCAATGTATATATATATATATATATACAGAGAGAGAGAGAGAGAGAGAGAGAGAAAAAGTATGTGTGTATATATATATATACACACATATATATATATATTTTTTTTTCTTTGAGACAAGGTCTCCGTCTGTTACCCAGGCTGGAGCATAGTAGCAGGAACTTGGCTCACTGCAACCTTAACCTCCTGGGCTCAAGTGATTGTTCTGAGCCTCCCAAGTAGTTGAGACTATAGGCATGCACTATCAGACCGGGGTAATTTTTTAAAAAGCTTTTTTTGTAGAGACAAGGTCTTACTTGTAACTCAGGCTGGAAGAGGCTCTTTCTTAATTAAATCAAAGTAGAGAGTAGAGAGTGTTTATTACATGCTGTATTGTGGAAAGAATTAATGGTCAGCTCTGTAAGGTTAACCACAGAGACAGCTTGTGTTGTCTGTTATGGGAAAGCCAAAAAAAAAAAAAAAGGAAAAGAAAAGAAAAGACAACTAGAGATGCAGAGGGCTGGTTGAAGGTTATGGGGGAAACAAAGACTTCTCATGCAGTATTTCTCTGTTAGGGATAGATTCTTTCCAAACCAATATTGACCTTTGTTGTACTCATCTGGAAACTTCAATGGAAAGAATAGAAACTCTGGTTGAGGATAACTGAAACTTGACTTTTCAAAAGCAAGTAGAAAACAGCATATGCTTTCTTTAAATTCCCTTGCTTTCATCCTCCTTTCATTTGCTTTACAAAATTGCTAACCCAGGAATCATTTGCAACTCTGTACCACAAATCCAGTTCCCTAGGAATTTTTCCAAATAATGATTC
Organism: Piliocolobus tephrosceles; assembly: GCF_002776525.5. NCBI lineage: Eukaryota > Metazoa > Chordata > Mammalia > Primates > Cercopithecidae > Piliocolobus > Piliocolobus tephrosceles. Next base: position 51,401,212 of record NC_045444.1, read on the forward strand.
TTCCATTCTCTCACAAACCAACACCCACATGAATTTCACATTACCTGGTATGCCCATGCTCTAGGTGGCTCTTTCATCTCTGACCCTGTCTTCAAGTTCTCCAAGTAATTTCCTAGCATTCTTATTCTTCCATCATTCTGGCAAATAATTTAATTCAGTGTTTTCCAACTTTAGCACTATTGAGATTTGGATCCAGATGATTCATTGTTGTGGGGGGGAGAGAGTTGTCCTTTGCATTGTAGGGCGTTTAGCAGCATTTCTGGTACTAGATGCCATTGGCACTTCGTCTTTAGTTATGACAAACAAAAATGTCTTCAGGCATTGACCAATGTCCCCTCAGAGCAAAATTAGCCCAGACTGAGAAGCGTTGAGCCAGCCCTGACTTCTACAATCTCAGTAAACTTCCATCCACTCTGCTACGTCAACCACAAAACCTCCTGAGCACCTCCAGCATCTTATTCTCAATTAAAACAGCTCAACAAGGCCAGGCATGGTGGTTCATGCCTGTAATCCCAGCACTTTGGGAGGTGGAGGTGGGTGAATCACTTGAGTCCAGGAGTTTGAGACCAGCCTGGGCAACATGGCAAAGCCCTATCTCTACAAAAAATACAAAAAATTAGCTGGACATAGTGGTGCGTGTCTGTAGTCCCAGCGATTCAAGTGGCTGAGGCATGAGAATCACTTGAACCTGGGAGTGGAGGTTGTGGTGAGCTGAGATCATGCCACTGCACTCCAGCTCTCCAGCCTGGGTGACAGAGTGAGACCTTGTCTCAAAAAAAGAAAGAAAGAAAGAAACAAACAAACAAAAAACAGCTTAACACATACACTTTAAATATCAGTTTCCCTTGCTAAAGTAAAACTCACCTCTATTTGATCATCTGTATGTTTTTATTTTTCTTTTATTTGCTTATACTTGGCCTTGTATCTAAAACATGTTTTATAAAATAATAAGACAATAAAAAATAAGAAGAAACAAGGTATAAACAGGTGAAGTGAAAGGAAAAGTGTTTATTATATATGTAACCTGACTTCACCCCTAATCATTGGGGTGATCACATTGAGATTGAGCTAGCCCCTCAGTAGCATTCACCAATGTAATCAGGGGAGTGAGGTTAGGTTACAAATGTAATAAACTATTTTCCTTTCACTTCTTTTGCTTAGAATAAAATTAGACTTTTAGTGCCTTTAATCTTTCCATGTTCTGCTAATGTTCTGCTAGCTGTGCTTGGAAGTTTGCTTGGAAACTAGCAGCTTTCCTCCCATAGCTCTCTAGCCACTCCCTTCTTAAACAGTACCTGCAACCATGAACCCGAGCTATAGTGAATCCTTTCTTGTACTCACATTCATGAATGCTACAGGAGCAATTATACCACTCTGCAGATTTATGGTGTTCTAATTGGAGGTAGCCCCTTGATAGCATTAACTAATCCTTTCATTCTGACTGTGGTCGGCCACTATTTCAAAAGTTCATTACCCCACTCAAGCCACACAATCTCTCTTCTTCACTCTTAGTGCACCTGCTATTTTAACAAGAAAATTGAGGTCATTGTGTGGAAACTACTTGTGAATCTTTGCAATCCCCTCCAGCATCGAACCGACTAGGTCTATAAACACTTTTTCTTTCCTCTAATCTCTAAGAAGGCTCAGGAGTCCTTCCTGCTATTCAAGGCAAAGCCTATGTTTGATTTTACTTCCCATCACTGAGGCTGAGACCTTTTGCCATTAATTATTTCTTTTTTGTCCTTTATCTCCAACTTTTCTTCCTTGCTGGCCCTTTTCCTTCAGCCATTCATGTTCTTTACACTCCTATCCAAAAAGGCAAATTGATAAACAAAAACAAACCACCTCTTCACCACCATCCAATTTCTGTCCTCTTCAACTCATTCAAGCTCTCCAAGCAGTAGTCTACATTCATTATCTCCAGTTTCTAAGATTCAGTCACTCCTCAGCACAGTGCGATCTGATTTCTAACCCCATTTTACAGAGCGTGCTCTCTCTAAAGGCACAGATGACCCACAGCCCTTATCTTGACTGACTCTCTCAGGGGTATTTGACACTGTTAACTACATTTTTCTTATTTCAATCCCTCGGCTGTTGTTACACCGTTCCCTCCTGGTTTCCCTCACATCTTGTGGATCTTTTTGTTAAGGTCCCTCTCACTGACTCTTCTATCTCTATTCTTCCATCCAGAAAGTCATGAACCACAAACTCAAACCCCAATAGGTGTCTATAGGTAATATAAATGAGTGAAGTTGTCTAACTGAAAACAGTAAACACCACAGAGGTCAAACAACATGCCCACAAAAGTTCTTGATATTTTACTCCTATTCAAATGACAGTCCTCCCTGGAGATCCATCTTCAATCTACTGCTCTTTAGTTCTTCTTGCTCTTCCTAATCAAGCAAAGCTGTTATTATGACTTTGTTAATGACATAGAGGTCAATGCCTCCAATCGTCTTCTTCAGCTAAGCTATAGAATTACAAGTTATGCTACATGTCTATGGGATATCAACGACTAACAAGGACACACACAAAAGCAAACATCAGAGCATAAAATAGAATAAAGAGAAAACCAGACACTATATATATGCAGTCAGAAAATACACTGTCAAAATAATCATAAGTCAATGAAGAAACCCTCCAAGGAAAGTCTATTAACAAACCCAGGTACACATAATTAGTGTCTGACAAAAGAGACAATTCAAATAGGGGGAGGAGGGAAGGACTATGGCTTATTGAGTAGATGGTAGTAGAACAATTCTTTAACTACTTGGGGAAAAATAAGGTGTGACCTGTGCATTATGCAATATTAAAGTAAATTTAAATAAAGATTTAAAATAATATTTTGAAATATTATTGAACATTGAATAAATTCAGTAGCTTATAGGTATTTATGTGACTTCGACCTAGAAAAGTATTTAAGCAATGCAAGAAAGCCAAGTCATTTATTCGTTTTTAAACTTACAAACAGTAAAATTCACACTTCTTGGTGTACAGTTTTGTGAGTTTTGACAGTTATACAGAGTCATGTAACTTTCACAACAATCAAAGTACAGAACAGTTCCATTACTGTTCCCTGCACTTCCCCATGTCAACTTATCCTTACCTTCATCCCTGGCAACTAATCCGCTCTAGGTCACTACAGTTTTGCCTTTTCTAGAATGTCTTCTCAGTGGAACACAGATAATGTAATCTTTACCATCTGACCTCTTTCATAATGCATTGAGATTCATTCATACTCGTGCATGTATCTATACATTTTTCCTTAGTATTGTTAAGTAGTATTTATTTGTGTGAATGAACCATGGTTTATTTATTCATCCATCCACTTAAAGATGTTTAGGTTGTTTAGTTTTTGGTGGTCTGAATATACTATAAATATCCACATAGAAATTTGCGTGAGAACTGAAGTTTTTTTTTTTTTTTTTTTTTTTTTTTCACGTGTAGAATGAAATTTTAATGATGTGCAGGAGTAACACGCTCAAACCACTTTCTTTATTGTAGCTATGTTGCAGTCTATATGGAAGTCTCTCTGTTTTGTTAAACCTCTTTTCTTCTTTTTTTTTTTTTATTATACTTTAAGTTCTAGGGTACATGTGCATAGTGTGCAGGTTTGTTACATATGTATACTTGTGCCATGTTGGTGTGCTGCACCCATCAACTCGTCAGCACCCATCAATTCATTTATATCAGGTATAACTCCCAATGCAATCCCTCCTCCCTTCCCCCTCTCCATGATAGGCCCCGGTGTGTGATGTTCCCCTTCCCGAGTCCAAGTGATCTCATTGTTCAGTTCCCACCTATGAGTGAGAACATGCAGTGCTTGGTTTTCTGTTCTTGTGATAGTTTGCTAAGAATGATGGTTTCCAGCTGCATCCATGTCCCTACAAAGGACGCAAACTCATCCTTTTTTATGGCTGCATAGTATTCCATGGTGTATATGTGCCACATTTTCTTAATCCAGTCTGTGAAGTTTTTATTTATCATGGGCAAATACCCTAGAGGGATTGTGTATCACATGATAAGTGTATGTTTAGCTTTCTCAGACTGCAAAATTGTTTCCCAAAATGATAAATCATCCTAAATTTCCACCAGTGTGGGTATTCCCGTTGCTCCGCGCCTTCACCAACACTTGGTATTATCAGTTTTTATTTTTATAGTTACTTATTTTAACTAATCTAATTATTACTCTGGTTTTAATTTGCATATTCTTAATGAGTAATAACATTGAACATGTTTTCTTCTGCTTTTTCACCATCTGTTTTGTTTTCTTTTGTGAAGTGTTTGTTCATATATTTTGCCCAAGTTATACCAAGTTGTTTTCTATTTTTGAGTTTTGAGAGTTCTTTATAAATATTCTGCATAAAAATCCTGTAGGAAATACATGATTTGCAAACATTTTCTCTGTCTGTGGCATGCTTTTTCATTTTCATGATGACCACGTCCTTTTAGAGTTTTAAATTTGATGAAGTCATGATATCAGTTTTTTTCTCCTGTGGATTATGATTTTGATGTTATATGTTTCTTTTTCTTCTTCTTTTTCTTTTTGGAGACAGAGTCTTGCTGTGTCATCCAAGCTGGAGTGCAGTGGCGCGATCTCGGCTCACTGCAAACTCTGCCTCCTGGGTTGAGCGATTCTCCTGCCTCAGCCTCCTGAGAAGGTGGGACTACAGGCATGTGACACCACACTTGGCTAATTTTTGTATTTTTAGTAGAGATGCGGTTTCACCATCTTGGCCAGGCTGGTCTTGAACTCCTGATCTCAAGGGGCTCACCCACCTCGGCCTCCCAAAGTGCTGGGATTACAGGCATGGGCCACCACCCCCAGCCTGATGTTATATCTAAGAGGTCTTTGCTTAACCCAAGTTCACAATGATTTTCAACTATGTTTTCTTCTAAATGTATTATAATTTTATGTTTTGTATTTAATCATATGATTTATTTGGAGTTAAATTTGCATATTGTGAGAGATTGAAGTTCACTATTTTACTTACTTATGTACTTACAGACATCCAATTGTTTTTTTGTTTGTTTGTTTGTTTTTATTATACTTTAAGTTCTAGGGTATGTGTGCACAACATGCAGGTTTGTTACATATGTATACTTGTGCCATGTTGGTGTGCTGCACCCATCAACTTGTCAGCACCCTTCAACTCGTGATTTACATCAGGTATAACTCCCAATGCCATCCTTCCCCCATCCCTACTCCCCATAATAGGCCCCGGTGTGTGATGTTCCCCTTCCAGAGTCCAAGTGATCTCATTGTTCACTTCCCACCTATGAGTGAGATCATGGGGTGTTTGGTTTTCTGTTCTTGCTATAGTTTGCTAAGAATGATGATTTCCAGCTGCATCCATGTCCCTACAAAGGACACGAATTCATCCTTTTTTATGGCTGCATAGTATTCCATGGTGTATATGTGCCACATTTTCTTAATCCAGTCTGTCACTGATGGACATTTGGGTTGATTCCAAGACTTTGCTATTGTGAATAGTGCCGCAATAAACATATGTGTGCATGTGTCTTTATAGCAGCGTGACTTATAATCCTTTGGGTATATACCCAGTAATGGGATGGTTGGGTCATGTGGTATTTCTAGTTCTAGATCATTGAGAAATCGCCATACTGTTTTCCACAATGATTGAACCAGTTTACAACCCCACCAACAGTGTAAAAGTGTTCCTATTTCTCCACATCCTCTCCAGCACCTGTTGTTTCCTGACTTTTTAATGATTACCATCTAGCTGGTGTAAGATGGTATCTCATTGTGGTTTTGATTTGCATTTCTCTGATGGCCAGTGATGATGAGCATTTTTTCATGTATCTGTTGGCTGTATGCACGTCTTCTTTTGAGAAACGTCTGTTCATATCCTTTGCCCACTTTTTGATGGGGTTGTTTGTTTTTTTCTCCTAAATTTGTTTGAGTTCTTTGTAGGTTCTGGATATTAGCCCTTTGTCAGATGAGTAGATTGCAAAAATTTTCTCCCATTCTGTAGGTTGCCTGTTCACTCTGATGGAAGTTTCTTTTGCTGTGCAAAAGCTCTTTAGTTTAACTAGATCCCATTTGTCAATTTTGGCTTTTGTTGCGGTTGCTTTTGGTGTTTTAGACATGAAGTCCTTGCCCATGCCTGTGTCCTGAATGGTATTACCTAGGTTTTCTTCCAGGGTTTTTATGGTTTTAGGTCTAACATTTAAGTCTCTAATCCATCTTGAATTAATCTTCATATAAGGAATAAGGAAAGGATCCAGTTTCAGCTTTCTATTTATGGCTAGCCAGTTTTCCCAGCACCATTTATTAAACAGGGAATCCTTTCCCATTTCTTGTTTTTCTCAGATTTGTCAAAGGTCAGATGGCTGTAGATGTGTGGTATTATTTCTGAGGACTCTGTTCTGTTCCATTGGTCTATATCTCTGTTTTGGTACCAGTACCATGCTGTTTTGGTTACTGTAGCCTTGTAGTATAGTTTGAAGTCAGGTAGCGTGATGCCTCCAGCTTTGTTCTTTTGACTTCTTACGATTGTCTTGGCAATGCGGGCTCTTTTTTGGTTCCATATGAACTTTAAATCAGTTTTTTCCAATTCTGTGAAGAAAGTTGTTGGTAGCTTGACAGGAATGGCATTGAATCTATAAATTACCTTGGGCAGTGTGGCCATTTTCACGATATTGATTCTTCCTATCCATGAGCATGGTATGTTCTTCCATTTGTTTGTGTCCTCTTTTATTTCACTGAGCAGTGGTTTGTAGTTCTCCTTGAAGAGGTCCTTTACATCCCTTGTAAGTTAGATTCCTAGGTATTTTATTCTCTTTGAAGCAATTGTGAATGGAAGTTCATTCATGATTTGGCTCTCTGTTTGTCTGTTACTGGTGCATAAGAATGCTTGTGATTTTTGCACATTAATTTTGTATCCTGAGACTTTGCTGAAGTTGCTTATCAGCTTAAGGAGATTCTGGGCTGAGATGATGGGGTTTTCTAAATATACAATCATGTCATCTGCAAATAGGGACAATTTGACTTCTTCTTTTCCTAACTGAATACCCTTTGTTTCTTTCTCTTGCCTCATTGCCCTAGCCAGAACTTCCAACACTATGTTGAATAGGAGTGGTGAGAGAAGACATCCCTGTCTTGTGCCAGTTTTCAAAGGGAATGCTTCCAGTTTTTGCCCATTCAGTGTCATATTGGCTGTGGGTTTGTCATAAATAGCTCTTATTATTTTGAGATACGTTCCATCAATACCAAATTTATTGGGAGATTTTATAATGAGGGGCTGTTGAATTTTGTCAAAGGCCTTTTCTGCATCTATTGAGATAATCATGTGGTTTCTGTCTTTGGTTCTGTTTATATGCTGGATTACGTTTATTGATTTGCGTATGTTGAACCAGCTTTGCATCCCAGGGATGAAGCCCACTTGACCATGGTGGATGAGCTTTTTGATGTGCTGCTGCCGTTTTGCCAGTATTTTATTGAGGATTTTTGCATAGATGTTCATCAGGGACATTGGTGTAAAATTCTCTTCTCTTTTTTTGTTGTGTCTCTGCCAGGCTTTGGTATCAGGATGATGTTGGCCTCATAAAATGAGTTAGGGAGGATTCCCTCATTTTCTATTGATTGGAATAGTTTCAGAAGGAATGGTACCAGCTCCTCCCTGTACCTCTGGTAGAATTTGCCTGTGAATCCATCTGGTCCTGGACTTTTTTTGGTTGGTAGGCTATTAATTATTGCCTCAATTTCAGAGCCTGCTATTGGTCTATTCAGGGATTCAACTTCTTCCTGGTTTAGTCTTGGGAGAGTATAAGTGTCCAGGAAATTATCCATTTCTTCTAGGTTTTCTAGTTTATTTGCGTAGAGGTGTTTATGGTCTTCTCTGATGGCAGTTTGTATTTCTGTGGGGTCGGTGGTGATATCCCCTTTATCATTTTTTATTGCATCTATTTGATTCTTCTCTCTTTTCTTCTTTATTAGTCTTGCTAGCAGTCTATCAATTTTGTTGATCTTTTCAAAAAACCAGCACCTGGATTCATTGATTTTTTGGAGGGTTTTTTGTGTCTCTATCTCCTTCGGTTTCACTCTGATCTTAATTATTTCTTGCCTTCTGCTAGCTTTTGAATGTGTTTGCTTTTGCTTCTCTAGTTCTTTTAATTGTGATGTTAGGGTGTCAATTTTAGATCTTTCCTGCTTTCTCTTGTGGGCATTTAGTGCTATAAATTTCCCTCTACACACTGCTTTAAATGTGTCCCAGAGATTCTGGTATGTTGTATCTTTGTTCTCATTGGTTTCAAAGAACATCTTTATTTCTGCCTTCATTTCGTATGTACCCAGTAGTCATTCAGGAGCAGGTTGTTCAGTTTCCATGTAGTTGAGCGGTTTTGATTGATTTTCTTAGTCCTGAGTTCTAGTTTGATTGCACTGTGGTCTGAGAGACAGTTTGTTATAATTTCTGTTCTTTTACATTTGCTGAGGAGTGCTTACTTCCAACTATGTGGTCAATTTTGGAATAAGTGCGATACGGTGCTGAGAAGAATGTATATTCTGTTGATTTGGGGTGGAGAGTTCTGTAGATGTCTATTCGGTCCGCTTGGTGCAGAGCTGAGTTCAATTCCTGGATATCCTTGTTAACTTTCTGTCTCATTGATCTGTCTAATGTTGACAGTGGGGTGTTGAAGTCTCCCATTATTATTGTATGGGAGTCTGAGTCTCTTTGTAAGTCTCTAAGGACTTGCTTTATGAATCTGGGTGCTCCTGTATTAAGCACATATATATTTAGGATAGTTAGCTCCTCCTATTGAATTGATCCCTTTACTATTATGTAATGGCCTTCTTTGTCTCTTTTGATCTTTGATGGTTTAAAGTCTGTTTTATCAGAGACTAGGATTGCAACCCCTGCTTTTTTTTGTTCTCCGTTTGCTTGGTAGATCTTCCTCCATCCCTTTATTTAGAACCTATGTGTGTCTCTGCATGTGAGATGGGTCTCCTGAATACAGCAAACTGATGGGTCTTGACTCTTTATCCAATTTGCCAGTCTGTGTCTTTTAATTGGACCATTTAGTCCATTTACACTAAGGTTAATATTGTTATGTGTGAACTCGATCCTGTCATCATGATAATAGCTGGTTATTTTGCTCGTTAGTTGATGCAGTTTCTTCCTAGCATCGATGGTCTTTACATTTTGGCATGTTTTTGCAATGGCTGGTACTGGTTGTTCCTTTCCATGTTTAGTGCTTCCTTCAGTATCTCTGTACGGCACACCTGGTGGTGACAAAATCTCTAAGCATTTGCTTGTCTGTAAAGGATTTTATTTCTCCTTCCCTGATGAAACTTAGTTTGACTGGATATGAAATTCTAGGTTGAAAATTCTTTTCTTTAAGAATGTTGAATATTGTCCCCCATGCTCTTCTGGCTTAGAGAGGTTCTGCTGAGAGACCTGTTGTTAGTCTGATGGGCTTCCCTTTGTGGGTAACCCGACGTTTCTCTCTGGCTGCCCTTAACATTTTTTCCTTCATTTCAACTTTGGTGAATCTGACAATTATGTGTCTTGGAGTTGCTCTTCTCGAGGAGTATCTTTGTGGTGTTCTTTGTACTTCCTGAATTCGTATGTTGGCCTGCCTTACTAGGTTGGGGAAGTTCTCCTGGATGATATCCTGACGAGTGTTTTCCAACTTAGCTCCATTTTCCCCCTCACTTTCAGGCACACCAATCAGATGTAGGTTTGGTCTTTTCACATAATCCCATATTTCTTGGAGGCTTTGTTCATTTCTTTTTCCTTTTTTTTCTCTAGACTTCTCTTCTTGCTTCATTTCAGTCATTTGATCTTCAATCATTTATACTCTTTCTTCCAGTTGATCGAGTCGGTTACTGAAACTTGTGCATTTGTCACGTGTTTCTCGTGTCATGGTTTTTATTTCTGTCAGTTCGTTTCCGGCCTCTCTGCATTGATTATTCTAGTTACCCATTCTTCCACTCTTTTTTCAAGATTTTTAGTTTCTTTGCACTGGGTGCGTAGTTCCTCCTTTAGCTCTGAGAAGTTTGATTGACTGAAGCCTTCTCCTCTCAACTCGTCAAAGTCATTCTCTGTCCAGCTTTGGTCCGTTGCTGGCGATGAGGTGTGTTCCTTTGGAGGGGGAGATGCGCTCTGATTTTTTGAATTTCCAGCTTTTCTGCCCTGCTTTTTCCCCATGTTTGTGGTTTTATCTGCCTTTGGTCTTTGATGATGGTGACGTACTGATGGGGTTTTGGTGTGGTTGTCCTTTCTGTTTGTTAGTTTTCCTTCTAACGGTCAGGACCCTCAGCTGTAGGTCTGTTGGAGATTGCTTGAGGTCCACTCCAGACCCTGTTTGCCTGGGTATCAGCATCAGAGGCTGCAGAAGATAGCATATTGCTGAACAGCGAGTGCTGCTGTCTGATTCTTGCTCTAGAAGCTTCGTCTTAGGGGTGTACCCTGCTATGTGAGGTGTGAGGTGTACGTTCTGCACCCATCTTCTCTGTCACTCATGCTGGGAGCTGGAGGCTGGAGCTGTTCCTATTTGGCCATCTTGCTGATCCAATTGTTTAATCACTTTTTAATAAAAGACTGTTTTTTATCCACTAAATTGACTTTTCATTTTTGTCGGAAAATCAATCACATTTGTGCGGGTATATTTCTGTTCTCTCTATTGTGTCCCATTGATGTATGCATTTATATGTTTTCTATTATCACACTGTCTTTATTACAGTAGCTTTACAGTAAGTCTTGAAATCAGATAGTGTGAGTCCTCTTCTTTTACAAAGTTGCTTTGGTATTCTTATTCCTTTGTATTACACTGTGAATTTTAGAGTCAGCTTGTTGATATTGACAAAAAACCCTGCTGAGATTTTGATTGGAAAATTCATTTATGCACATTAGAAACTCCTCCGAATTATATTTTCAAAATAAAACACTTGAAAAAATATTCACTGCATATATGATACAAATGGCCAATATTAGTAAAATATGGAGTATTATTAGATATCATTAAAAATTAATATGAATCTCATCAGGATAATTGACAAAGGCTTGTGAGAGCTTTTCACAGAAAAGTCCTGATGACCTCTGAACTTAAAAATTAAAAAACCCAACATAATTAGGAATCAAAAACTTTTGCTTTATAATGGTCATCTGAAAATATAAAGCTTTGGGAAACAATATAGAATATTGACAGAGCATCACTGTTAAGGCCTTATTGAACTTTGAGTATACCCCACTGTCCAATTATCTGTGAGGATTTAGGCAAACTGCTGAAACTTTACTGATGTTCAGGTACTTCGTCAACAAAGTAGACATAGAGTCTGGCACATTGGAAACACTCAATGTAGGCTATCATAAATACATTCAACACTGATGAGGATGTGGAGAAATGGACCATATCATACTACAGAGATGGGCCAAGAATTTGGTTCAACTTTTCTAGGTTAGTATTTGTCATTATGTATCATAAAATCTTAAAAGTCAGCATACTCTCTGACTTAGGAATTCCAAATATAAAAAAAAATTAAGGCAATAATTATGAACACAAAGCAATGTGTACAAAGATGTTTATTGAGATAATATTTAAAGTAATAAAATGGGAAACATTTGCATGTCCAAAAATGAGGAAGTTATTAAATAAATTATTAAATGTCTATGCAAAGTAAACCTTCTGAGGTATTAAATAAAGGTGTTTTCACAGCATATTTTATTATTATGGAGCTATCTGAAATATACATATAAGTGAAAAATAAGTTTATGAAAATAGTATTTAAAGTATGATGCTATTTGTACTTTTTGTTTGTTTGTTTGTTTCTAGACGGAGGCTCCCTCTGTTGCCCAGGCTGGAGTGCAGTGGCATGATCTCAGCTCACTGCAAGCTCCACATCCCAGGTTCATGCCATTCCCCTGCCTCAGCCTCCCGAGTAGCTGGGACTACAGGTGCCCACCACCATGTCCAGCTAATTTTTTGTATTTTCAGTAGAGATGGGGTTTCATCGTGTTAGCCAGGATGGTCTCGATCTCCTGACCTCATGATTTGTCCTCCTCAGCCTCCCAAAGTGCTGGGATTACAGGCGTGAGCCACTATGCCCAGCCATTATTTGTACCTAAATGTTGCATATGCATGTATGAAAGGATGATTATATATGTACGCACATATAAATGTCACACACACGTGCATAAATTAAAAGCGGTATGTCTGGATGGTTGGATATAGATTATTATTGCCTTCTTGGTATTTTTCAGTAGGCTCCAAATTTCCTGAAAACACATCTAATTATTATTTTTTAAAATATGTAAAGTATAGAATATGAAGGGATGGACAATCGTAAACAACATAAAGAGATAAATGGCCAACTACTTAAAATATGTTTATTTCATAGATGACAGCAGAGTTTGTGTAGCCTTATAATTTAAGGACATCCACAGATTAATGAGAAGATCAACAAGACCCCAGTAGAAAAATGGGCTAAAAGAAATGTTAGGGCAATAGAAAGAGAGAGAGAGAGAGAGAGACAGATATTAGAGAGAGAAAAAGAAAAGAGAGAGAGAAAGGAGAGGGAGAGGAGGAAGAGCTAATAAACTATTTCTACTGAACAATATCAAAGAAATGGAAATAAAATGATATAATATTATGTCTATCAAATTAGCAAAGTTTTTTTTTACATATTTGTTTCCCCGTGATATACTGTTAATAGAAATGTTAAGTCCTTTGCCTATCTTTTAATCAGGTTATTTGTTTTTTAGCTATTGAGTTTTTTGAGTTCCTTGTATATTTTGAATATTAACTCCCTATCAGATGTTTTGATTGCAAATATTTTCTCCTAATTTACAGATTGTTTCCTCATCCTATTAATTGCTTCCTTTGCTGTGCAAAACTTGTTAGTGTGATATAATTCCCTTTGTCTACTTTTGCTTTTGTTGCTTTATCTTTTAGAATGAAATCCAAAAAATCATTGCCCAGACCAATGTCATGTAGTGTTTTCCTGTGCTTTCTTCTAGTACAGTTACTGTTTCAGATCTTAGGTTTAAGTCTTTAATCCATTTTGAGTTGACTTTTGTAACTAATATGAGATAAAAAGATAAAGGTTGTTTCATGTTTCTGCATGTGGATATCCAGTTTTCTCAACACCCTTTATTGAAGAGACTGTCTATTCCCCATTGTGTGCTCTTGGCAGCTTTGTGAAATATTAATTGATCATAGATTTTTAAATTTATTTCTCGTTTCTCTATTTTATTCCACTGGTCAATGTTTTCCATTTTTATATTAGTATCATACTGTTTTTACTATTATTTCTTTGTAATATACTTTGAAGTCAGGTAGTGATGGCAGCAGCGGGTCATCTGTAGTGGCCGCTGCTATCATGCCAGCTGCAGCAGGGAGGTGCAGCTGGGCCTGCATGCTCCATGGTCCTGCAGGAGCTGGGGACAAACACGAACCCCATTCCTTCCAAGCTGGGGCAGGAGCTCCCCGGGTGCCACTGCAGCTACTGAAGCCATAGCTGTGGACCCAGCCATCCCAGTGCTCTTGGGGCGAGAGCAGGCGAGAGCCCTGCTCTCCTGGATACAGCTGCAGCCGCCCAAACCACGGCTGTGGGCCCAAATGTCCCTTCACTCTTGGGGGCCTGGGAAGGCCCTCCCCACCCTCACAGGCTCAGAAGTGCCTGCTCCCACTGCTTGGCTTCTCCCTGTTGTCTCTGCCCACTCCAATCTTGGAGCAAAGTCGGGGCCAAACTCAGGTGCTGTCACAGCCAATCCAGGTGTGTACATGCTTGGGCAGAGTTGACACACCAGTCCTCTGCTGCCTCGGTTCTCTCCAGACTTTGAGCACTGACAAGCAGAGGAGGGAAACTGATGAGATGTTGAGGGCAGCTTGATGCTGTCCTGCAGGTGCCCATTAACACCTACAGCACCATGACACCCCAAGGCTCCTGTTAGCGGTAGTGTGATGTCTCCAGCTTTGTTTTGTTTTGTTTTTGTTGTTCAAGATTGTCTTGGATATTTGTATTTTTTGTGTGTGTGGTTCCTTATGAATTTTGGATTTTTTTTCCTATTTCTGTGAAAAGTGACAGCAGCAGGAGGTAGACAGGTTCCTGGGCAGAAGAGGGTGGATCTCCAGTGAAGCCCCACCTTTAGGCCAGGGAGGCCTGAAGGCTGGGGAACAGGCTGCCAGTCCCATGGACCAGAGTGCCTTTTCCGTGCCGCCCTATGGCCTCCCATGGACCAGTCAGCATGCACTTCCCCCACTCTGAGGCCCAGAAAGCCGAGGTCTCAGCCAGAGCTGAGCAGATGACAGAATGACCTGCCTGTAGAGAGAAGCAACCCACTCCAGGGCCTACTATCTGCTGAGAGCTGAACACTAGATGCACTGACCTGTCTGGCAGAGAGGAGCTATCCACTCCAGGGTCTCTTCTGAGCTATTCTATCACTCAGTAAAACTCCTTTTTGCCCTGTTCGTGTTCCACTTGTCCATGTATCAGATTCTTCCTGGACACAGGACAAGAACTTAGGACCCACAGAATGGCGGGTCTAGAAGATCTGTACCACAAACAGGGATAAAACATACCCCTTCTTCACCATGTTGCAGGCAAAGAGAAGCAGAGAAGAACTGCAGACCTTCAGGAAGCCTAGACCTGGGGGCTCACAGAGCCAGGACTGTGACTCCCTCTTTGGGGCTCTGTGGTTCCTGGAATCTCCAAGCTTCTGAGCACCATCACATTCCCAGTTCCAGTTGGGGAAGCTGCTTACAGTGTGCCTGGTCCAGCTATAGCTTTGCAGAGAGCTGGTGCCTATGCCGGCACCTGGAGCTGCTCCCCAATTGCAGCAGCCAGTGTCTGACTGCACAGTGGCTGGACCCCGTGCTCGCTCACACACCTCTCACCGCTCCACCCCTGACTCATCCTTGGCAGACATGAGATCAAGGTTGGCAGCATGAGCCGAATGCAGCCTGCCAGGTTGAGTGGATGGAATGAGCTCAATGGGCTTAAACAAAAATCAGGCAAAGGCACTACTGGCCACAGAGGTTTCTGTCCAGAAAAGTGACACCCCAAGGATCCTGTTAAGAATAGTGTGATGTCTCCAGCTTTGTTTTCTTCTGTTGTTGTTGTTCAGGATTGTCTTGGCTATTTGGTTTTTGGGTGTGTGTGGTTCCTTATGAATTTTGGAATTTTTTTTCCTATTTCTGTGAAAAGTGACATTAGAATTTTTATTCCAATACAAGGGATTGCATTAAATCTGTAGATCTCTTTGGGCAGTATGGAAATTTTTAACAATATTTATTCTTCCAATTTCTACTGTTCTAGAAAAGTTGAACATAAGGTATCTTCTCATTTACTTGTGTCTTCAATTTCTTTCCTCAATGTATTATAGTTTTCAGCGCACAGATATTTTATCTCCTTGGTTAATTTATTCTTAACTGTTTTTGGCACTATTATAATTGAGATTGTTTTCTTGATTTGTTTCTTGAATAATCTATAAGAATGCTACTAATTTTTGAGTGTTGATCTTTTATCCTATAACTTTATTGTATTTGTTTACCAGGTTTGGTAGTTTTTTGGTGGAGGCTTTAGAGTTTTCTGCGTCATCAGCAAACAGCAACAATTTCACTACTTCCTTTCCTATTTGGATGCCTTTTATTTCTTGTCTTGCCAGCTGTTCTGGCAAAAACCATCATACTATTTGAATAAAGTGGCATGAGTGAAAATCCTTGTTTTGTTTCTGATCTTAGAGAACAAGTTTGCAACTTTTTACCATTAAATATGATGTTAGCTGTGGGCTTTTTATATATGGCCTGTATTGTGTTATGTACATTGCACATGTATTATGTATGGTGTACATTCCTTTCATACCTAATTCATTGAGTTTTTATCCTAACTAGACATTTCTTAAGGAAGACAGAAAAATGGCCAACAAGCATATGAAAAAGTGTTCTACATTATTAACCATTTTAAAAGTGCAAAAAAATTAATGCAAACTAAAATGACAATGAGATATTACCTCACACCAGTCAGAATGGCTAATATCAAAAAAATAAAAGATAACAAGTGTTGGCGAGGTTGTTAAGAAGATGTAACACTTTTACACTGTTGGTGTGAATATAAATTAGTGCAGTGATTATGAAGAACTGTATGGAGGTTTCCCAAAACATTAAATCTTTTTCTGCCAATATGCCATGTTCACCCTCTCAGTTAGAAGTCGCCAGTCATCTAAATCAGAAACTACAAAATAGCTGAGATTATTCCCTCTTACTTACCAGTCACTTACAGAAAATCACTATCAAATTCTACTGGTTTCTTTCCTCATGTTACTACTCATCCCCTCCTGGGAGCTGCGTCTTTACTGCCACAACATTAATTCTGTTATTCTTTGTCTCTCAGCTGGATATAGATATAGGCTACCATGAGTTTCCCTGGTAATATTTGCATATCTTCAAATCCATTCCCAATACAGCTGCCTAGAGGCTAATCCAAAACAAATATCTGATCATGAACTTCACTCACCCTCTTAAATTTCTTCAAAGATTTTCCATACCTTGATAAGATCGAAGCTACTTTTTAAAATTACCTGCCTTCCCCATTCTTCTTCAACATCAGTGCTCCATCTCTGATTCTACATTTCATTAGTCCAGAACATTTCCTTTATAATCACCCTCTTGTCTTTGCACCATTTTGCTTTTACATAAATTGCTTGTACTGGTTGGAATGTTCTTCTATTCATTCTCTTCCTCCTTTTTTTGTGTTACTAGCTCCTGTTTATACTTCAAGGCTTGGCTCTAGGGTCTCAGACAGTCTTTTCTGAGCTCTTTCCATGTTTAGCACTGTCTGTTTACTGTTAATCACATAAATGACAATTTTATTGAAATTATCTATGTACATGCTATCCTTGCCTCTATACCAGTGAACTCCAAAGCAGAATGCATGTCACTGATGGAATGAGCCAGAAGATCTTTGGAGGTAAATTTTAAAATATCAATATTTATCTTTATGTTGTATTATCATCTCTAACTTCTATGTTTATGCATAATGCAAGTTAGATAATATGCTTCTTGATATGGTTTGGCTCTGTGTCCCCACCTAAATCTCATCCTGAAGCTCCCATAATTCCCATGTGTTATGGGAGGGACCCAGGGGGAGATAATTGAATCATGGGGGTGGGTCTTTCCTGTGATCATCTCATGATAGTGAAGAAGTCTCACTAGATCTGATGGTTTTAAAAATGAGAGTTTTCCTGCACAAGTTCTCTGTTTGCCTGCCACCACCCATGTAAGATGTGACTTGCCCCTCTTTGCCTTCCACTAAGCCTCACCAAGATTGTGAGGCTTCCCCCCCCATGTAAAACTGTAAGTCCATTGAACCTCTTTCTTTTGTAAATTGCCTAGTCCTCGGGTATGTCTTTATCAGCAGTGTGATTTAAAAGTGTAAAACTGATTATTATAGTAAATTGGTACCAGGAGAGTGCGGTACTGCTAAAAAGATAGCCAAAAATATGGAAGGAACTTTGGAACTAGGTAACAGGCAGACGTTGGAACAGTTTGGAGGGCTCAGAAGAAGACAGGAAAATGTGGGAAAGTTTGGAACTTCATGGAGACTTGTTGAATGGCTTTGACTAAAATACTGATAATTATGTGGACAATGAAATCCAGGCTGAGTAGGTTCCAGATGGACATGAGGAATTTGTTGGGAACTAGAGCAAAGGTGGCTCTTGTTATGTTTTAGCAAAGCAGCTGGCATCATTTTGCTCCTGTCCTAGAGATCTGTGGAACTTTGAACTTGAGAGAGATGATTTAGGGTATCTGGCAGAAGAAATTTCTAAGCAGCAAAGCATTCGAGAGGTGAAGTGGGTACTGTTAAAGGCATTCAGCTTTAAAAGGGAAGCAGAGCATAAAAGTTTGGAAAATTTGCAGACTGAAAATGTGATAGAAAAGAAAATCCCATTTTCTGAGGAGAAATTCAAGCCAGCTGCAGAAATTTGCATAAGTAATGAGGAGACAAATGTTAATCACCAAGACAGTGAGAAAAATGTCTCCAAGGCATGTCAGAGACCTTCATGGCAGCCCTCCCATCACAGGCCCAGAAACCTAGGAGGAAAAAGTGGTTTCATAGGCTGGTCCCAGGGTCCCCATGCTGTGTGCAGCCTAGGGACTTGGTGCCCTGTGTCCCAGCCACTCCAGCCATGCCTGAAAGGGGCCAACATAGAGCTTAGACCATGCCTTCAGAGGGTTCAAGTCACAAGCCATGGCAGCTTCCATATGGTGTTGAGCCTGCCGGTGCACAGAAGTCAAGAATTGAGGTTTGGGAACCTCTGCCTAGATTTCAGAGGATGTATGGAGATGCCTGGAGGTCCAGGCAGAAGTTTGCTGCAGCGGTGGAACTCTTATGGAGAACCTTTGCTAGGGCAGTGTTGCAGGGAAATGTGGGGTCAGCGCCCCCAACAGAGTCCCTACTGGGGCACCACGTAGTGGAATTGTGAGAAGATGACTACCATCCTCCAGACCCCAGAATGGTAGATCCACTGATAGCTTGCGCCATGCACCTGGAAAAGCCACAGACACCCAACACCAGCCCATGAAAGTAGCCAGGAGAGAGGCCGTAGCCTGCAAAGTCACAGGGACAGAGCTGCCCAAGATCATGGAAACTCACCTGTTTCATCACCGTGACCTGGATGTGAGACATGGAGTCAAAGGAGATCATTTTAGAACTTTAAAATTTGCCCCCCTGGATTTCAGACTTGAATGGGCCCTGTAGCCCCTTTGTTTTGGCCAGTGTCTCCCATGTGGAATGGCTGTATTCACCCAATGCCTGTACCCACATTGTATTTAGGAAGTAACTAATGTGCTTTTGATTTTACAGGCTTCTAGGCAGAAGGGACTTGCCTTGCCTCAAATGAGACTTTGGACTGTGGACTTTTGAGTTAATTCTGAAATGAGTTCCGACTTTGGGGGAACTGTTGGGAAGACATAATGAGTTCGTTCCGACTTTGGGGGAACTGTTGGAAAGAAGTTTTGAAATATCAAGACATGAGATTTGGGAGGGGCCAGGGGTGCAATGATATGGTTTGGCTGTGTCCCCACCCAAATCTTGTATTGAATTCCCAAAGGGACCCTGTGGGAGGTAATTGCATCATGGCAGCAGGTCTTTCTTGTGCTGTGTTATGATAGTGAATAAGTCTCATGAGATCTGGTGGTTTTAAAAACAGGAGTTTCCCTGCCCAAGCACTCATTCCCTCTTGCCACCACCAGGTAAGAAGTGCCTTTTGCCTTCTGCCTTGATTGTGAGGCCTTCCCAACCATGTGGAATTGTGTGTCCATTAAACCTATTTTTCTTCCCAGTCTTGGATATGTCTTTATTGGCAGCATGAAAATGAACTAATTCACTTGTATACTAATACATGATGTTATGTATAAATACATATACACACATGCATAGGAGTGCATGCAGAAACTTTTTTTTCCAACCTAGAGTGGATATGTGATTTAAAATTTAAAATGCTGGAAGATCATTGCTCTGAAGTGTTTCAAGGGCAAGAAATATGCCTTATTTATTCAGAACATATAGCATAGTGTTGGGCACACAGGAACTTTGTTGAACTTAACCAAAATTAAAATTTTAGCAAACTCCTATTCCTGTCTATAAAGGTATTTGTGAAGTGTTTAAAGATTTGGATTAGAAGAGAAAATTTCTTGCCTACTAAACTTGATGTGTATGAGAGTTCTGAGAGAGAACTGAGAAATAAATGGAAAGTAATAGAGAAGAAAATTAATGCTAAGAAAACTTTCATGATTGCAAATGTTTTTTAAAATCATGAGGAATGCAGTTTTAACAGATGTATCTCTGTAGTTTGCCAAATGTAGCTAAAATGCAACATTGTCATAGACTAGAAGATCTATGAAGATTTATAAAAGGGAGTAGTTATTTTTAAAGCAAATGAAATTTTGAACATAAAGTGTGTTGAACGTAAAGTATGTTTGGTAGCCTCAATTCTCCAAGCTCAGAACTACAAAACTCCTTTTAAAATTTGCTTTATAAGGAGCTGCCCCAATTTATATAGTATTTATATATGCCTTGAGATATCTGTCAATCAGTTTCAATTACTAATCTGATAAAAGGAGCCAGAAGTCTAAACCAGAGAGAATTCCAATGAAATAAGTGTGATTATCATATAGCAAATGGCTCTCCCAATTTTAATAAAATTGTAACTCCAGTTATTTACAATTCCAGATGAAGAATGCAGAAAAAAATGTAAGGAAAAGTCATCTTTATGACTTGTGTAAGGATGAATGGATACACAAATGAATAAAATATTTATAAGCTATATGTATTTTAGTGTTGTTTTCAGGGTAGAGTTGAATGTATTATTTGCATACAATATGAGATAGTTGGAAAGGAATTTTTCCTCTAATTAGGTTTTTTTTAAAAAAGGCTTCATGAATATGATGAATTTAGGAGCCTCTCTAGAATTTTTTCTTATAAAATATAATATTCCTATCTTTTCCTGCAGCTGCTTTATTTTAAGCACAGCTGATTCCAATTTAGTTGTTTCTTTAGATTTTTAACATCAAGCCAAAATAAATATCTAAAAATTTGTGTTACTCTTGGACAATTATTTCCTACTCTAAGGCATACATTTCCTGAAACAAAATTATTTTATATCACTCATGATTACCTTTAAAAATCAAAAGAAGTAAATGTATAGTATGAGAGATTTCTCATTAAGAAAAAAATAAAACCTAAGGTATGGTACTGTAATTTAGAACACTTAAAATAATTCCTTAAAATTCTTATTTTCCCTAAAATGATCTTTCAAGGCAGGATAATATGGTATATTTCAAATGTGAATATTTGAGAAATTTTCTTCAAAAGAGGTTTGATTTCCAATTGTCAACATTATATAACTTTCTTTTACATCCAGTGGAGTTGGTAGATTCAACATTTCTGTTAAATAGAAATCAAAAGTATTGGAAAAATGCCTGCAATTTTATGCCTCATTTTATGTGTAGGTGTTTCATTTTTTAATTCACTGAAGAAAAAAAAGATGGCATGAATAAC
Organism: Piliocolobus tephrosceles; assembly: GCF_002776525.5. Classification (NCBI taxonomy): domain Eukaryota; kingdom Metazoa; phylum Chordata; class Mammalia; order Primates; family Cercopithecidae; genus Piliocolobus; species Piliocolobus tephrosceles. Next base: position 51,422,234 of record NC_045444.1, read on the forward strand.
AGTTGTAAATATAAAAGTTCAATTAGAATAACAACTCATTTCCAAACTCACTTTCCTAATCGTCATCACCCCCCAAACTTGAATTGATAGAGGAGCTATTCTGCTTTGAAATCCAATCCGCCATTGACACTGTAGCAATGGGAATCCCTTACTTAGCCATCTTTACTGACAAGCTCATAAGGTTAAAGGACATAACAAAGTGCTAAGAGAAGCCAAGCTGCTCCATGCTCACATTGTGTGCTCTGTGTTGAAACTTCCAGAGGTTTATTGATGCAGTGGGACTAGAAAAATGAGAGCAGAACCAATTTTCTCCATGGCCTTCACCCTTTCTCACAGACCACAAGATAACCACTGTTATCAAAAGGACACCAAGAATTTTTCTCTTCTGCTTTTTGTCAAGCTAAAATAATGATATTTCTTTTATTCTATTCAAGGATGCTTTGGTAGTTTCAATATAAACCTTAGCAGGATATTGCTTACGTTTAAGACAAGTAGTGTATTTTCATATTTTTTCTCTGTTACTAATATGGGAATAGTAAGGGTATTAAAATAATCTTGTATGTAAGTTTGAAGGCTTTCTAGCAAGTTGATAAGTGGAAGAAAACTGTTTTTATAAATGGAGAAAATATAAGGCAATGAATTTTACTGTTTTCAACATATCTGTTACAGAAGATTTGTATTGATAAAAATTAATACAACATATAATGAATCCTGTCTAGGAAACAATGAATTCTTCTCGTAACTGTAAATCTTGAAGCAAAAGTAAAGAAAGAAAATAAGGTAAAAAAAAAAAAAAAAAGATGTATCCAGTGAAATTAATCATCTCATTAAAGGTTGTATTGCTTTCTCAAGTAAAGGAAATTCTGCACTTTAGAAAATCAAAACTAGGTGTATTCCATTAAGACAAGGGCTGAAAACTGACAACCTGAGAACTGAAGACGTGTTTGTTTTGGGCCTCATAGTATTTACTAAAATTAAATTTGCTGAATTTCTACTACTTCCCATTTTTTACTCTGTGCCGATGCACATTTTTTGGTATTTATCTGTTCCTGAAGTCATCTGAGTTTGTGACATCTGCTTTAGAAAGTTGTTATTGTATGAGTTTAAAAAAGTTGAAAAGTGTGTAGGACAGATTCTTTTATATACTACTTGTGAACATGTAAATTATTTACAATATTTTTGGAATATGTTTAGAAATATTTGTTAAAACATTAATTCCTTTGGATCTTCCATATGTCTGCAGCCATTCTATAGAAGGACTCATATGGGTGCATAAAGAATATTCACTGACACATTGGTTGTGAGTAAAAAATTGAAAAAATTTTGAATATCTATCAATAAGGTGTTGATTTAATAAATTATCATAAATTCTTATAATGAAATACTATATAGCTCTTTAATAAAAAAATAAAGTGGCTCTAATATACACTGACATGGAAAAACATCAAGTAAATATTAAATGAAAAAAGGAAGTGGTGAAATATTTTCATATTTCTTTAAAAAACAATCCCATGATGTTAAAATAATATCTTAGTACATTAATAATATAGATCAAACTGATAATAGAACTTGTCCTTGATTGGATGGGATTATAGTGGGTTTCTTATGTTCTAAGCCTCTATTTCTGTAACATTTAAATTATTAAAGCCAGTATATATAATACATAATAAAAAGTGTAAATGCAGATGTTTAAGTCACCAAAACTTTCTATAAAAAATTATCAGGTGAGAAACCACTTTTCTAGATTATACTTGAGACTTGACTTGGCTATTGATACTGTAAGAATAATGGTATATAATATAGTCCAAATTTAAACACTTGTTAGATTATGTTTACTAGCTTTTTGATGCTTTTTTGTTTTCTTATTTAAATAAAATGCATTTTTAGAGATATAGGTAAAATTGCTAAATATGACTCATTCTTAGGAAGAAGAAAAACACTTAAATATTTAGATACATATTTTTCATAAACATAAGAAGAGAAATATTTGGAGCTTCATGAAAAGTAGTATGCTGGGGACTAGGTATATTCTAAATACTTTAGCTGCTGCTGCTTCTTTTTTTTTTTTTTTACCTACATTTTAAAACTCTGTAACAACCTGTTCTGGTAGGAAAAAAAGAACTTCTGGTGCTGGGAAGAAAACCTTGTCATCTCTCTTAATCACAAACTAGGCAGTGGGTTACAAAATAAGCTTGACAAAATTTAGATGCCCTTTCTTTGTAGACCATTTGGTCTACAAATGGAGAGATGATATACAAGATGGCCTTCCTGTCATCAAGGATAGAATCAAGAATGAGACAAGCTTACTTGCAGGGAAAGGAATTTGTGTGCTGGCCTTGGCAAATTTTATGTCTGACCTGATCACAATGACAGGTTTATTGCTATGATGAGAGAGAATAAAAACCTTGCTGGCCTAGAGAGGAACTTGAAAATAAGGAGGGGAACACAGCCTGGAAAATGAGATTATGGCTTGGACTATTGTCATAATTATCAATAGCAAACATATACTGAGAATCTGCTAGATGAAAGAAACTGAATTAAGTGTGGTGAGGCTGATGTTACAAAATCCACATGGGAAGCTGACAGTATGATATATAGTTACACTGTTGATTTAATGCCATATTTAGTCATTCTAGAAACACCAGAATTAGTAGGATTTGAAAATTTCTGTTTCCCACGAAACAATGACTTCTCTTCTCAGAAAAATGTACACAAAAGTTTGCATGTAAAATCAGAGGTCACACATGCATAGTTCCCTGGTTCTACTTTAAAATAATTTTCTTAACACGAGAGATATGAAGGACAGCCTGGTTTTGAACTCCAAGGTATATGCACATTTGTGTGCCAATAATATACTTCCAAACCATTATAACTAAATCTCAACCAAATATTGTCAACACAACTTTTCTAAGCCTTTTTCAATTTAAATACAGTAGCGTCTTACGTATTCCATTTGTTATTAGTTCTGCACGGGCAGCCTCAGAGTTTGAAAATGCAGATTCATTTGACCTCAAATTACTCTTGCTAACCTAGCTGTAAATATTAACCAGGCTTAGACAAGTTTCTTCCAAGTGCATCTGATTATGGTTTTTATTTCTTTCCTAAGAGTCGATTTGACTAAGGTTTCCCCAATGTTTCCATAAATTTCAGCTGAATATGGTTTTCACATGATTCTGCCTGTCAAGAAACATGCTAGTACTCAATGACAACATAAAAACCACGCCTTATTTTTTAAAGTATTGGTTTTGTCAGATGCCAAGTAAATAACGATGCTCTCTAAGATTTTTATATTCTTCTAGGTGTTTATTGACCTTACCTTTATAAAATTACTTTTAGGATTTCTAGAGTGTGTAATGTTAAGCATGTGTCAAGTTATTCAACTCAATGCAATGAACAGAAATGTATGTAAGATATTTTTTGAATTCTGACTCTGCCATGGAGAGATACTTCTGGCAGAATCTGTTCATTCTTCCAAAAGTAATATTTAATCACAACCCACTATATGTAGTTTTTTCATGTGTGCCAGTTATTGAATACAATGTTATATTGCAGGATAGCAAGATTTTAAGTTGTGTTTTCAATTAAATAGATGAATAAAATAATATGGATTGACATTAATTAATACATATTAAGATCTGCTGTAAGACCACATGCTGCACTAGCTATTCCATATTGTATCCTATGTGTGGTATTCCCCAAAGGGAAATTGAAAACAGGATACATAAAACAAACACTCAAACAGGAAACTCTGCCTTCCCTTTCCTCCCGTTATCTCTCCAAAAGAACCACCCACAGCAGTCCAGATCTCTATTTTTTGCATCATTCTATTGTCTCTGCTGCCCAAGACAGAAGATAAGTCACCTTCTTTAAATGTCAGGAGAGAGGGATGGTGGTTAACAAAACCCAACTGTTACTGACACATTCAACTTCGTGCTGCTTTTTCATGTTTATGGCATAGGAAAAAGGAAGGGTGAAAGAAGCTACTTACTGAATGCCAGTGGGTTTATGAATCCTGACCTGGTGAATACTGAGCTTTACAGATTTGTTGGTAAAGACATTCAGAGAGTGAACCACAGGGGACCTAAAGACCCTTAATTCCAGGAACTTCACCTTGAATTTTCCAGATGAAAATATCCCTGCATCCTAGATATATAATGAAGGCTATTTATCTGATCTATCAAATCAATGTCACATTATAAGTAGCTCAAAGAAAAGGTTTTATTATCATCAATTAATATGTCAGTTTTATAAGTATAAATGGGAAAAATTATTATTACTTTAAATTGATTTGTTAAGAATTATTAGCAATTATTCAGAGAGTAACACCTCCTGTCAGAGAGCTCACAATTTTTTAAAAAATTCATTTATGGTACGTCAAAGAAATATCATTATATTGTTCACTCCAAACTTTCTTTTCTGTAATCGTGTCATTTTCAAGTTTTCATACTTTTCTCTTCCTTTTCCCTTTCTCCACACTCCCATTTCTATTTTCTTCTCTTCGTATTGATCTTAGAGTTTCTTTACCTTACCTTAATTAAATTTATGACCTAGAATTACCACTTACCTTCCATTTTTCTTTTGGATTTGTTCAATTCAGAAACATTGATTATCTACCATGTGCACAGGCACTGAGAATCTTAAATGAAGAAGAGATAGCCTTTGCTTGGTGAAACTCCTGAACGTTTTTTTCCCCTTCAGCTCCTGAGGACAGATGAGAAAAGTAAAACTGGAATGTTTGTGGATGAAGAAAGAGAACAGAGTTGGCCTGTATCTTTAGCGTTATTAACCAGGACCCACTGCTCCAGCAGTACCTTCAGCAGTTCACTGGTGGCTACAATTCCTTAGAGAGGCAAGATTATTCATCCCATAACATAGGAATACCTGCATATAAAAATACCTCTGAGAGAAATCCAGTTAAGCTCTTCTTATGTGCAATTCCCAAGACACTTTGTATAATTTCTTTTATTATTTAATTATTATTATTACAAACCACCCTGTCTCTAATTGTGCTGTTTTTCCCCCAAACCAGTAGGAAAGTGGGACAGGCCATTTTGAGACTCTAGGATCCTAATTTTCAGTGATACCTTCGTGACTTTCACTAGCTTTGTCCTTCTTTGAAGATTATATCTGCTTCCTCTCCTTTCCCATATACTTCATAAAGTAGCTAGGTACATATTCTATACCATTTACTCAGTGTTCCCACTTCCATCCAGTCTCTCACAACTCATGGAGAAGAAAGGACATATCTCTTTCTTATTTCCATATGGACTGAAAAAACCGTTGTGTGGAATTGCTTTTGAAATGAACTATTGACATTTTCAATGGCATCTTCCCTAGTATCTTGCCTTGACATTTCTCCCATTTTTTTCATAGTCATCTCCAGTAATAGAAATACATATTCTATTACCTTGCTTTCTGTTGAAGTGCCTTCTTCCCCTCTTAATTAAATAATGAAATGATTTATCTTTGCACTGAGTCTTCAGTGGTATATTTTCTGGCATGTAGCAATACACTTGTGAATACTGTCTTAGAGATACACTTCTCACTTATGAAGGATCTTGCATTTTGCCATTGCTAGGTACCTGTTTAAGTCAATTTTCAAGTAGTAAAAACTATGTTTAACATTTCTATCACTTCTTACTTAAGAATCACCACAAAACAGAGAGAGTTTTCTATTTTCCACATTTGGAAAAGAAATACTCCTAACGATAGCTCATGCTATAAGAAGCATGAGTTATTCTGGAATAGTGGATTGAAAAGGTACAATGTTATTTAAGCAACCAAGACAGGCTCAAAATTTTCGTTGAGTCTTATCGTTTTTCTTTAAAATTTATGCAACCCTTTGCTTTCAACTCCATAGTATGTTTATGTTTGTTGTAATACAAGATGATATTTTGATTACTTAAAGCATTTTCTCTAAGTATTTTTAGTAAAACTGACAGATCAATATGCACTGTTTTTACTCTGTGGCTTCATGTAAGTCCATTATGCCTCCTCTGATAGGGAAGCAGGAATAGACAAGAATTTGCTTTTTCCTTCACTCTGCCCAACTAGTACACTGAATTTTCATGACTAACCTACCTGATTTTCTTCCCAATCATATACACACCTACATTTCCCCTCATTCCAGAATGAACTGACTTTTTACCTGACAACATATAAAAGTTTCCTTTATTTTTTTCCAATATTTGATTATTTTCCCCTAATGGCTATGTATTTTAAACATTTTTGCATAGCTCCTGTAGATGTTTTTGATGAAGAACTTAAAGAAAACAAAGGCTTTAGTCTGTTCCATAATTTACAGTGTGTCTTGAACAGCTGATGTATAAAAAGATGCTTAATAAATGCATTTTGATGATGACTTTTTAATTCATTTTCCACTCCTCTCTTTATAGGATCTTTTTATTTAAATTAACATGAATTCATATTTGCACTCCAAGTGGCTGCCTGCTAGAGATACGGTTAACAATAAGCAAAAAGTCAGAAGTAAGAATAACAATAATAATTGCTGGTATAAAAGTGGTATAAATTGTCAGAATTAATTTAATTCTGTGCCTGAGTTATTTTAATTTTCATGTGAGACTGATTTTTTGCTAGGAGTGTTTGTTAGCAGCTATGCTGGAGCAAACTGTAAGAAACTAGAGGTGCTGGAAATCTGAATAAATCTACAGGTGAAGCCTACTCCTTGAACTTGAGAAAACATCAGAGTTGCTGTTAATGTACAAATAAACCCAAAGGATAAAACCCAAAGGATAAAATCACTAGTGATTGACCTGTAGTCCATCCCCAATAAAATGACACGAAATGACAAGACTCTCCAGCGCAAACCTCTAACCTCTTACTATTCCTGGATAGCAGAGTGCATGTCTCACTGAGGCACAGTGTTGGCAGGCAACCAGTTCTCCCTCTCTTTTGCTCTAAAATGCATTGAATAGGCTGTTGAACTTGTTTATATTATTTGCTCCAGTGGCTTGCCTTGGCAAATTACTCCCTGTCTTTATTGTTAAATTCAGTGTACTGGTAGTGTTTTAATTTTGGTTTGCAGCCCAGTGTTTAGCATTTCCACTAGTGTAAACAATATTGGATAAGTTGATATTCTTTCTGAGACAGAAGCTTATAAAGTTTCTCTTTTCCTCTATTTGGTAGTTTTTTACCCAATAACTTGCAAGTCTTTATTTTTGCATTTAAAATTATCTTAATTCTATGAGAAACAAAATTAATACCTGCAATCTTGTCTGTGCTCTACTGCTGGGCAAGGCAGTCTCCTCCTTATTTCCTTCAAAAGCTTAACGGTGAAGTCAGCTTCTCTTCACTATTCTCTTCACACTAAGCCCGGAGATTCATGCAGACATTCCTGTGTCCCGTAACACACCTCATTGATCTTTCCCATTTTATGTCACCGGTTCATTTTTTTCCCCCAGGAATTCCTGCTGGCTTGTCCCTGTAAGATTCTGGTTACATTCTGAATTACCAATTTAGTCTAAATCTCTAAAGCCTGAACTCTGGATTCTAGTGACTTAGAGGGATAATTCACCTGCCTGGCCCTGTCTGGAAAGGACCATCCATCTTATGTACCTGGTAGCTTGGTAGTCCTTCTGTATTTATCTTTAATATAGTTTCTGGGTAATTTGTGTAATTTATGCATATAGAAATAACCTCACAGGAACATTTTGTATATATTTGTAAAAATCAAATATTTTTACATGGCAGGGTTTTCTCTGAAAAGTATGGCCTTCCAAAGAAAATTTTACATTATAACATCTTGTATTGCTCCAACTGCTTGAGCTTGGAGTCAGTATTTTATATATCACCAAACAATCAACCTCTTTTATTTGAATATTTATCTGAAGAGTCAATTACTGTTTGTAGTTCAAATTCTAGCTCAATCCCCACCTAGAGTTTTTGCCCTTCTCTACCTGAATAGCTGCTATGTAATCACATCCTCTACACCAAATGCATTTTTTTTTTTTTCAGACAGGAAGGACTTCCAGATTCTTTTTTAATTGGATAATTCACATATTGGATATTATACAAATTTATAAAGGAAAGACCCTTTTGCTTTATTCTTTACCTGATCAATTTTCCTGTGGCTTCTAGAATTCTGTCTCTCAGCAGCTCCTGAGCACTACAGAGGTTGTCCCATAGGACACAGATTGTCCTAAGGCCTCTCTCCCCTTCTCTTCAGCTACTTCAAAATAACTTGAAGCTGGAGGTCTCTCTGCCACATAATGGGTGGTGCCTTCCTTCAAAGTTTTCTGCCCATTTATAGCACAGGTTCTTCTCTCTTCCCCTCAGAGCTCTGAGGCACAGCCAACCCAGGTGACACATATCATGGGATACAAAGGTGAATTAGATAATCTCTGCCTATAGAGAACACACATCTAAATGCAATAATGCAATATCTCCTAAACCCTCATGTGGCCACCATAGACCTCACATCCATGATCAGCTCATTCTACTCTTAGAACCTGGTGTCGTGATCTGAGCAGTTGTTTCCATCTCTCCTGTCATACACTTAATGAAGGCACAAGCCTTGATCACCCCAGTGTAGGGTGACTGCTCATACTTGCTAAGGTAATGGTGCATACAGCCAACAATTCCCTTCTATAGAGTTTATAGTTTTCTAATTATTTTTATCATGTCCTAAAAATAAGATCACATAGGTAGAGACCAAAATTGCCTTCTTATTAATGAGGAAACTAATCTTAGCGAGGTCTAGAAATTGAAACTCTGTTCACCACAGCACTGTCCATGCTGACAGTAACTAAATGTACTGTCACAACCTTTGAGGAATGATTAGAATTTTCAAAGATGGTTTTTCAAATTGCCCATTGCCTTCCAGAACTTTTGATACTTCATCTTACCTTTCCTAGCACATCTTAATATTCCTAGCATTTCTTTCTCTGGGAAACTAGTTTGCCTAATACAGAATATCACTGATGGGATTGATCTGTGCTAGTAAATGGCATGGAGAAAGTCAAAAGCTTGAGAACCAGACCTTTGAGAATTAGATGAAGCTTTCAAAAGAAAAATGCCCATACACAGTTTTTTGCATATTATTTCCTAGTATTTAGGAATCTCTTAAAACTCACTGTTTAGTGCATACCTTGTCAGCACTGGTGAAGATGTATGTCTGCACGTGTGTACGTATGAGTGTGAGTGTATATGTACATAACATATGATAAACAAAAGGGCTCCAACAATTCATAATATAATGCAAACTACTTTTTTAAGTTGTCAGTATTTTGTGAACACCTTCACTATATCAAGAAAATATCCAATGTCCTCATACTTTTAATAGCTGCATAATATTGTACCATATGGATGTATCAAAATGTATGATCAATTCCTTATTACTGAATAGTAAGGTTTTTATATTTTCCCACTATTAATAGTGATGTGTAAAGTTAAATCTTTAAATACATATTTGATTATTCTCTCTGTATAAATTCCTAGAAATTAATTTTAAGACTTTTGATAAGAAATGCCAAATCAATGTAAGTTTACCTTGTATATTCTAATTGCAAGTTATCATAGTATTCTCTCTTAGTGATACAATTTTTACATTGGAATAGACATGATTATGTAGGAGTATTCACAGCTCTCAAGATCTCTGATGTTAAGTCTTTATGAAATATGAAGTAGCAAATCCCAATATTTTTTCTGAATTTACTGAGAATCTGTGGTTTAGTAGTAAGTAGCAGTAGACTCTCATTCTCCTCTGAGATAGATCAACCAAGCAGCTGGCTTTTGTTATCAGTCGAAATATGTCATGTGGCTGTGTCCTCTCCTGAGTAGGCTGGGGGTGACAGTTAGCTGGCTTCCTGGGATGGCTGAAATATCTGTTGACTCACACTTAATTTGAGGCCTTGGGATTTTTTTCTACTTTACTAGACCAGGTTGCTTCATTTGTCTTCCTTAACTATGCCAGACATCTATCTGGACTGCAGAACTCCTCTCTAAGCTATTTGTGTATTTTTACATTGTTATTCTTTTATTAATGACATTTTTATATAATTTGTTTACTTTTTTAATTAATAAAAGAAAATGCTGGTAAACACATGGCATGCAAGTTAAAAATACATTTAGCTAGTAAAGAGAAATATAAAAGTTAAAGTGTTTACCTACAATCTTATGAACATTTCAATGATACATTAATAAGATTTGTAACTGGATATATAGTTATTGCCACATTTTCAATATTATTTAGTTGTAGCTTTTAAAGTTCAAATACATTGTTTTCTATCTATTTTTTAAAATTTGACATGGGAGATGAGGAATAAGACATCTCAATCATCAAACTAAATTATTTTCTTTCTTCAAGATTATGTTAATGCTCTTCTAATAAGTGTAGAAGGTGGTTATAATGCTAGGATTTAGCTGATTTTTTAATTTTTAATTTTCAAGGGTACATACTAATAGTAGGTATGTTTATTTATGGGGTATATGTGATGTCTCGATACAGGCATACAATGCATAATAATGGCATCATGTAAAATGGGGTATCCATCTCCTCAAAGGATTTAGCTTATTTTGAAGTTGCAATAAAATTAGTAGTTTCCAGTCATTCAATAAATATGATTGAGCTTCTACTCTATGCAAAGCACTTTTCTAGGGCCTTGAACACATCAATAAAAAAAGAGATCAAGATACTTGCCCTCCAGTATCTTAACTTTCTAGTGAAGAGAGATAGACAAGGTTAATGAAATATTATATTATGTTTGTATATTTTATATGTATATACACACAATGTTTGAATATAATATAATATATATTCTGTATATGTAAAATATATAAAATATACAGTATGTTAGAAAGTGATGTGGAATAAAATAAAACTTGAACTAAGTAAGTGGAATCTGAGGTACAGACTAGAGGGACAGAGTGGCTGGACAGATTAGCTTTACTAAGAGAGGAAAAGAATTGAAAGAAATTGAGTAGGTAGTCAAGGAGTCATCTGGAGAAATAGTGCTCCAGGAAAAGGGAAGAATTAGAGCAATGGCTGTCAGGCAGGAGCAAGCCTCCTTCTTGACAGCACAGCAATGAGGCCACAGACAGCTAGAAATGCTGATTAAGGAGAGTGCTGTAGGTGATAAAGTCAGCAGACCTAAATGGTTCTTTTGGCTAATGAAAGACTAATTATTACTCTGATTGAAAGGGAGAACCATTGGAGGGTTTTGAGAAGAGGGTGACACGATCTGACTTAGATATTTAAAAGGATCTACCTGGCAACTGTGTTAAAAATTGACTGTAAAAGAGAAAAAATGTAAGAGATCTTCTCAGGAGGCTTGGACCAGAGTGAGAGAGTAGAGCAGAAGGAAGTGGTTTGATTCTGAATATATTTTGAAGGTAGATCCAACAGGATTTGCTGATAACTTGTGAGGTGCTAGAAAAGGGTGGAAAATTAGAAGTTCACGTGAGAACATAATAAGTTTAAAATATCCTTGTACACTGAGGATACAAAGAAAGTAGTTGCCCTGGGACACGCAGTTCAGGAGAATAGTCTGGAGAGAATATATAAGCTTGAGTCATTGACTTGAAAATGATGTCTAAAATCATGAGAGACCGTAAGATCACCAAGAAAGTTAACATAAATAGAGAAAGGAATCAAGAATTGAGACTTAACCCTCTACAGTTTAACGAAAAGATCAGGAAGAAAAGGAGAACCAGCAAAAGAGAAAGAGAAGGACCAATCAGTGAAGTAGGAGGAAACCCAAAAGAATGGGTGGTATGGGCCACAAGTAAAGAGTGTGCATCAGTGAGAATAAGGCGACTGGTTGTGTCAAGTGTTTCTGATGGATAATGAAAGGGGAACAGAGAATTGACCATTGCATTCAATACCATGGAGACCACTGGTGGTGTTGACGAGCATAGTTTCAGTGAGCTGGTGATAGTAAAGGCTAATTTATATGGTTTTATGAGAAAATGGGTGGAGGAGATTTAGAGTGTGTATAAACAATTCATCTCAGGAGTTTTGCCGCAAAGGAGAGCAAAGAAAAGGGGCAGTCACTACAGGAGAAATGGTGTGAGAAGGTTGTTAATATAATAAGTGGGAAAAATAACAGCATGCGTAGGTTGAGAATAATCCAGTAGAGAGTGAAAAATTAATGATGCAGGAAAATAAAAGAATTGCTGGCCCAGTGTCCCTGAGCAGGCAAGTTAGGATGGGATTTAGCACAGAGGGGCAAGGAGCATATTAAATAAATTTGTAATATACATTGACCTTGACAGGGTCATTATAAGCAATTCAAAAAGTTCAAAATTCTGGTGGAGATGGAAAATATGTAGAGAGGTATCTGGGTTATTGTCACTTATTTCAATGTTATGAATTCTTAACAGGGTCATGGGGATGTAAATGTCTTATTTACTCTGTGTGCCTGGTGCCTAGGATGAGTCCTGGCCCATTAAATAGATATTTAATAAATATTTGCTAGCTGATTAAGTGATGGGAATGTTTTATTTTCTTCCCTTTTATTTGTGTTTCTTAAATTTAGAAAAATGAATATGTATTACTTTTTAAATTAAAGAATAAACATTGCTGATCTTAAAGAGATAAATAGATCCAGGAAGATACAATTAGTTGTTTCAAGTAAAATGTAATATTTGAACAATAATTTACGTCAAGTAATTTGCTAAACACTCTATAATGCAGAACCAAAATAAAAATTGATACTAGATTGCCTATTCTTTGTTATTATTTGTTTGCGGTACATAAAGTTAATTATGTGCTATTAGCCCCACTTTATAGATGAGGAAACCAAGGCTCAGAAATGTTAAGTACCTTGCCTGAAATCATAACATGAAGTGGAAGACCTGGACTGCAGCTAAGTCTGTCTAATTCCATGCTCAATACCCTTCTTCACAAATATCTGTCTTCTGTTTGTTTGTTTTTGATTTTTTGTTTTGTTTTATTTTGTTTTGTTTGAGAGAGAGTCTCGCTCTATCACCCAGGCTGGAGTGCAGTGGCGCTATCACGGCTCACTGCAACCTCTGTTCAATCGGGTTCAAGCGATCCTCCTGCCTTAGCCTCCGGAGTAGCTAGGATTATAGGCGCCCGCCATCACGCCTGGCTAACTTTTGTATTTTTAGTATAGACGGGGTTTCATCTTATTGGCCAGGCTGGTCTTGAATTCCTGACCTCGTAATCCACGCGCCTCGGCCTCCCAAAGTGCTGGGATTACAGGCATGAGCCAGGAAGCCCAGCCTGTCTTATGTAACGCTGGTACTCTACATACAAATGCTACCTAAAAGCTCAGTGCCATATTTTCTTCGAGTCAGATTCATTCTAAACAATTTCTTCACCATATAAATTCAGAACAGTTTTCCGGGGGCTTTATTTTGACTTAAATAGTGTTTTTAATTAGTAGTCTTTTAAGAAATATAGAGCACATTTAAATGAGTTCAGAGAATCTTCCTCAAATGATGTAATGTTTAACCAGGTTTTCAAAATAATAGGTACATATCTTTATTACCTGGAAGAAAGGAGGGATTTAAAATATGAAAACCTATCTATAATTGGGATCCTGGAAAATTTACAAATCAGGAAGTGAATTACTTACATTTTTTTCCAAAGGTGTATTTACAACTTAGAGAGAAGTACAGCATTTAAGTCAGTTTCAGCTATGTTCTGATTTTCTTAAATTGAAGTACATTAGTAAACATTGTAAAAATATTTTCAAATTATATTAAATATATTAAGCAAAAAGTGAGTTTCCTTCATATCTTTCTCCAATTTACTCCCTTCTTAATTGATAACCACTGTCTATATTTTTTGTGCCTGTCTTTAAGTCTTTTTCTGTGGACAGTAAAAAATGCTCTCTCGGTATTCTTTCTGCTTTGAAACATACTGATGAACCTCATTCATTTTTATATCTGTAGACCATCCCTTACTATGACGTCATTACTCATTTAACTATTTCCATAAGGAAGGACACTTGAAATTCTTTTCAAATTTTCAGTATCACAAAGAATGCTACAGTAAGCACCTGTGTAATTCTGGGGAATGTATTTCTGGACATGGAATTATCAGTCAAAAGCTTTGTGCTTTGAAAAGCTTTCACAGACAATGCCAAATTACTGAACAAAAATACTGTATCACCAATGTTGTAGACAAGAACCTGCTTCCCAGTCCCTTGCCAGTACTGAATATTGTCAGTGTTAATATCTGCCAATCTGGTGTGCATTTGTTTAATTGATATCTCTGGGTTTCAATTTGCATTTCCTTGATTATTAGAGAGATTGAGCATCCTTTCATACACATATTGACAGTTTGAATTTCTTTCTTTTATTAAGTACCTGCACAGAATTCAAAATATGCCCAATTCCTCAATGATTTCTTCTTTAGGTTTTACTGAAATATTTCAGAGGGTACTCTAATTCCACTAAGGAAATAAGAGTATATTTGTAGTTATTTTCAAACTGGAAAGACTTTCTTTTTGCAGGATATTTTTTCTTGACTACAAAAGTAACCATACTAATGGTAAGAAAAAGGATTCAGATATGCAGATAATTATAAATAAAAAAGTATTAAGAACACAATTAAGAAAAATCTGAAAATCACTCTCAATAATGACCTCAAGTTACCCACTGTTAAGGTTGGGGTACTTATACATCTATGCTTTACGTGGGTTTTTAGTACACCATTTTACAAAGGTGACAGAGATGATATGTGTTGTTTCCAAACCTAATTTATTTTACTTTTATTGTGAAAATAATGCATGCTTGTAGTAAAGCATGCAAATGCCAAAAAAAGTGTGATGTGAAATGCAGAAGTCTCTGCTCCACCCTTCCACTATGAAAATTAATTTGTGGTTTGCTAAATTCCTTCCTCAAAAACTGTCTGCCATTTTGGTATTCAACCATTTAGAAGGACTACTTAAGAATAGTGAGGTGGAAATTCTCTCAAAATATTTGCTGGAAATAATCAGAATTTTGCATCTCCTAAAATACCATGTTAAAACTTAGGATTGGGGGTCTTAACATGATTGGATTCCCATTTCTGCCACTTACTAATAGTAGGATCTTAACTATTATTTCACCCCTCCTCAGCCTCCTCAATTGTAAAATGAGATTAGTAACACATACTTCTCCAAGATACTCTGAGGATTAAATGGCAATACCACTACCTGACACACGGGGAAGTATCCAGTAAATATGATTTGAATTTGAATTGTCCAAACTACTCTATAGAACTATATTTATCTTATAGCTAGTTTTATACAGGAAATAACATATTGACCTTATTTATTTATATACAATAGTCTGTGTTTTATCACAAAGATGACGAATAAGATTTCTTTTTAAGTGTCGTATATAACATAAACACTACGCTAGGTCATAACATTTTCTTTTCAAACAAAAGGAGTCTAAATTGTGTAGAAATCATTATGTCCTAAAAATCAAGAGAAACATAACCCTAAATGAGCAAGTACATAAAATCTACCAGGAACCAGTCTGTTCTTTTTAAGGGACATATTTAATTCTGGGTATCTCACTATTTCTGTGATGAATCTGTTGTGGACTCGATAGTCTTTAAATAGCAGATTTAGCCAGAATTGTGTCAGAAATTAATATGATCCATATTCATGGCATTTTCAGAACTACTCCTTTAGGAATTTCTTTTCTAGTCTGGATAAAAAGAATTAACAATTAAAAATATCTTCCCCCTGCTTACCTTCCTTTTAACTTCTTTTTTTTTTTAATTGTTTTTCTGAAGTAATGTCTTTTTTCTTTTTTGTTTTTAAGTAGTAAAGGTTATCATAGCTTACTTGAGGCAATCTGCTTTTGAATTCTTGAATGCTTTAAACCTGGCGACCTAATCTACTCTTAGCTATATTGAGATTGTCCCGAAAAGCTGTAAAGGAATAATTTTGAGCTGGAGATTCATATTGTGAAGATGATTTTATTTATAATCTGTGCTAATAGAGACTACAGTGTTAAGGAATCTATAACTCAGAACCCTGTGAAATATGGTAGGGGCCAGAATAGTTGTCATGTTTTCTAGTATGAAAATATAAATGCTTTTCCAAGATTCATAGCTGAAATTTAGACAGTTTTGTTGGGAGAGTTGAAAGTCAGGGTAGTAAATGTAAATTTAAATTTGAGACTAATTTGAAAGTTTATACCTGTAGTCAGTTAATACAAGTTAATCGCAACGTGGTTACTAAATTAGGCAGATATTTGGTTTCTCCAGCATAGAAAACGCAGGGGTTCCATCCAGTTTTTTACTCTTTTATACCTCTAAGTAACTTATCCAACCCTATTTAAGCCTAAATGTGGTAGCTCTCAATTACATATAACATTATTTTTCTCAATGAGCTGTTTCATTTTTGTCTATGTCATTTAAATCCTCACAAAATCACGGAAAGACATGTCTCTTCACTGGCACTCAAATTGGGAAGAATTGAAGGGGTGGAAAATATGATACAATGTAGCATGGCAAGGAGATAAAGACCATATTTTTTCTACCCATTAAAACCCGCGACAAGGCCACAGAGGCCCTGGAGTAAAATGAAGATTCATTGTATGGCAGCCTACAGGAGCTTTCAGTCTTGTTGTAGTCCATATGGTGCAGACAACGTGTCCTTTCACATTTGTATTGATGTTTAGAGATAATCATCAAAATGACCTTGAGAATGTGGAGATGAAAAAAAGATATCAGTTCAGTCCTTGATTTTTCTATACTCTGTCACACCTCACTAAGGAATTATAACATTTTAGAGTGGGAAGTATTTTTTAAATCTTTAGCAATTAAATTGCCGTTATACATATAGGACCTTGAGTATTCTAAGGTCTGGCTAAATATCCCTTGCTTTAGCAAGGAATTTCAGATGTAGTGAAATGTTAAACATTCCTCTCAGAACCATGCTGATCATTGTTAATGATTTGAGGACAAAAACAAGGACATTAATAAAAAATCCATCATATTTTTAAATGGCAATGTCAATGCATGAACAAAAAGATTTTTAAAAGTAAAGAGAAAGATATGGGTGCCAAAAGAAAATAGGCAAAATGTTACTTTGATATTGTAGAATATTATCATAAATAAGACTCTATTTTAGAGAGCATTTCAATATATCAGTGAGCCTGTGGATAAATTATAATGTGGTTCTGCGGGAGAAAGAAAAATCAAGGGGAACAGAGTGGACAATTTATTTTGAATAGAGTGGGAATGGTATTAACAGCTCAATTAAGTGCCAACAGTTTAGAATTAGCTAAGAGTCATTGTCTTCCTGGGACAAATAAATTCTAGCTGTTCTAACTTGCTTTATGTTTCACATGAAGTGTGAACTAAAATATGCTTACGTTGTTCCTGTTGACAACAGAGCAAACCAAAAAAGGCTTCATTAGCTGAGTAGAAATAAAGATTCATTCATCCTTGTTTTCCAGAACACCATCAAGGCACACTATTCTTCAGTTTCTATATTTAGAGCAATGTAGGTATATTTTCACAGGATAAATGTGGCACAATCCATCCTGAATCTTGCCCATTCCTTGCTGTCCTACTTTCTCCCTCTGTCACTTGCACATGCTCACTGGTTAGTCCTTGGGAGGCTACCATCCCTCCTCGGGCAAGGAATGCTTTCAGAGTCGGTTGTTCTGTGCAAGAACAGCCATTTGGGAAGATGATGGATATAAGCTTTTTCTCAAACATGGTTTCCCTGCATTTTTAGTTTTGCCACATAACCTGCCCTTCTCCACCTCCCCTGCCAAAGAAGACTTACTTTTTTTCCCCAATTCTGAAATCAGCCTCTTATATCTACTTTCTCTTACCTTTTTCTATCATCTGCCTCCAGAACTGGACAGCTTTTATGGTCCCTTCTTATGCTATCATTCTTTGATTCCAAATATTCCTAAGCTTTAGATTTAATTCCAAGGTTGTTCCCAAATGGAGTATTGAAGTTCCTATTTCACACCTGTTAATTCAAACTAATACCCCCAGTCATTTCATCTCAACTCAGAGCCCTAGGCTTACATACTGTTATGTGTTCTCCCAACCCCAATATGAACTCTATAAAACAATGTTGAAACAGACATTGGAAAAGTTCCCACCAGGAGAAAATGAAGTTTCCTTCACACCTTATTTCCATGATGCCTTATTTATTTTTCACAAAATCTTTTAGTCTCCCCCGATACCCAAGTGAATAGTGGGAACTCCTGCTGCCCTCTGTCTGCCACTGATCTTTCTTTCTCTGTTGTCCCTTGGTACTAAATCACAAGTGGAGATGGAGAAATTTTAAAATAAAAACTCTCACATGTGTCTTATTGTATCCAGTCAGTTTCAAAAGCAGTCAGTTTCAAAAGCCCCTGCAGATCTTGCTAATAGCTATTCCTGTCTAATTCTAGCTGTTCACTGCTAAAATAGAAAGCTGGGAGAGCAAAGTTGTATTCCCAGAAGAATTTAAAACTGTGGCACTTCATAACAAGTAAAAATGAATTATGTTTAATAAAGTGCTGATTTGCAAACTGTATGGCTGTACTCTGAAACATTGGGTTACCACTCTGTTTCTTGTAGCAAAAAAGAATATGCGAATTATTTTAAAAAATCTCAGAACTCCAAATGCGTTTAGGCTGTGATGTCAACCTGTTTTCAAGTGAGCCAGATACATAGAAGGAGAGCTTCAGAGAGCATTTTAAGAGTTGCAAAACAAATACATAAATTCAATAAATATGAAAAGTGTGAAAAAACATTCATATTTATTTTCATTGGGGAATCTAACCTATTATTATGGCACAATGATAAATCATCAAGACAGCTACATTCCTGGCTTAATAAAATTTTATGAAAAACTTTATCACCACAACATGGGGAACCCAGGCTGCTGAGGGTTCTGACACAAAATCTTGGATCACATTTCTCTCTCCACATCTTTCATTTATCAGCATATTGGTCAGGGTGGCTCAAGTGGAAATTTAATTAAAAGAGAAGAAAGCTATTAGTTTTTCTGCGAACATCTAAATAATGATCTTATGGAATTCTCAATTAATGTAAATGTGTTGTATGCTAAAATAGTCTCAAGGTAGGATTCCACTTGCTGGTGCTCTTAAGCTGCCCACTTGAGACCCTGCAGCTATTTCTTTCAGCAATCTGAACAGAAAACCAACCAACCATGCATTCCAGCACAAAGCTCATCCTCAGTCAATCAGTATAAGGTGAGATATACTTTGGGTTTTGCAACAGAAGTTAGGCGATTGTCAACTGCGGACACAATAGGATAATAGAAGTTAAAATTTATTGAGTTCACCATGAACCAGGTATCTGATCATCACTTTATAGTTACATCTCCTTTAACCCTCAGCAACCTAAAAGGGGCAAATTATCATTATCTTCTTAAACAGGCATCCTGCGACCCTCTATCACCTTCCCCTTCCCTGAAAATGTTAGATCTTGTCTCACTGTTTTTCTCTCTCTCATACCATACCTTCATAATTCTATCTTTTTTTTTTTTTTTTTTGAGATGTGTGCAATCTTGGCTCACTGCAACCTTCTCCTCGTGGGTTCTAGCAATTCCCCTGCCTCAATATCCCGAGTAGCTGGGACTACAGGTGTGTGCCACCATGCCTGACTAATTTTTGTAGTTTAGTAGAGACAGGGTTTCACCATGTTGGCCAGGCTGGTCTTGAACTCCTGACCTCAGGTGATCTGCCTGCCTCAGCTTCCCACAGTATTGGGATTACAGGCATGAGTCACTGTGCCTGGCCATACCTTCATAATTATTTGTAATATCAGTGTTCATGTAGATTATTTTTCCAGTGGTAGTTTTGTGATTATGTTCTCCAACCCTGTTACGTTTCATTTTTTTCCCTATGTATGTACCATACATATTTTTATGACCAGTAACTGTAGTCTTTTCATTATCTCAGTCTCAAGCAGCCCACTGTCTAGCCCCTACCTCCTATCTTTCTAGCTGTCTTCTTCCAGCCATCAGAATCCTATAGCTCTTCAACTTCACTGGGACCTACTCTACATAGATCCCACCACCTTTCCAAGTCCATCCTTCTTTACTAAAATAACCTAAATTTCATCGTCCATCATTGTAATCACTTCCTTAAGTTTACTTTCAATTCCCTTTGCCCATCTCTCTTGCTTTATAGTATATGCATGGTATGACCCCATATTCTATACCTATTTTCATACAGCCAAACATGGCTGGAGAAAGTGCACAACTGTGCTAAGGTATTTCCATTTAAATTCATAACCGCTAATTTCAGCTGAATATAGGTGGTAGCCACCAATTCTTATTTCCCAGATCCACTCATTTCCTCCCTATCCAGAAGATTTATTTCTTTTATTACTGCAAAACTTCAGTTTCTCTCCGCCCTCATCTTCATGGTCTTGTTTCCCATTTCACTGATAAAATAAAAGCAGAATAGAACTTCCATAAGCTTTCCCACAAAATTTCTACCTTCCATTTGTCATTATGGATGTTTGTGTTTCTATCCAAAGCCAGCTACTCACCTGGTGCAGTAGGTCCCATTTCTTGTTGGCTACCCAAAGACACTGCTCCCAGCGGATGCCTCACTGTCCTACATCATCATCTCCTTCTACTATATCATTTTTATCAGTATACAAATATACTGGCTTTTAAAAGACTTTACAAATGAAAAGTTTCTTTTCTGCCATGTCACCTTCCATCTACTGCCCCATTTCTTCCCCATCTGCTTAGCAAAACTCCTTCAAAGAGCTATTTATCCTCTGATCAGGCATTGTCTTTACAACTTCGTCAAAACTATGAAGATCACAATGCCTTTCGCGTTTCTAAGTCTAATTGTAAATTTTCAGCCATCCACTTACTTGGCCTATCAGTAGTTGGAGAGAGTTGATCACTCCCTCATCCCTCATGCATGCTACACAACTCCCCCCACTCCTCATTTTTTTTAAGACGCTCTTTGCTGCCAGGAAACCACACTCCTGTTTTTTCTTCTATCACATTGTCTGCCTCTTAGATTCCTGTGCTGGTTCTTCCTTATTTCCTCCATCACTGAACATTGGAGTACACAGGACCTAGTCCTTAGACTGCCTCTTTTTCCTGCCTAGGCTTTAAATATTATCTGTTCACTGGAAAATTTTTATCTTTAGCTTGAAATCCTTCCATGAACTTCAACTTTTATATATAGCGATAGATAGAACTACCTATTTGACATCTCCACTTGAATATGTAATAGACATCTCAAAGTTAAGTTGAACTAACCTGAACTCTTGTTCTTACCCATCATTCTGAAAACCTTTGCAGACTTTCCCAGAACAAACTGCTAACATCATTACTGTAACTGCACAGGTGAGGATCCTTGGACTCAAGATTGTGTCCTCTCTTTTTCCTCACCCAACATTTAGCAAATTCTTTTGGCTTTACTCCAAAAGATGTTGAGAATAAATCATTTTTTACTACAATGTGATCAAGCCACCATCATCTATTATCTGGATCTTTGGAATAGCCTCCTAATGAGGCCCCTGATTCCACCTTGCTGTCCTTTCAAACAGTCAGAGTCATCTTAAACCTTGTGCAGATCATTTATTCCTCTGCTCAGGACTCTCCACTGACTCTTTATTTCACTCAGAGTAAAGGTCAAAGTTCTTACAATGGGCTGCAAATTATAACACTGTCTGCTATTCTCTTACTTCCCCGATCACATCATCTACATCTGACTTCATCTCCTCACTCCCTCACTTGCTCACTCATCTCCAACACTCTGGCATCCTTGTTAGTCATTGAACATCTTAGATCCTTTGCATTTGCTATTTCTTCTTTCTGGAATTCTCTGTACCCCAGATATTCTCTTGGCTTACCTCCTCACCTCCTTCAGGTCTTAGTTCAAATATTGTTTCTCAATGCACCCTTCCCTAATTAGAAAAAAAATTGCTTACCACCCCCTGAAACACAAGACTCTACATCCTACTCCAATGAACTTACCACTATCTGATATACTGTATATTTTAGTTAGTTTCTTTTTGCCTACATATTTGCTTTGTCCCCTTTTTCTTCCACTTCCACCAGAATGAAAGCCCCTTGAGGGAAAGATTTTTTGTGTGTGCCTAGAATAGTACCTGTAATACAGATAGCATGTGATCAATAGATACTTTTCCATGAATGAATTGAGTTTTCGTTTTACAGATGAGGAAACTGGCTTCAAAAGTACAAAGCCCAAAACCATAGAGCAAGTAAGCTGTGCCACTAAGAATAGAATGTGAGCAATATGACTCCTGTGGCATATTTTTGACCCTTTTCTCCTAGAGGGCTCTAAATGGCTTGCCAAGTCATTCAGCCTCTTCTTTTGGGCCTGTTTGCCAGATATTAGAGTAGGAGCTGGGTAGTCAATGACTCACCTACCATGCTTTGCCTACTCATTGATAGTGAAACTGAGATGGTTACACAGGCAAGAAGGACCGCTTTCAATATAATTGGGCAAATAAAATGGAAACAATGACAAAAGGCTCTTATCCCAGTTTTGTGAATTCAGAGGCTGAATCTTAATATGTGAGTAGGCATTAGTCAGATAAAGAGAAGAGGAGCTATTTTAGATAATAGGAATAGCATGTGCAATGTCGTGGAGGCATAAGTTTGCATTTTATGTTCAGTTTCTATTATTGGGGAATAAAAAGCAACATAGGATATGATCAAAGATAAGACTGAGACAGGAAGTGGAGTCCAGATGGTGGAGGGACTTGGTGCCATGCCTAGTATCTTCACAGTCTATCCCTCAGGAGTTTAGCAGGGGAGTTCCTTTGTTTAGATTTGTGTTTTAGATTGTCTACCTGGTAACACTGTGAAAAGGGGAACCAATGACTAGACCAGTGCCATGATCTCTTTAGGAGAAGACAGCAGTAGCAGGGATGCTGCTGAAGGTGCAGAACTGAGAAACATTTGGAGGAAAAGTCAGTGATTATCAGTGACTAAATAAGTCAAATTAGTGGTAGGAAAGGAAAGTATTGAGGGTAATTCCAGGTTTCTTGGATTCAGCAACTGGGATAGCGCTATTGGACCAAGGCATGAGATGCAAGAGGAAAGGGATGTTTGATGGCATTGACTATAGATTCACTGTTTGACACATTGACTTTGTGATTTCTGAGGCAAATCCAAGTGGTGAAACAAGTTTGAAGGTCTAAAGAGATCTCAAGACTAGAGACGTAGATATGGAGGTCATCTACAAAAAAAAAAAAAAAAAAAAAAAAAAAATCAAACCCTGAGAATGGATTAGATTGCCAAGGCAAACAGAAAGGGAGCAGGAAGTAGTGGGTCAAGAACTCTGGGGACCTCCAAGTGGGAATGGTTGCAGGAGAGAAGGTTGGATGAAGAGGGACCTGCACGGCAATCAAGAATCAAAAGTCAGAGAGGTGGAAGAAAACTAGGAGCATTTAACGTGAGTGACAAAAATAGAACATTTCCAAATGTCTGAGAAAAATAAGAAAAAGAATATCTGTACTGAAAAGATCAGTTTTAAAAGATCGGTGGGAGCAGATTCATTGAATCTGAATGAGAGATGAGAAATTAGAATAATTCTCAAAAATATTGGACATAAAATGAGGGTGGAACAATATCAATAGAGCAATGCAAGAAGAGCTTCTCTTGTTTTGGCTTTTGAATAAAATGAGAGGGTGTGATCTGAACTGATAGTTAGCCTGAACACACTGAAATTACCCAATAGTTGTTTACAGCTGGTACCAGCTCTAATTGACTAACTTATCTATTTGGATTGGTTAGAAACTAGAGTCATTGCTAAATATTTTTAATATTCTCCTCAGTGTGATTATAGGCTGAGGGGAAGTCGAAAAGGAAAAGTGGCAAAAGTGGCCATCTTATATAGCAAGGGTCAGCAAATTATGGCCTGTGGTACAAATCTGCCTCACTACTTGTTTGTATATGGCCTTCAAAGAGTGGTTTTACATTTTTATGTGATTGAAAAAAAAGAAAGAAAAGAACACTTCGTGACACATGAAAATGTTATTAAATTCAAATTTTAATGTCTATATATAAAGTTTTATTGGAACACAGTCACATTCATTTGTTTACATACATTTATATATTTGTTTAACTGCCGCTGCTTTCACATTAAAACAACAGAGTTGAGTAGTTGTGATGGCAACCATATGTTTTGCAAAAGCCTAAAATGTTTACTGTGTGGCTTTTTACAGAATAAACTTGTTGACCCCTGATTTATAGTATCATATCGGTGAAGAAAGAGGGAGAGGGAATTAGAGAGAGGGAGAAAATAGGATCAAGGGCACATAAGGAAAGATTGGCCTTGAAAAGAATAAAAGGATACTTCGTCTTGTAAAACTGGGGGAAAGGATGATAGGACTGTGCAAATATAGACCAGTTTGTTGATGCTGGAGGAGAAAGAGGAGGGAGCTCCCCCACAACCATATATACCCCACACTCTAAGTTAAATGTGTTGGCTGCCATTGATCATGACATTTTAGAGGACAAAAACTGTGTCGTATTCATCTGTGCCTCCCCCACAGCTTTCAGCACAGTGCCTTCCTTTCAGCCATTCTCACTAAATATTTAATTGAATCCCAGGTGAAACTCTATTATAAGCACATTCCTAGAAACCTCTGCCCTTAGGGGCTTGGATTTAATTCTCTTACTATGTAGCCTGCATTTATTAAAGTTTGATGTTATGTTTAGAGGTGTGAAGAAAATGGAATCCGGTTTCTTAGTTAATTTTCACTTTGCTAAATGGAGTCAATATTGTTAGAGAGAGTTAATATTCTTATTAATATTGGCCATTTTTCCCTTTTTTCAACCTGAATAGTTCCATAAATTACTAAGGGAATTTTGAGAATAAATATTATACAAAGATAAGGTATTCATGCAGATTTTTAAAAGCCACTAACAATGTAAAATCAGGACCACTGGGAGAGTTGAAAAATTAAGGGGGGAAAAAAACTATTGTACAGTAGAGAATATGGCAACATTTGGTTATTTTATTTGGCCAGCATGGTGGATTTTAAAAGTCTGAATATTAATGCCCTTGGGTATACTCTACTCATTCACTGCCATTGTCACAGTTGCTGGTGTCTTATACCTGCTCATACAAATATACTGCCAGCCTGGATCTTAAAATAATTTAAATGTATAATTGCTGATGAAGGGTTATCTGAAAGCACAAGAGCAGTCCACATGACCTGCTTGGGGTTTACTTTTTATGGTGGAATGTATATTTTCAAAGGTTTTACATAAGTTAGTGAGCAATTTTCTCTTCCTTTAGGGAGGACCATATCTGTATCATTTAAATTGCTATTTACATTTAAAAACCATTTGTAGAAAAAAAAATCCATCATTCCATTATTAAACAAGGGGAAAATATTCAGGTTAAGATAATAAAAGAGTTTGTAAGACACACACACACACACACACACACACATTTACATGAATATACACATTTACTCTGATTAGTCAAATCATCAGATCCCTCTTGTTTCCTATGTAGCCATGACAATTACAAATTAAAAAAAATTAAACAGCATGCATGTGAAAGTGTCAATGATTTTACCTACTACTCAATTGATTGTGAATAGGAAAATTAATTTTGCCAGCACTCAGTTATCTAATGTTCTTTAGTTCCCCATAATCAATCTTTGCATCTCTAAAGGGAGCTGTGCAAGTGGTGACCTATAATGACATTCATCTTCCCATGATTATTCCCATTATTAATCTTCTAACAGGCATAGGTTGCTGAAAGGGATACTCTAATGTGACTGATGACAGTGGTATAGTACCCAACTAACCAAATCTACAAACTCATCTAAAGAATCTATGGTACAGCATAGACTAGAGTGCAGCATAGGCTTCAATAACGTGATGTGTCAGAGACTACTGAGAGAGAGAGAGAGGGAGAGAGAGAGAGAGAGAAATGTGCAAAGAAGAAAAAAGCAAATTACTTTACCTGTTAATCATATAAAAATTGGAATATAGGAGTTTTTATTTCTTCTGATTGTTTTCATTATATTCAAAATTTTGGTTATCTGGTACTTTGCTACTTTTATTAATAAATCTCTCTGGTACTAGAAAAAGAGCCTGGTCCATGAAGGTGAAACATACAAATAATACAGTCTGTCAACTATTGATCTCTACTGATGAAAGTGTCCCCTCTAAGCTCACTTGTTCTGCATGGTATAATACTCCTCATAGATAAAGGCTAAGTGAAGTAAGATATGGTCTTTAGTTGAACAAGCTTTTTACTATCTTAATTTTTAGCTTTCTAACTGGTAAACCTTTAAATACACTAGACCAAGATAAATGCTGGGAAATTGACATTTTTAAAAAAATGAACAAAAAATAGTTTATTAATAGACTTTATGCAAGGAGTCCCAGAGTCATTCACAAGTAAATAAAAGAAAGGGATGTGTGATGAAACTAATAGTGATACTAATGAGGAAAATCGGGCTCTATTGTCACCATTTAGCTTTGACACGTTAGAAAGTAAAATAATACAATTAAAACAAGAGATCTATAAAAACAAATATTAAATGTATTATGCACTTTAAGTATCTTCCTATTCTATTTGTCCCATATTATGAAATCACTCTGAATGCAATTTTTTTTTTTTTTTTTTTTGAGATGGAGTCTCGCTCTGTCACCCAGGCTGGAGTGCAGTGGCGCGATCTTGGCTCACTGCAAGCTCTGCCTCCCGGGTTCATGCGATTCTCCTGCCTCAGCGTCCCAAGTAGCTGGGACTATAGGCACCCACCACCACTCCCTGCTAATTTTTTGTATTTTTAGTAGAGACAGGGTTTCACCGTGTTAGCCAGGATGGCCTCGATCTCCTGACCTCCTGATCCACCCTCCTTGGCCTCCCAAAGTGCTAGGATTACAGGCATGAGGTTATATTTTTCTGAAACTAACAGATTATTTTATACTCCTCCTTATCCAAAGACAAAGATTACGATTGGATTCTATTGCTTTCCTTAGGAAATGTTCTTATTATTTTACCCAGAAATTTTCCCCTAGTTATATAGTGGAAATGTTTATTGAATGGGAATATCAATGTAAATAGTATAGATACAGCCATCCCTAGAAGCAGAAGAAATTGCTCAGTGACTTTTGTAAAGCCCTTTTGAAAATTACCCATGTCACTAGCCTGTGGAGGAAGAGAACTGAGTAGTTACTACCTTTTGCTAGTAATCACCTCAACCACAACTTTTATAACTCTCACGAACAATCCTTATTCATCCATCTTTTTTCCTGCATCCTCTTCTGTCATGATACTCTGTAGCTAAGCCAAGTTTTACACTACCTTTTCTCTCCACTCATAAGCTATCTGGTTCCCACTGAATGAGTCTCTCTATTCCCTACAGCCATCCTATCTACTCTAATAGTGTCCACCTAAACCACAGGAAGCATAACTGCAGTTTTGTAGCATTTGCTATCAAATGGAGTTTGAGTTGTTCAAATCATTCTGTTTTAGGTAGGAAGCAAAGCAATTCAGCAATCAGGTGTACTATCTAAAAGCAAAGCTCAAAATATCTATGTATAATTTTGTTAACTGCTCAATCAGATATGAAGTGCAGATCCTTATGGTAAACCAGACTTTTTCCGTTTATGTACTTGGCTTGCAGATCTGATCTTTTAGTGGTATATCTTTAATCGCTTTAAACTGTTTGTTTCGCTAGTGTTCATGATGTGATTTGGCTCACTGGAGCTTACATTTGAGAAACAAAAAATACTATTACTTTTATATTTAGTGATAGCTGTCCACTTCTGCATAGTGGATTTAGGGTCAGAAGACATGCCTTTAAATAAAGGATATACTTTAATTCCTTATATTAGTTAGTAAGGACTACTACTTGTCAAAATCTACCTTTGAATAAAATTTAAGTTTTTCTGCAGTTGAATAATAAAAAGTCAGAATACTTGAGTTGAAAAGAGCATTAGTCTAAACTAGGAAAGTAGCCACTCGAAATCTTTATGCCTTACATTTGTCGTCAGTAAAACTGGATAAAGTCACAAGTAAGTGGTCCATCTACCTTTCATGTCTACCTAAACATGAAAGCAAATGTTTACAACTGCTTAGGAGAAAATTTGAGACCATCCAAGGTTGAATATATTCAGGTTAGGACACACAACCCCCTAAGAGACCGTAGGAAATTGAGCTCAAAACGCGAGAATGGTTGATTTTTTTTTTCTCTCTCTTCTTCAAGAGTAATTTCGTACTTTTTCAATTCAGTAATTATTCTTCTATTTGTTCTGGTTTCTTGATACTCTACAAAAAGTCATTTCAATGTTGGCAGTTTATTCACTGAATCCAAAATGGACTGTTCATTTGGATTGTATTCTCTCTACAACTATTACATTTACTCTCTCTTCAGAGAATTTAATGCCAATGTTTACCAAATTGCTGCAACACAGTCCACACCATAATTTCTTTTGTCTTAGGAAATTATCCACAGCAAGCTTAAATTTTAATATTTGCTACCCACAGTATGTTCTTTCTCTTAAATGGAAAGGCTAGACAGTTGTGATAGACAAAAAAAACGGTAAGGAATTTCTATTTTGTAAACCCTTTTTCTTTCTGGTCTGTTTGTTGTAGGTTTAACTGGGATGGGCAAGAAGGGATTCTCATTATTAATCAATGTCTCAATAAGTATTTCTTACGTTAAATACTAATAAAGTCCAGTGAAATTAATTCTGAATGAATATACATGGAAAGCCCTTTTATATGTAATATTAATTAACACATGAACATTTTATTCTAACTTCATTTTTTATTTAACTCATGCCATGAGTTGACAGAAAGCTTTTGTTGACAGAAGTAGTATTATATATTTGCTGATGTGTTGATTCAAAATGTAAAAATGTTTACAAAGGGCTGTTAGCAAAGCCTGAACATCCCCTGATGTACAAGTATCCCTATTTTAAAAGAAATCCACCTGTGACCCAAAGAGACTATGTTAGATAACTGTGTGCAAAATCACAGAACTGGTCTTGGACAGACGTGGAGGTAGGTTGAAGTACATCTCCTCTGCATTTGAAAGAAAAAGAGGGAAAGGAGAAAAGTCATTGACAATGGGGATGATAATGATGATTGGTTCTTGAGAGAAGGGCCCAAGAAGTTTTATCAGTAGGATAAATTTTTAACAAGGCTGAAAATGTGTTACCAGCTGTGGAACAGCTGCAACTGGGGAAAAAATGCAAGACATTTTGTCTGATCCAATTCTCATAACCCTGTCGTTGGGGGAGTAAAAGTATATGCAGTATCTCTAGATTTTCATCTGGTTCATTTAGACAAGCTTGAAAAACATCAACTGGAAGTAAGTGTTAAACAATAATTCTGTCCTCTGAGCAATTTGAATCTTACCAGCACATTCTAAAGATAGCTGTCTCAAAGCTCGTGTCCACTTTATGTCTATATTCTAAAAGCACTTTCACAAACACTTGTTCAATAGTGTTGAGCGTTTCTCATGGTAAGGTTTGTGGTGGACTCTAAAGATATAGATACAAATAAGACAAGGCCTTTATTCTTGAGATTGCAGTTTATTAATATCTTTCAAGAAATGCAAACACATTTATCAGGCACACTATAAAATTTATATAGAGTAATAAAGAGATATGAAAGAGAGAGAAAGGGACAAGTTTTTCCACTCCATGTTAAAGGATATGGGAAGAGGCTCCAAAGAGGGGGCCCTTTAGAGCTGAGCTTTCAAGAGGGTGGGAAAGTTAACTCGATGAAGGAAAGAAGAGAGTGTGAGAAGTCAGAGGATGATATTCACATTACTGCTATGCTATAGACTGAAAATGTGCTTCTATACCAGAGCCTCCCATTTGCAGCCAAAGATTTATTGGGCAATACAAATTAAAAGCTACCTCTCAAATTGTTGCCTGGGAAACACTACGTGATGACTGGTTCTCTTTTAGTACACAATTGTGAAAGCAAAGTAAATATGGCCTGAGAAAGACTCCGTACTTCTATATTTGAATCCTGGTGGAGGAGTGGATGGACTGTAACCTAGCTTAATAGTCAGACAAAATTGAAAACCGAACTTAGGAGCGTGCACCTGTAATGATAACTGAGTCTTGGGCAACCCAGTGGTCATACTTCAACCACTCATAGATTGCTAAGTGTTCAAACTGTGTTCAAATAAGGTAAACGTCAACCTGTAACCAACCCAGCTGTTTCTGTACCTCATTTCCCTTTTTTTATCTATAATTCTTCTCCCACCACGTGGCTGCGCTGGAGTCTCTGCGAATTTGCTGTGATTCTGGGGACTCTCCAATTCATGAATTGTTCATTGCTCACTTACACTACTTTAAATTTAATTTGGCTGAAGTTTTTCTTTTATCACAATTAATAACCATAACAGAATTCAATGACAATATGCTTAGGTTCAGAAAACTTCAGCACCAGGTCTCTCTGGGATAGCAAGAAAGCACGAGTTCAGCTGCTGGACTTTTGTCTTCCAGGCACCCTCTCAGTATAACAGAGACATAGTATAAAGACACTAATATTTTTCCAGTTAGACGCATGTGCCACAGGCCTTCTCTGATGTTGCTGCTGTTAAATTTCACATGGAACTGCATAATGCCCAGCTACAGATTTTTGTAGCTTCTGAAGATCTTCCTCCAACTTAAACAAGTACCACATCCCTGTAGTGCCCTTGTAATTTTTCGTGAAAGTAAAATCTCCCCCACTTCCCCAGACAAGTAAACTAATTCATCATCATGTAGGGTCTGGCAGCTGGCTCTGTAGTGTCACTCCCTGACACCTAAATGTGCCACCTCTAATCACCCCTTTTGATCTATCGCCACCTAGGGAAGGAATGGAAACAGTTATGTGAACCCCCTTGCAGTACCTGGGAAGCAAATTTAGAAGAGCAGCATAGTGTGTGATTTCTTAAAGAAAATTTTCAAAGAAATCTGTTCATCAGTCAAAGCAATCAAGTCTTTAGGGATCCTAGTATGGCATCAAGTTTCAAATTCAGCCTAAGGGTGGAGAGTGATAGCAAAGATCAATTTCCTTGATATCTAAAAAGCTTAAACATAACAGCAGTTGCAATTATTTAAACGGTATTCCTTTAAAAAAGTGCTTTTCTTCTTATTAAAATAATGTTTATTATAACTAATTCCATTACAATAACAATTCTAATATTAAATTTGGCATTGTATTAATAACAGAAAGATGGAGAATATAGAAAAAACCAAAGCAGAAAATTAAATGGACCTATTATGTAATTCTCAGAGATTTTATAATTTTGATTATATTTTTTCTATTATTTTATGTTCATGTATATTTAAAACACTGAGATCACAGTGGGCATATTGTTTTATACTAGCTCACAATCTCTTAATTTTTTTTTATATTTCTCCCTAGTCTTCTTCTATAGCTATTAGTTGTCATCATATTTGTTTGTATTTCTGGCCAATTTGTTCACTGATTATTATTTTGTAAACATTCTTATTGTTTCTACAAAATCATAATGACTGCTTTTAATCACTATCTGATATCCTACTATATTAGTAAGTGTGTATATATCCTACTATATATATAAATATCTATTAAATATATTTGGGTGATTTAAAGCTTTAATTATTATAAATGTGGTTTCTTAAAATTTTTTGTATGTAAAAGTTGCATTCTTCTTGTTGCTACCTGGTTCCACAGTGGCCATAGAATATAGTAAATTGGAGTGATGTAGCCATAGGCTTCCTAGGGCAAATAAATATTGTCTAAATATGATGTAACAAATATATAGAGACAACTTTCAAGCACCTCACTGTGAGTGACTGGGAAACAGTAGCAATATAACGCCCAATTTTGTCTCAGCCATCATAATTGAATGTTCCATAGATAATCATCAGTAATTAAAAAGGCAAAGATCCAAATCATGCTATGGCCTACAAAAAGTAGCAGTTGCTGTAGTATCCATGGTTGTCAGCTAAAGTTATCAGGGGGCATAATATTCCAATAAAATGTGTTTACACTCCTCTCTGTTCTTAATACCACATAGTCAGCTAGTCACATAAGAAATTCTTAGAATATGTAAGTAGAGTTTATTAAGACTGTTATCAAAATAACTTGTTTTTACTAGTTTGTTTACAAGGCTAAGTGCTTTTCTTGAATGAAATGTTGATGTTCTAAACTAATAAAGGTATGAAAAGAATATCTGTCCTTTAGCAAGACCACGAGAATTAAATACCACTACCTTCTAATATGAACGAACACATGTGTACTATAACAACATGTGTATATAGCAGTCATACCCCAGTGTAAGAAGGCTGTATAATTTCCTTCCTTCCAAAAATAAAAAACAGAGCCAAATATGTTTGGATCATGGTTTCATGTAATAGTGCTCTTTGATAAAAATAGACATGAATAATGAATACTAAATAGGAAGCTGACTATATGAACAAGAAAGAAAATGCATGCCTCATATCAAAGAAGCCAGTCACTAGCATTAATAGCAAGCCATGGAATTAAGCTCATTAAAACATTTGCCTAAAGGAGAAATCTAATTTATTTCTTGTATTTATTCATGTTGTATGATTAATAGAAAGCATGGAGGTGGATTTCCTGATCAGGAGCATGATTTTAATCTGCACAGAATACCTTTATATCGTTTTCTTACATGAGTATTACAATTGATGGTATTCAAGATTTGAAGTTTTATTGTAAACAAAGTAACCACTCTTTGTTCTTTCTTAACCTTTAATCAGGCCACTGAGGGAAATTCCGTGCTTTTAAAAGTTAACTGTGACAGACAGAATTGTGTATCTGGGTTCATAGACAGAATCTATGAATCTCCTTTCTTCCAAACCCTCTGTCAAATTCATTCTTTTAAGACTCTCCTTAGTTATTTAATAAAGCTCAGTCATAATCAAACCAGTCAAATACCTTGTATGACTACAGACAGACTCTAAGATGCATTTCAAACATCCCAGCATTACAAATGCACAGTCCTATCGAGATAAAAAAAATCTTAGCATTTTCAGAGTGATTTTTAGTTTCCTTCACACATACATTAGTCATGCCTCAATATCTGTGTACATTCTAGCCCTTCTGCCTAGAATAACCTTATATTCCATAAAAGAACTCCTACTCATTCCTGAAGATTTATTTCCCATGTCACCTCTGCTGCAAAGCCCACCATGACTACCTTAGATAAGATGTCACAGTAGAGCCATGTCACAGTAGAGCCATACTGGGTTAAAACCACACTACCTGGGTTGGATTACAGTCTCTATCATGTGATGCCTCAATGGTTTCATCTGTAAATTAGAGATAGTAAAAGTAGCTACCTCATAGGCTTGTTGTGACAGTTACATGAGTTAATTAATACATGCAGAGCCCTTTGGATTTTGTAAATTCTTGATAACTATTAGCTGTTTTTAGATAGTATTGTGCACACCACCACATCCAACTAATTTAAAAAAAAAATTTTTAAGACAGGGGCTCACTGCGTTGCCCAGGCTGTATATTCTTATATATTCTTCAATTATAGAACTCGTTTCATTATGCTGTAACATCTCTTTTTATCTGCTCCTGCCTCTAGATGAAGAGGTACTTAGCTTACAGACTGCCATCTCCCTAACATATCAGAACAATGAACTTGGTTCCAAGACTATAGAACTCAGTGAATGTAAAATGGATAAATGTATGAATTAATGCATAAATCAATAAATGAACCCAGATGAATAATATGCCAAAGTTGTTTCTGTATGTCTCTGTGATACAAATAAAAGTATGCTCATTCTATTAGCCAAGTATTTGTGGATTTGTATTGGTGAAATAAAATATAGAAAACTATTTTTCTTATGTCTTGACCCCAAAAGCAGTGTCATAACCCTTTTGCTTATGGTGCAACCAATAATAGGACTGATGGTTTTTCCATCAGTCCTATTTTTTTTTAAACCTGCTCCGTTCATATTTGACTTTAGCATATGCTATTTTACTCCTTGTTTTATTTTGTCACACTTTAGACATCTAATTCAGCATAAGAAGAAATCATTACAGTCAACATTTATGGTCACTAAGAAATAAACGTATCTTTCGTGTTCTCTGAGAGAAGGTTCGCTTCATTTATTCTTTTCTCTCGATAAATACTGTTTTCTAATGCTTTTGTAATGATAGAGACTTAAGGGTGGGGAAAAAATCTGGATACTTTCTTCTCTGTGTCACTTTGTATAAAGACTTCTTTACAGCCATGTTCAAATGATTTATGTGCATATTGTAGATGCAGTAGCAGCAATTATAGAGCTATCCTTACCACTTAACCTGCAACATTCTGAATGGCCATTCACTGGCCACTTAAGCTAACATCTGCTGCTTTGGTAGTCTAATATCCAAATAGAATGAAAAATTGAAAGGATAAAACTCCAGTAGGCTTGTTTACTTCAATAGGTAATGGTGGTGCGTGTGTGTATATATGTGTGTGTGTGTTTTAAGTCTTAGTTTGCATTATCCAAAATTATCTGTTTTTTATCTTTGCATAACTAAAACATATGTGTCTTTTCCACATTTTTTTTCCTAAATTAGAAATCAGACACAAGAAAAAAATATAAACACTATCCACTGTGTACTTTACTTAAGTGAGATCCTATTGTTTTACAGTTATTCTCAGCCTCCCAAATATAACATTAACAATGTTTGATACTAATAATTTGTCACAGTTCTGGAAAGTTAACTAACTGAGGCAAATACAAATAAAAATACCTGTGAAATTACTGAATCTGTGTAATGAAACTACTTTAATTAATGCTCTTTTGGATCTAATTGGCAGCTTAAACATTGAATCATTGACTTTTAAGGCTATCAATAAGATCAGAGACCAGTTTATCTAAACAATTTTAAATATTTCATCATTCTCACTGATGGATTCCTTTCTTCTCCTTCCTCTGTCACTGCCTTTATTTCATGCCCCCATTGTTTCTCCCTGATTCTTCATCAGATCCCAGCTGCTGCCTCAGTGCTCCACCAGGCTAGCCCCTCCTCAACTGCCAAAATTGTCTTCTTTACTCATTGCTTTGCCCATACCTCTTATCTTATCCCCTGGTGACTTTACAATGTCCTGCATGTTGCAAACATCTTCTCACCCTCAGCTTCAGAGGGATCTAAGAGAGAGCACCAGACATCCTCCTTCAAAATCCCAATACATGCCTAAATCTCCTGTCACCCAAGTCTCTTCAAAGTCCCTCTTATTATAGTTAGTAAAGCTCTTGCCTTTATTTCTGGGCTTTTCCCAAAGTACCACTTACTACTAGGAACTCCCTTTTCTCCCAGAGTGCCTATATGTGGTTTCTCCATCATGACAGCCTCAGGGCAGTGAATCCTCTTACATGGCAGCTCAGAGTTCTTGGTCCGAGTGTTTCAAGAGGCTCAAGTGGAAGCCACAGAGTTTCTTAGGACCTAGACTTGGACTTTCCAGAGCATCACTGCTGCAGCCTCTACTGGCTAAGCAAATCACTCAGACCAACTAAGAATAAAGGTGGAGGGAATTAGACTTTACTTCTTGCTGGAAAGAATTGCAAAGAATTTGTTGCCATTATTTTTATTCTATTTAAAATATTTTGTTATGAAGAGAAGTTTTGTCTCTTCTAAATTATAATACCCAAAACTAACAGGATACCTTACAATTTGACATTTGATAAATTATTTTTAATTACAAAAAGGATTTTTCTGATTTTAGCAGATATATTGAAAATAAATAAGTGTATACATAAAATACATATTCACTCAATAAAATATGCAAACTTTTGAAAAAGTACCATTTAACACTTTCATATAACATGCTCAGCACATTTTTTAAATTTTAAGCTAAAGAGGCTATGATATTCTTGAGAACAGTGTATATTTCATTTTTATATCCCTAGCAACTGTCTCAGAGCTTAGTACATAGTATCTTCTCAATAAATGTTTGTTCAATTGAATTGAATTAGTCCTGGATTTTGAGGTTGACATAGCCAATTTGTTGACTTCTCTGAATGTGTTGTGAAGGAGAAGAAAATATAGCAAGAAAATCCAGCCTCATCAAGGGTGAATCCAATAGTAGCAACTGGTATGTATACCAGTTAATATGGTCCCAGGAAACACAGGTGATGGTGTTAGTAAATCTTTCTTCATGCAGTAGAATGTTCAACAGATCGTCCAGTTAGCATAAGTTCATGTCTAAACTACTGCAAGAACTGGATAGCAAATATTTTGCATTACTTCTGATAAGGTTTGTTTATTTTGTACGAAAGGGGAGTAAATAAAAGAATTCTATGAGGCCTATTTGTCTTTAGAGAAAAAACAAGCTAATAAAGAGTCAATTGTAAGAGTTGACATAATTTTTTTCCAATTCACAGCTTTTAATATGTCAAAGTAAATTAAAACATTCTTTTAATCTTGGATGGAATTTGCTTCTTAAAGCTATGATCTTGTGTTTCTTTGTTAATTTCATATTTAAAAAATTCTTGGCCCATAAAATTGTTTTATAAGCAGAGCCACCATTGTTCATTGTGTAATTTGAGAATCCCTGGGACTATCCTCTTGCCATCTCACAGATTCCAGAGTTTTGATTAGAAGAATGGGCATATTTTGTAATTTGTTTTTATCCTGAGGCAATTTTATGAGATTTCAAATTATAGTACTTCCTAAATTTAATTATATTTTTTCTGCATGTATTAGAAAAAAAAATCACCTCTTACTTCCAAAAGTCCTGTCTACTTATTATACTTGTTTGTGTTGTTAGAATAATTTATTTAAAAAATTTTTAGAGCAATCATTAGATTTTATATCATATCTTTCCATTTTATTAATATTAGTTGACAATACTTGGTTAAAGCCAATTTAAGGAATTGAAGTACAAATTAATGCTATAGGTTTCCATGACATACTTTCCAAAGACTTTTCTGTTCCCGGTGTGCAGACTTGAAAACTAAGGCATAAGATGCTAAAATAATTTACCAAGGTCATCTATGACAATAGCTGACCTGGAGAGATTATTACCATCCCGTGATTCATTCTATCTCTTTCTAGTTCTGATATCTACCTCTAAATATCTTTTTCAACATGAATAAATTGTCAGGCTCTTATATTTAATACCATACACTGTAGACTTCCCATTGGAGACTCCCAATTTTACCGGTAATTTGTTTTAATTGCTAGCTACTTTCATATTCTTTGTATTTATTTATAGTTCCTTCTTATTGTTACATTATTCCTTTGCATATATACACACAAATTTCACATATATGTGGATTTTTTTCCAATTTCCCAACTCTTGTTCCCCTACTCCCACTTTCTAAAAACTTACAAGTAACTTAGTTTTCTGCTGTTTCTTTCCTTCCATTGGGCAACCATTTTATTTCACTGTTTTTGAAGTGATGCAGTAAGAAAAAAATGGCTGCCTTTTGTTTACTTCCTTGTACATTAGCATGGGTGACATGATCAAATACATTAACTAGGATGTACATATCTTAGGAACCCAGAAGTATGCTATAAGCCAGAAACACTTTGTTTTCCCTTTTCTTTTAATGCCCCAAGGTTTTGCAGCTTTAGCATAGCTCTAATGCTG
This sequence comes from Piliocolobus tephrosceles, assembly GCF_002776525.5. NCBI lineage: Eukaryota > Metazoa > Chordata > Mammalia > Primates > Cercopithecidae > Piliocolobus > Piliocolobus tephrosceles. Next base: position 51,459,723 of record NC_045444.1, read on the forward strand.
TGCTAAAAATGAACATGAACATTTGGGGACAAATGCATTAAAATGGTGGTATCTAAAACATATCTGAATATTTCTTTCAATGTTAAGAAAAACCCATCAAAAGGTATTTATTTAAGTCATAAACATTCTAAATCAATGCTAACCCTGCAAATAATATTATAAAGAAAGGTTAACTAATTGTATTTAAAAGCTAAGCTATTTAACCATACTTGCCTATTCTGGTTTTAAATTGTTTTTAAAACTTTCCATTGACACACAAGAAATTTTGAATTATAATTTTTTTGCCCCAAAAGAATTTCTTATTAATGGAAGGCTTAAGCAAATATATATACATGTGTATGTATATTCACTTTTTGATTACTGAATTATTTATAAGTACCATTAAATTACTATATGTCTAACTATTCAGAAAATTTATTTTCTCATCTGTATTTTTGGTGCTTCTGACTTTTCCTTCTGTGTGTGCTGTTTGTTGAACTTTGCATGTATTTGTCATAAGATTTTCACTGAGACTTAAAAGTAACAAGCTTTCAAACATCATTTTAATTTAGTTATTAAAGAGATAAGAAATCGATTTTTTAAAATAAATTCCAATAACTAAATAGTTCTTTATTTGGAAATCCACAATCCATTTTCATTTTTGGAGAAATAATTTTATATATTTAAAAATATTTTTAGAAAGACAATCTGACTACACACACATACACACACATATTTGTGTATATATATTAATGTAACATTTGTGCAGTGGAAAATTCCTGTAAATGTTGAATAGTTTTCCCTGAAACTACTTGTTAACATCGAAATCAGATAAGGTAAATCATATGTTTTATTGAGGTAAGTGGTCTAAAATAAGGTACTGCAATTTAAAAAATTAATAAAAACCATATATCCTTTAGAACTTAAATTGAAATCTGCATTGTTCCTTTAAGTCTGCTGTTCTAGGAATGTGTCATCTTTTGAAAAGATAAATTAATCATCTACTTCATTTATATACATCAATAAAAAAGATTCACCTTCTCATCTACTTTATCAAAAGTAATTAGGATATCTATTTTTATTCATATATAGTATCTTTTAGTGATTGAGATTTTAATTGAGGATATTTTGAAGGAAACAGAAATTATCTTTTTACAAAAAACAAAACACCAAGAAAAAGAAATGCCAGCAATCTAAAGGTTAAAACATATTGCCAAATCATTCAGTAGCACAAGTCTCTTTAATAACATTCGTACAAAAGTACTTTCAGAAAATATGAGATAAGAAATGGCTTTTTGCAAGTTCTCCTTCCTTAAATTATTATTCAGCCTCTTATTAAACTAAAATCTAGTTAACTTCTTTGGGAGCTTGCTCAAACATTTTCTATAATAATAATAATAATAATAATAAATTCTTGTGAAGGGATTTCCATAAGTTGTGCTGCATTAGTGACTTAGAGCAGCTTCCTTATCTGTTATTCCTTCCTCCTAGTAGACCTCAGATGATAAAAATATCCATAGACACAGTGAAGTCAGTGGCACGCCTGGCTCTCTCAGACAAAACTCCATGTGATCACATATAGGCAGCCTCAGTGAGGCTGATGCCGTGCAGCAAGCAGTAGGTAATGAGTCTTTGTGCAGAGTGAAGCTCTTGTTGCTGAACAATAAAGCATATGGTACAAGCAATAAAACACAGGGCTGGGAAATTTAAGAAGATTCCTCTGAACCAGGAAGAACTGTGTCTTCGGTGATGCTGACACGTATTATAAAATGATCATTTATTTTGGATCCTAATGAATAAAGAGTGCAAGGACTAAGACTACAGCTATTTGAACAGGTTGGTGATTTTATAAATTACTCCAACACTTCCTTGTGTTTGACTGGATTTAAATTAGAATGGGCTGGTGTGTGTTTTCCCTTAAACAAAAACTTTGCAAGATATTTGTAGTGTATAATATTAAGGATGCACTTGAATTGACCCAATGCAATTAAATTGTCGATGTAGTCAGATGTGACAGAGAAATGTTGATATCATTATATTAAACTGAAAAGTTATTTATTCTATTTTAAAAATTTATGGGTAAGAAACAAATTCATCCAATAATTTTTAATTTCTTATGTATGCAGAAATAATATAAAAGAGAATACTACTAACAAATAGCTCATGTAAAAAGCTTCAAAATTATTTTTCCAGTGTTAAAACCATCTGTATTGCAATAGTTTACATGTCTTATAAATTAGATAATATATCATTCAAAATTTGTTGATGTGTTTTAGTATACTGCAAAAGGAAGGTTTGGAATATTCAATTATTTGAATTACAAAATTTAAAAACAAGGAAATTTTGAAATGTTAATAACACTGTTAGAACAATATATTTTATACTTTAGTAATACATATCTATATTTACTTGTTGTGTGCTTTTAATTTTTCATGTTATATTTCTTTTGAGAAATGGAAAAGATTATTGCATAAAACCTTTTATTTTATAAATATTATTCATTGATACTTAGAGAAAAACAAATTTGCTTAATTTTTAAGAAGAGATTATTTGATGATGCATATTTTTGTTGGTTTACCATTTAGAAAGATTATGCGTCTTTATGTATATTTATAAAATATGTACACACATGACCTTTTCTATGTAGAAAATAACCACTTCTTGCATTTATGAGCCATAGAGAAGTTTCTGTTTCAAATAGAGATTGTTGTGTGTAGCAAAATAAGGGAAGAAATAACTAGAAAATAATAGCACAACACTGAATCTGAATATCTTTGCCAAAGCCAGATGAGCATTGCTGCTATATGAATCTTTAGATTTAAATACATAGTTTAACTTTGCTCTACATTTTTACTGCTGTATTGTTTTAAAGGCATCCTGGGACCTAAATTCTTTACAATTAATTTTTGGACACCACTTAGGATGATAGTCTCTAAGGCACTTGGGCACATTTAACATTTTCAGAATTACTATAGTGACCTCATGTATTTGTGTAGCGACTAATAAAAATTTATGCCTGTAAGATGCTGTTTAAACCACAGCAGCAAAAAGAAATAGCCCATGTGCCTGATTATACGTGCAATATGTATTTGAATTTTTTAAAAAGCTGTGTTTCAAAAACAAGGGAAGTTAATGAAAATTTAAAATTGGCCTTCCACACGTATTTAAATGAAGCATTTGACTATTTGGGTTTCCTTGGTTACCATAGTCGCTGCTGACAGCTTCTTTTGGTGGGGAGGGAGTAAGCAGTGAGAATAGGACTCTAAAACAAAGCGTTAAAATCGTTTATCCATTAATAGACACGGGGGAATGTGATGCTGACAGCCCAGTAAAACCCGTGCCCACTCCCCATCGCGTATTCCTGCTCTCCCGTGATTCAGGTAGCCTGGCAGAGCCGCAGTTCCACAATTCCTTACCCAGCATTCCGTTTCAGCTGCTGGAGGACTGCCTGAGCCTTATGCAAATGAGACCAGCTCGGAGGCTTTGACTGCAGAAGCGAGAGGAGGGGGGCAGAAGAGAGTTCAAAGGTCACAGGGCTGGTGGAAAGCTGGATCAGTTGCCTGAAAAAAATGTACTGGGCTTCTCTGCAGCAGTGTTTTGCAGCAGTCAAATGAAGTGTGCTTTATTTCTGAGAGTGAAGATTTTACAGCGTGTGTGCCGTAGTCGTTTATAGTGCACGCAGGTATGGTGACATTTCATGATGCGCCTGATTTTTTTTCTATTAAAGACACTGATGAGCATTGGCTATTTTAATTCATCATAGCAATTGGCAGGGTGTTCCTGGTTTTCAGGATTCCCTTAACTAGTTTATGTTTTAATTTTCTTCTTCGTATTTCTCTACTTGAAACATGGGTGTTTTATTCCAATAGAATAATTTCATGTGAGAAAAAACTGGGTTTAGGCTTCTAAATAATTCCATTTCGGGGGTAAGTTATTTATTGAAGAGAGATCTTTGAGTTGAAACATCTAGATAAATATCGAGGCTTACAACTTTTAGAGGATTTTCACATTTTTAAAGAAATGTATTTAAAATAAGATCTGAGTTCCTAGCCTAAGATTCTTGTGATGTATCTGGTATTAAATAATGGAGTTCTTTTGTTCATATCTCACTCAATCTCATAAGGACAATTTTAATAAGTATATTTTCATTCCATTTTAAGGGTTTTGGTTTTCAGAGTTTTTGTTCTATGTTTTATTGCCAAACATCTTCTCAGAGCAATAATTTCTTATATTGGGGCTAGGTCCTTTAAACCCTTCTTTGATTTTTATAATTGTTATAAATTCTCTTTGGGACTTTTTGGATAATGCTATTTGAACTTAATGTGTTCAACTTCCTATGACTTTTCCTTTCAGTTAAGTCTGCATTGTAAAGTGATCCTTATAAATGTCACAGACAGGACAAAAGTCTTCTTTTCATGCACAAAATATCACACTTTTGTAAAATGTGTGATTACATCATAGGAAAGTCTGTCCTGCACCAAACAAATGTGTACTCACTTTTATTGTTCATATTTTTTTATTTCTGAAATATATTTTCAAACAAACTTAATTAAAACAGTACAATCAAACTGTTTATTCCTATCATTAAAGCATTTAAGTATATCAATTCAGCAGTTACAATGTTGATTTAAAAATGTTATTTTCATTTGCATCAACTGTGCATCTGTCTGTATTATTACAGGTTGTATGTGCATGAAAATATGTTGGAAAAGATGAAGAGGCAAAAATAGCTTTTAGCCATGAAATGACTGCTTTATGTTTTTATATTTGCATAAGATATTTAAAAATGAATTTTATGAAGCTTACATACAAAGATCGAGTACATATTTAAACTTAATTACTTTCTTTGCCCTGAAAAGAGGGAGTTAATTTTATTACAATGATTAAGATGAGGTGTTTTGGCAACAATATGTTTTACTGTAAAATAGAGGGGGCCTTGAGGAGGAACCAAAGCAGGAGGATAGCTGTTTAAAACAGTGAAGGACAGTTATTTCCAGTATTTATGAAATTCACTTAGTGGTTATTCAGGGCCAGATTCTCACCCTTTATCACTCTATGGGGACAGTATGACATTTATCCAGGATCCTGAGATTAATTTAGGAAAAGGAATTCATGTTTTGTATGAGCTTTTAAAAAATTCAAAAACTGACATTTTCTTCTAAAGTGTTTCTCTTTTGAAACTTTCAACAATGACTTCAGGTAAAAGGGGTATTGTTTAAATTAGCTGTTTTCTTTTTATGTTGGTCAGAATATGCTGTCCTCTGGTCCAAACAATATTTATAGACTTTGCTTTTATATATATATAATATAATATAATATAATATAATATAATATAATATAATATATAATTATTTTATATATGTCTAAAACAATAAATATATATGCACACACATATGTGTAAAAATATATGTATGTTATACATATTGTTGCATATATTATGTATACACACACACACACACACATATATATATATATTTCAGGCAGCCAAAGAAAATATTTTTAGTGGTACATCATATTTAATCCAACAATTTTTTTCTTAAAATGTATAATTTTATATTTAATTCAGCAGTGCCTGTAGTTTGTGTCTACTAATCCCTGTGTGTGTTGTAGGCAGAGAGGGAGAAAAGAACCAAGTTTAACATTCATTTAGGTAGTCCAGTACTTTTAACTTTGTAAATGCAACTTCTATCACAGAGCATGTTCTGAATATGGAAATAAAACCAGTGCGGGCAAAGAAGGAAAGCCCATGAAGATTCTTGGAGAAAACGTGATAATAGACAAATGTGAAATAAAGAGAATTGTTGTGATTCTGTGAACCACGAGAGAGCTATATATGTCCTACAGCTAATTTATGGCTTTGAATATCCTGGATAATTTATGTCTCTATGCAGATTCACTCAAAATTGAAGTCTTTTGCAATAGCTCGAGCCATGCTACTTCCATACAAATCTCAGCAACATATACACAGTAAGTCTGTAGTTTGAATATCTAAACGTATATAGAAAAAAAAATGCATTTGTGTAAATACAATTCAAATCAAATTTGAGAAGTAAAAGAATAAATAGAGTAAACTAAAAACAAATCTTTGGGGATATGCACTTAGCCTACTTAAAGAGATAGTGTTATATCAGGCTTCAAAGGAATCTGAGGATTTTTCAAAAATGAATTTCCTGCTCTTTGATTACCAGTCTGTCTTTGTCACCACTTGAAACTAGAGACCATATTGTAGGCTTGGAAAAGATTTCAGGGCAAACATGTTCTACTCAGTCTAGCAGTGTGGAACATAGTCTAAAATCTACAAATAACTGTTGTCATCTCAAAATCACATGTGTAGGTTTTAAGTTTTATTATTGCTGTATTTGTTCTCCTGAACTTCTGGAGCCTATGAAATAGAAAAAAAAAAAAAAAAAACTAAATTACTGAAACATGTAGAAGGAAAATGCTCAAAATAATTGAGTATTCCAAACAATCACATTTCTCTATTTTAATATAATATTTTAAAATAAACAATCAAAACAATTGTCTTTTTATTGCCTATTCTAGAATTTACATAAAATTCCATCAATTTTATTAAAAATTATAAGAACAATAAAATTATAAAATGATTTTAAAGATCTTATTAGACCTATAATAATGCTATAGTAATACCTTGTCTAGTAGAGTTGGAAAATAATCTGCATGATATAAACAGATTTTCCAAATAGCTAAAGTTTATGACTATAAAGGCCAGTTTTTAAAAATGCTAATAGCGGTCATGAAATAAAAATATAGTACACATCATACTGCCTTGTAGAGCAAAGTGAAAGTCAGTTTAGGTTTTTTTTCATGGCATAAGAATTATTAGTCCAACCATTATATTCACTTACTGCAAAACACAAAACTATTCCCAACTATTCTCCAACACCAAATAGCCTCTTACTATTATATACTTTTTATATATAATTTTATATGCCTTTTATAATTTTGTCTCTTTTTAAATGTTAATATATATTATTTTTAACATAGTTAATAATTGTCCTTTTAGAGCAATTCAAAAATCAGTTTTGAACTTTGCTTTACATTCAATTCTAAATTACTTTGACTTTCCTGGACAGAGAAAGAGAGAAACCTTCCTTCATACTTCTACTATGTACTGAACTCCTGACAGATACATACATATAGTATAGAAACATAAAAAATAAACAAAATTTATTTTTAGTTTGTCTTGTGTTCAGAATGTTGAAAATCATTTGAATTCCAAATAAATGAAAAATTTCTCTTGTTAGTACAATGAGAATCTATAATATTGAACTATCAACAGAAATTTGAACTTTATATCAAATAGAAAAATGAGGAATATCTAACAGATATACAAATAAAAACAAAGAGACCAATTTTTTGGTTGCATTTGACTAATCATTGGTTCCATATACTTCTTGCCAATTTGGGGACTTGTGGTCCATCTCGTTTTCAAATCCTGGCATTAAATTCACCACCTTTCACCACAGTGCTAGCACCACAGTGCTAGAATTTTTGGTTGTTCAGTTCTTTGTTTCCATGCAAGCTTATGAATCCACATACTCATTTAGAAATGCATCTAGTCACATGTGTTCATGCTCATGTCTTACATTCTCCCCAATCATAAATAAGGAAAGTAAGACAACTGAACCATCAACCACCATTTCTTTGAAATCTCACTAATATAACACAAAGCAGCTAATGCCATTTTAGTAGGTGTTCTCATATACTGTGAAGAACTTGATCTAAAGGAGTGTTGGTTCCATGAACATAGTATCAAAAGACTGTAACAATGAGATCTAGTCCAGCATATTTGGAGAATAACTTCTCATTCTGGTCCTCTTTTGCACACTAGCATATTAAAAGGCCTGAGGATTCTTACTTTAACAAACCTGGGTAACTTTGTTTAATATAGTAATACCTTATAAATTTAGGTCAATTTATGAACAATGAAAAAAAACAGAAAAATGTTGTATATTGTTTTCTTGATAGGAAAAGCTTTTATTGTGTTGTATATTATGTGCGATTTCAAGCTGTATCATGGAATGTGAACAGGCTGAATAAGGGAATTGTTAAGAACTTAAGTTCAAGTCCCAGTTCTGGAGTTGTTTACACAATGTTCTCTGACATTTGCAAGCCATGTGGCCTTGACATGGTACTTGAAACCCATAAGCCTTGTCTTCTTCATTAGCAAAGTGGTAATATTAGTCTCTATATCAAGGGATTTTTATGAAAACGGAATGACATGATACATACCTGGCACATAATAGGAATATTATAGATGATAGCTAATATTAACATTTTTCAACCCACACAAGTTGATTTCCTGGTGCTGATGAGGCAAGTTCAGCTTAAACTTATAGTTACAGAAAATCCTCATGGAACATCTTAGGTTTCAATGGATGAGGAAGAGATGTGTTTTCCAAAAATAGAAACCTACCAGGATTTTATTGGAGGTTATCCCAGGTAATACTAAGGAGTTAATGGTTAGAATTTGAATGGGACAAGTAGAGAAGGCAATCAGCATGGTCATCAAGGTTCAAACTATATGTGGCTTCATAGATATGTACCTTCAATCATTCCAACTAGAAGTACAGTCTCCACAAAATCCCCAGGTATGATGTGGCAATATGTGCTTTTCTGAGCTCCCTTTTTTTATATCCTTTAAGACTTTGCAAATTTCCATCTTTGTGCCTCTACTCTACTATTTTTCCATTCTGACTTCATGCAATTAAGGCAATAGTTATTCATCTCTGTTCCATCCAGAGTTTCTATCTCATCTGTAGCCTATAAGTTTTTCAAGTATAAGGGGAGCCTGGCTCATAGAAAGTGTCCAAGAAATGTTTGCTGAGCCAATGTTATTATGGTGTATAAAGTACTTAATTCTACCTAATGACATAAAAGTGCTAATTTGTGTGAATCATGAGGTGATCATCCCTGAATATCATATTGGTGTTTAGAAATATTGAATCAATTGATTTAGTCACAACGTTTTCCAATAGAAACTTAGAAAAATATATCTACATTTTTACTTAAAAATTATTTTAATAGTAGCATACCTAGAAGTGCTTTTTGGTAAATACACATTAGTAACCAGTTCAGAGTAGATTGCGGGAATATGACTCTACTTTTGTGAAACTTGTTTAAAGGGTGAATCTGCTCTAAACAGTGAATGTCCAAGTTTCAAAAGATTGTATGACTATGGTGCAACTTATTTCTATTGTGAACAAGTTTTACATTTCCATAGAACATTTACTGAGACTTGAAAATCCAGGTAGTTAATTTTACACTGTATATATATTTTTTTTACTAATTGCTGCTTAATGCAGTGTCAACTTCAGGCTGAACAACTATTGTTCCCTGTCCCTGCCTTCAATAATAAAAATCTATATTGTGCTTAAGGTGGTGATTTGCTTTGAAGAATGTCCAAAGTATTTTTTTCTACTTGTTGTAATTTTTTAAATCTCCTTTATTTTTTGTGCAGTATCTTTGGCAGGATCCCAGTGCTTGGATGGGTAAAGTTCTAAAGCTTGCCCATATTTTATTCTGATGTCTATTTTAGTGTACTTTATGAGGAAAATGTTTTTTTAAAGTCCCTTTTCCTTCACACTATTCAGATAATTCCTCTAAAGGAAAAGGATATCATTATCTTCAATAGCCTTTGATTTACATTGCCTCATCTGTTTTGCTATTCAATCAGAAACTTTCTAAAGGACAACGGGAAACTTTTTAAGTGCTAAGGAGAAAAAAAAAAGGCTATCTTCCAGTGATGCAATAATAATAATTTTTAATTCTTTTAGATCCATGTGTTTTTTTCCTCAATGTGGTAAGTCTTGCAAATTGTCCAAGGAATTAGGCTAAGTACTATTCTTTAGTCTTAATGGCAAGCATGTAAAATAAATTTTTCATTGCCTTCACTTGGTACTTTTGTTGTTAGGGAGGGAAAAATAGGCTTACACCAGGCACTTGATCAAATTTCAGCAGTTTTAAAAGCCTTGTCATGTTCTTGGTTGTTTCCTCTGGTTTCGATGACTAAAACACCATCTTAAAAGTTAACCTTAGGGGCCGGCCGCGGTGGCTCAGGCCTGTAATCCCAGCACTGTGGGAGGCCGAGGTGGGCGGATCACGAGGTCAGGAGACGGAGACTATCCTGGCTAACAGCGTGAAACCCCGTCTCTACTAAAAAACATGCAAAAATTAGCCAGGTGTGGTGGCGGGCGCCTGTAGTCCCAGCTACGCGGGAGGCTGAGGCCGGAGAATGGCGTGAACCCGGGAGGCAGAGCTTGCAGTGAGCAGAGATATACCACTGCCTGGGCGACAGAGTGAGACTGTCTCAAAAAAAAAAAAAAGTTAACCTTAAGGAAGAACTTTTGACTTTCAAACTAGTGTATTCCACTATACCATTTTGCCAAATGCCAAATGATGATCAATGTTGAGGACCAAGAGGCATTCAAAACCAAGATCTGGCCATCTTGTATGAATACTAATTACAATGGCACACAATTACAGGTAACATGGAATGCTTCCTGAGTACCTCCCAGCCAGAGAGAGTCATCAGAATCTCTTTGCAATTATTAGTGAATGGAATAGCTGTCCTCTTTATCAGCAGGACATAAGTCAATTTAGCCATTGGGGTGAGGGAAGCGGGTATGAAGTCTTTGCACAGAGGTCATGGCTTTTGTTGTTTGTTCTCAGGTCCTGGAGTCTGCTTTGTATCAGAGCCTATGTTTTACTAGTTATGCCCTGTCCATCCGGCCCCCACCTTTTTTTTGAGACAGAGTCTCACTCTGTCACCCAGGCTGGAGTACAGTGGCGCTATCTCGGCTCACTGCAACCTCTGCCCCCTGGGTTCAAGTGAATCTCCTGCCTCAGCCTCCCGAGTAGCTGGGATAACAAGCATGCATCAACACGCCCAGCTAATTTTTGTATTTTTAATAGAGATGGGGTTTCACCATGTTGGCCCAGCTGGTCTTGAGCTACCAACCTCAGGCAATCCGCCCGCCTCTGCCTCCCAAAGTGCTAGGATTACAGGCATGAGCCACTGCACCTGTCCCCCTTATTTTGATAGAAGTGCAAACTGAGACCCAGAGAAATAATCTTCCTACTTAAAATTATGCCACTTGTTAGTAGCTGCTCCAGGATTCAGACTCCAAATTTATGTCCCTTCATTTACTGAGCAGGCACTGGAATACCTATTCAGTTCACAAAGTGTTTTATAATCAAATGTGAGAAAAACATTGGGTTGAACAGGGATTATAACACAGTCTAATAAGTACTGATAAATGCACAGACCAGGTGGTGTGAATGCAGAGAGGCCATTTAACCACAGTGTGCTACTGGTCAAGGAATATTTTTCAGAGAAGGACTAGGTCAGCTATAAACCTTGAGCAGCTTCAGTTTCCTTTGTTTAAACTACCTTGTAAAATGTGGTGGAAGGTTACAGGGAATGGTTACAGAGCATCTGACCCATAGTAGGTGCTCACTAAAGGCTAACTGGAGTTATTATAAATGGAATGAGGCTATCTAACCACCTTTTAGGAAAGACAGGTACTGTCCAGGAAAGTGTAGAACCATTCCTGTTAAGTATTCCTCAAGCCACAAAGTTGCAGATGAGGCCAGTTTTGGGTAGTCATTTGAGTAGTATATGGCAGCCAAGATAACAGTAAAGAAATCCCCCGGAAATGTCTCCAGCAGATGCAGTAGGTCCTTTAGCACAAATGCCAGAAGAAACTGAAGGAGCTGGAAAGAGCCCTGTCTTAGGAAGTGGGTGACCCTGATCGTAAAAGGAATGTTGGCAACAGGTTTATAAACTTCTTTTATACTTTGAAATAATGGGTTCCTGATGAATCATCTCTCCAGTTTCTGGACACCCATCAAAGCTGGGGAAATGGTACAATCACCAGAGCAGAGGTTTTTATCCTGGGAGTCTATAATACATGGCATGCATTTCTGCTATGTGCACTTTTTTTCTGGGGAAAATGTTCATTTCTTAATCAAATTCTCAAACTGCAAATCATCAAACTGCAGAAATGTGATCCACTGCATATAAAGTAACTCAGTCCTTTAATTCAAGGTCACAAACAGTTCTGGCATAAAAGAATTCATAAATAATTTGGGAACCCCACAATTATTATTTCTCCAACAAAAATATTTATTAGCCAGGAGTGCTCCCAGGGTTCTTGGCTTAAGCAGACACCTGGACAAGTGAAGTACATTTGGCCAACTTGTGCTTCTCACATTGGCAAGCCACCAGCAGCATTTTTCACATCGGTAATGCCCCATGGAAACGCCTTGTGGGATTTTACCTTGTAAAATCATTGCCAGATTCCTCTTGTTTTGGCGGCAGATATGCTAATTTCTTGCCAAATGGTTTTAGGCAGAAATGACTCTAGTATTGTAGAAATATATGTCCTTTTTTTTCTTTTAGAAAAATGCATAACTATTCTCAGAATGTATGAAGTGATAAATGTTCAAGGCACTTTTTGCTTAGCCAGTGGTAATTGTTTGAATGACCTAAAAGTCATGCCTTCCAACAAACAATTACATTCAATATGGCTTTCAAAGGAGCATTCCCTCAACATGCATGTGCACTTTTTTAGAAATTAAAAATATTATGCATTGTAGTTACCATCTGTGATTTGCTGGAAAAGACCCCAGTGGGAGGAAGCATAGTATAGATGTATTGACTTCTAATCCTGGCTTGCTAAGAAACTTTGACAAAGTAGTTAATCTCTCTGCAACTTGGTTTCTTTAACTGTAAAATGAGGGTAACATGGCCAAGATTGTTGTAAAGATTCAGTAAGATAAAGATTGTAAAGTAGCTGGCACATAGTAGTTCTATTTACGTCCTCTTCCTCTTCCCATATCTCTTTACATAATAGTCTCCTGCCTTGTACTTCCCCTGGTCTTCATGTTTTATGCTAGGAAAACACACACACACACACACAGTATGACAAATAAATGACATTAAATTAAACCTTGGGAACAAATAATAGAACAAATTAAACGAACACAAGCATATACAATTGTTACAGGAAAGGGGTCCCCATCCAGACTCCAAGGGAGGGTTCTTGGATCTCACAGAAGGAAGAATTCAGGGCGAGTCCGCAGTGCAAAGCAAAAGAAAGTAAAGTGGTGAAAGAACAGCTACTCATAGACAGAGTAGGGTGTTCCCAAAAGTAAGAGGAGGAACGCGTCCACCTTAGGTACAATGCTTGTATAAATAAGATGAAAAAAATGTCATGAGGAGATGTGCTCTGCTACAAGGGTTTGTGATAAAGGATTAATTTTCTTAATTACTATATTTTGCATGAATCAATGTTATTACCTTTAAAGCCAAATTAGGAATGCTTTTGTTCTTAAGATATCTCAGGATATTAGGGCACTCCCAAGTCTGAGTCTACTTAGTAAACATTATCAATCTGTTACCTTAACTGTAAATACCCAGAAGCTAGGGATACCTAGCTTTCGTTGCTCTGGTTTGAACCCCTCTGACACAACTTCTGTGCTGGGTTTGAAGCACCCTTAGGGAAAGCAGCTGAGGCTAGGAAAACAAAGAGCTAGGTAGTAGCAAAGAGAGGGTCTTCTAAATGACACCTGGAATTTATTTCCACTATGGGTGATGTCAGGGAAATGTGACGTCACTATATAGTACTCAGCTTTGAAGAGGTGGCATTTTTCTTCTTCTATCCCAACTCTACAGGCTGCTGTGCAAAGAATATGAGAGTGCAATGAGTAAGAAGAAAAAGAAAAGGAAGGAAGAGAATTTGTTTAAAGATTGAACAACAAAAATCTTATAGAACTGAGTCAAAAGCCTGGAAAAAATTCAGAGTTGCTCTGATTTTATGAAACCTACTAAAGAAATCGTTTCTTTTAGAAGGGCACTGCTTAAAATGATGATTAGTTTATCTAGTAAAGAGTTTAGACCAGGGATGTCCAATCTTTTGGCTTCCATGGGCTACATTAGAAGAATTGTCTTGTGCCACACATAAAATATACTAACACTAAGATAGATGATGAGCTAAAACAAAAAACAAACTCATAATGTTTTAAGAAAGTTTACAAATTTGTGTTTGACCACATTCAAAGCTGTCCTGGGCCACATTGCAGCCTGTGGATCACGGGTTGGACAAGCTTGGTTTAGACTATATTCAGTGTTTGATTAACATAATAGTATAAGGACAGAAGATTATAGATTATTCAAAATCATGGTTTTTAAAAATTGGAAATGAAAAGGATTCAATTTAACAGTTAAACATTTATTCAGAGATTTAAGAACATTTGGTTAATTAAAGCTATTTCTCGAAATTATAAAAGCATCATAGCATGATTTTTTTTTTTTAACTGAGCTCTCTTTTCTTGAATATTGTAATAAAACCTATATACCATCAATTGAGCCACTGTCCTCTTCATCGTCTATCTCACCCAGTAGACTATCTGGTTGATAATTTGACATTGTGAATATTCTTATTTTTGCCAGCTAAACTCTTCCTAACCTCTATCACAGATGAGCCACTCACAGGTATTATCATCAGCTTATTTACAATGTCTCTCACTTCACCATTTGAATTTGGTGAAGCAATCAGAAGAAACACCAAAATTACGTTCCTTTCTGAGTAAAGCTAAAGAAGAAAAGCTTCTTTTCCTGTGCAACTCAATCCGGACACTGGTGTTTCCTGGGCCCTCAGCCCATTGCTGATTGAAGCCAGCACCCTTACCTTATTAAGTTCATTGGAATAGAACTTTATCATAGTTTCTTAGTGTTTTGTGCTTGCTGGAAGAATTTACTGGAAGAATGCGAAGTAGATTATTTTGCACTTTCACAAATCACAGAAAATCCTTCCTCTCATGCCACCTTGTAATGCAAGTTGTGTAACATGCCCGTTGATCTAAAATCTTCCACCGTTGCCAAATTATAAAGGTGGAAGAATCTTTGTTAATGATCCTTGCAGTTAAAAGTTACTCTCACTTTGCTTAAATAAAAAATCAGCAATGCAAAGGATAAACCCAATCTCCCAAGTAAAAGTGAACAGAGGGGCTCTTGATGCCTCCTATTTTTCCTGATAGAATACCCCCTAAGGCTCATGCACTACACAATGTGATGAAATAAGGATCCTGCAGATCAAATGAACCCAGAATTCACAGCTCACCTTCCTTTCATTTTCCGGCCAGGAAAGAAATAACATCTTATGAAAGCGAACATCCCATTACCATATAAGAAAATTCTTGCCATGCCAGAGTTACTTCCTGTCAAGTTCATTTCTTCCTACATCAGTGATAGGCAGGCCTGTGCTTACTCTGTTAACCATCACTCAGCACTCAAACTTTTTCAGATTGGTAAATTCATGATTCACCCTAATGACTTTCATGTTTTATTTACTGGGTTTCAAAGGCAGGAATTTTCATATATGTGGTTCCAGTCTAGATGGATTTTCCTATTTAGATGTTTTAGTTGATTGCACGGTCATTTCCTTTCTCATCAAGAGCACAAATGAGGGCTGTCAGATTAACAAAAAACAATAAAAAAGTAGATTTCTCAGTTAAGTTTGAATTTCAGATAAATTTTAGTGTAAGTATGTCCCAAATGTCATTTTTTTAATCTGAAATTTAAATTTAACTGGGCATCCTATATTTTTATTTACTAAATCTGACAACCTTAAGAGGTTGTTCTACAAATCATGTTACCTGCTCCTCAGACATGGGGATATATGGTGTTCTTAAGACATGTTTTCTGTAGTCAATTCCTTATGATAGATAACAGAAAGGAAATAGGGGTAAAATATAAGAAGAAAAAAGGATTAAACATTAGATGAATATCAGTGGGATAGTAAGAACTCAGTGAGTTATCTATGAAAACCGTGGAATTTTTAGACTGTCAAAAGAGAGTAAAATGAATAAGATTTCAAGATATACCCAAAGGTTCACTTCAGTCATTCTTCCACAGGCATTAAAATATATGTTTTTATCCATCCTCTTGATTTGACATTTTTAGTCAAACCCTTCTCCTAACATGCTTCTGGTTTCTGATATTTTTCCCTTTGAACTCACCACTAGCTTTGCCTTCCCAATAGGACAGAGATATATTAAATGAAACAATTGCCTTATAATCACAAAAAATCTAGTGTTGTTTCTTTATTAGTTATTTCTTGCAGAGAGAGAGGAAACATTTTTACTTTTCCACTACTTTTTCATAAATGTGCTCACAAGCTTCTGCGCAATGGTCATATCTAATATAAATACTAAATAAGTAGTATGTGTTAATGAAAAATAACAGATTTCTGAGATCATATCATGCTTATTTAATGTTTTAAAATAAAGTAGTTCTTAATTAAAGTTTGCAATAGACAGGGAAGTGTGGGTGCAGGGAAAGGGGAATCCCTAACTGAGAATGTGGCCAAGACGTGAATTCATGGATTATACTGATAAACGCACAAAAAAAGATAAATCGATGACAGACGAGGAAAGGATACTGGCTTCGAAATGCGATTGAGTCTCTGGAGTCATACCCAACCAGGTGGGCCCCTGTTTACAGTGTTTCCCTCTCTGCCTAATGGCCATGTAGTTGAATGATCAAGGGGCAGACACCTGAACCAAGACAGGTCAAAACGTTGCTGAGCCTTTGGAACCTTACAGTTGAACTGTGACACAGAGAGAAGTTGCTGGAGCTTAAACCTGGTAATTGCAGAGCTCCAGAGAAGCAATTTTTACAGCCATAATCCCAGAAGCTGCCCCAGTTCCTGTTTCCTGAGTTTTGATTTCAAGCTCTATCGTAGATTGCATGAACTAGTCCAGTGTTTTCCCAACAGAAATCTTTTGCTTAAGTTAGTCTAGAATTGGCTTTTGTGTTGCTCACGAGCAAAAAAAATCATATTACGCTTTGGGATCAGTTTCATCTCTCATTTTCATTCTTATTCAACCAAATATGCTGTTAGGGGAGTTAGAGTGGTAAATGAGATGAATAGCATTTCTGCCTTCATGGAGCTTTCAGTGTAGCAGAAAAAAACAGATATTAAAGTATGGAAATTAAAGGCTCTTATTAATTCACTGAACAAATATTTATTGAGGCACCTGTTATATACAAGGCATTGTTCTAGGCACTTGAAACATTTGTAAACAAAACAAAGATCCCTGCTCTTGTATTTTTTTATCAGGAGATGAAAACAGTAAGTAATAAGCATAGAAATATATAAATAAATAATATGGGTTTAGAAGGTGGTAAATGCTATGAAAATAAATTAAAAAGTAGATCAGAAGGAATGGTATATCAAATGTCCTAAAGACCAGAAAGAAATTGCAAGTTGGAGTAACTGCAAGATTATTAGAGCTGAAATATCAATGACAAGGCCAGTGGCTCAAATGAGGATGAAGAGGTTGGATGAGCTAGATTGTTAAGGACTTTATAAGCTATCTCGAGGATTTTGAACTTTATCCTAAGGCACTCTGAAGCTACTTAAGAGTTTTAAGCCATAGACTGACAGGATCAGATTTGCATTTTAAATTTGTCATTCTGCCTGCAACCTTGAAAACACATTGAAAGCTTGCAGCAGTGGATGTGAGAGAATAATTGGGAGGCAGGCCCTTGGCCTAGTCTAAGTGAGAAATGGTGGTGCCCTTGACTAGCATGTGTTTCATGAATTGGACAACAATAGCTGTGATAAAATGGCTGTTTTCTATGCTTAGATTTTCAGCTCTTCATATTTAGAATAGATTAATGCCTGTCCAACTTTATCTCTGTTCTTTGGGCTTTGGTGCTGTAAAAGCCAACTTTAGGGCCAGGCGTAGTGGCTGATGGCTGTAATGCCAGCAGTCTGGGGGGTCAAGGTGAGAGGGCTGCCTGAGGCCAGGGGTTGGAAACCAGCCTGAGCAACATAGTAAGGTCCTATCTCTACAAAAAAATTCTTGGAAACTTAGCTGGGCATGGTGGTGGTGAATGCTTGTAGTTTCAGCTACTGGTGAGGCAGAGGTGGGAGGATCCTTTGAGCTCAGGAGGTTGAGGATACAGTGAGCCATGATCATGCCACTGCACTCCGGACTAGGCAACAGAGACCGTGTCTCTAAAAACTAACAAATCAAAATAAATAAATTAAGTAAAGTCAATTTGTAATGTTTGGCGCATTTTCATTTGCTGTATACTACCAAGTTTAATTTGGCCTCATCTGTAGGAACAAAAATATAATATGTAGGTATTTAAGGAGTACAGCAGCTACGGGATAGGCATTAATTATCCTCACCTGGCTCTGTATCTAATCAGTCAGTCATTGCAATCCTCCAACACAGTACAAACAAATCAGTATACAACACTTTATTAATAGGGCCTTCTCCCTAAATCCTTATATTCTTTTCTTTCCTAGAAAGATGATGTAGGTGATATAGAAGAAAACCACATCTCCCTTTAACACTCCACTATTAAGTCTAGATTAAGGGTTACATACTGGTAAACAATGGATCATTCAGCCTTCAAATTTTGCCATGACATTTTGTTATACTCACACAGGGAACGCATAGGGAATATTTTTTAAAGGCAATGAAATTGGATAGGTATTATACTTCGTCGTTACACAAGCAATTTTTTACTTAACAGGTGTTCCATGGGTGTAGGTATATGTTAAGAATATGACTCCCAGTAATTATGTGAATGTTTAATTGTTAGCTTAAATACTGATCACACCCTTAGCAAACAGTTCCTTACTTCCTTTGACCTGAGTGTAACTCAGTCTCTTTCAGTTTTAAAGACCAAGACAGAACTTACATGAACCTGTAACTCCGTATCTTCAGGTCTTGACATCCCCAAATTTAACTAAAAGGAAAAAAGATACTTTTAATTCTCTTATTATCTCTTCAAAATTTTCCCTTCTCATTCTTGAGGAGGTGAGAAAGGAAAAGAAGAGTACCAAGTACCACCTTTTGTAATGTTGGGACATGCATCCCTGTAGCCCAATTAAGTGTCCTTGATTCTTGAGAAGTCTACCTTTCCTAAAGAAGCTGGGAAGTGTAGGGGGAAGAAGAACATGGTTTCTAACTGCTCCCATTGCAATATCTTATTATAAAAATGTACTTTTTAAACATAGGTTTCCATCTTGTATTACTTTGTGTCTTGGAGTCTCTCCCTTATGAATTACTTTGCATCTTGTTTGAAGTGAACCATTTTAAAATTTATATCCTGTCCTACTTTTATTTCAAGACTTTACTTAAAATATCTTTTTTTCCTTCGCCCTACTCAGATATGCATGAACATTTTATGCATTTCACACTCTTTAAAATGGAGAAAATAATATGCTATAATATGCTAATCTGAATAGTGGTAAAATCTGAGTAGAAATAGAGATTTTATTTTCAAAAGAGTGGACAGTGATGTATCTTCCTATTGCTGTCAGTTATCTCCATTGTTAATATAACATTTATGCAGAAAGACGTGGATTAATAAAGCAACTGAGTAGAACATGAATTTGAGAGTATTCTTAGTTTGATGGAGCCCAGCATAGTGAATGTTTGCTTCTTGAGGGCAGGTAACCATCTAACTTTCTTTTGTATCCCCTATTCCACTCAAGGAGTCAAACACATATACAGTAGTTAATAAATGCATGCTTAGATGAATGAAATGAGTTGAAATTAGTAATAAATACTTATGAAACATCCAACACTGATGTGGTCTGGATGTGTTCCCACTCAAATCTCATCTTGAATTGTAGTTCCCATAATCCCCGCATGTCATAGGAGGGACCCAGTGGGAGGTAATTGAATCATGGGGGCAGTTAACTTCATACTGTTCTTGTGATAGTGAGGGAGTTATCATGAGATCTGATGATTTTATAAGGGGCTTTTTCTCTTTATTTGGCACTTTTCTCTTCTGTGGCCCTGTAAAGAAGTACGTGTTTGCTTCACCTTCTGCCATAATTGTAAGTTTCCAGAGGCCTGCCCAGCCATGTGGAACTGTGAATCAATTAAACCTCTTTTCTGTATAAATTACCCAGTCTCAGGTGTTTCTTCATAGTAGCATGTGACTGGACTAATACAGTAAATTGGTACCACAGGGAGTGGGGTGCTGCTATAAAGATACCAAAACCGTGGAAGTGACTTTGGAGCTGGGTAACAGGCAGAGGTTGTAGCAGTTTGGAGGGCTCAGAAGAAGATAAGAAAATGTGAGAAAGTTTGGAACTTCCTAGAGACTTGGAGAGCTCAGAAGACAGGAAGATATGGGAAAATTTGGAACTTCCTAGAGACTTGTCGAACACTTTGGACCGAAAGGCTGATAGTGATATGAACCATGAAGCCCAGCCTGAGGAGGACTCTGATGGAGATGGGGAACTTGTTGGGAACTGGAGTAAAGGTCACTCTTGCTATGCAAAGAGACTGGCAGCATTTTGTCACTGCCCCAGAGATCTGTGGAACTTTGAAATTGAGAGAGATGATTTAGGATACCTGGCAGAAGAAATTTCTGAGTGGCAAAAGCATTCAAAATGAAGCAGAGCACAAAGTTTGGAAAATTTGAAGCCTGATGATATGATAGAAAGGAAAAACCCATTTACTGGGGAGAAATTCAAGCCCAGTGCATAAATTTGCATAAGTAATGAGGAGCTGAATGTTAATCACCAAGACAATGAGGAGAATGTCTCCAGGGCATGTCAGAGACGTTGAGGGAAGCTCCTCCCATCATAAGCCCAGAGGCCTAGGAGGAAAAAAATGCTTTCCTGAGGTGGGCCCAGGGACCCCTTGCTCTGTGCAGCCTGGGAACATGGTCCCCTGTGTCCCAGCTGCTTCAGCTCCAGCCTTGGCTAAAAGGGGCCAAAGTACAGTTCAGGCCATTATTTCAGAGGGTGCAAGCCCAAAGTTGTGGTGGCTTCCACATGGTGTTGAGCCCGTGGGTGCCCAGAAGTCAAGAACTGAGGCTTGGGAACCTCTGCCTAGGGTTCACAGAATGTATGGAAATGCCTCTATGTACAGGCTGAAGTCTGTTGCTGGGACGAAGCCCTCATGAATACCCTCTGTTGTGGCAGTGCAGAAGGGAAGTTTGGGGTTGGAGCCCCCACACAGAGTCCCCACTGGGGCACTGCCTAGTGGAACTGTGAGAAGAGGGCTGCTGTCTTCCAGACCCCAAAATGAAAGATCCACTGACAGCTTACACCATGCACCTGGAAAAGCCACAGACACTCAATGTCAGCCCATAAAAGCAGCCAGGAGGGAAGCTGTAGCCTGCAAAGCCACAGGGGCGGAGCTGCCCAAGGCTGTGGGAGACCACCTCTTGCATTAGCATGCCCTGGATGTGAGACATGAAGTCAAATGAGATCATTTTGGAACGTTAAGGTTTCATGGCTACCCTATTGTATTTTGGATTTTATGATTTAAGTACTGCCTTGTTGGATTTCGGACTTGCACGGGCCTGTAGCCCCTTTGTTTTGACCAATTTCTCCCATTTGAAACAGGTGTATTTATGCAATGCCTGTACCCCCATTGTATCTACAAACTAATTAACTTGCTTTTGATTTTACAGGCTCATAAGCAGAAGGAACTTGCCTTGCCTCAGATGAGATTTTGGACTTCAACTTTTGGGTTAATGTTGGAATGAGCTAAGATTTTAAGGGGTTGTTGGAAAGCCATGATTGTGTTTTGAAATGTGAGGACATGAGATTTGGGAGGGGTCACAGGCAGAATGATTGTTTGGCTGTATCCCCACCCATATCTCATCTTGAATTGTAGTTCCCATAATCCCTACATGTCACGGGAGGGATGTGATGGGGGGTAATTGAATCATGGGGGCGGTTACCCTCATGCTGTTCTCCTGACAGTAAGTTCTCACGAGTTCTCTAATGGTTTTATAAGAGGCTTTTTCCCTTTTACTTGGAACTTCTCTCTTCTGCCATGTGAAGAAGAATGTGTTTGCTTCCCCTTCTGCCATGATTGTAAGTTTCTTGAGGCTTCCCCAGCCATGTGTAACTGTGAGTCAATTAAACCTCATTTCTTTGTAAATTACCCAGTCTTGGGTGTTTCTTCATAGCAACATGAGAACAGACTAATATAAATTCTGTACTAAATTTTACTAGGAATTACACCAGGAAAGGTCAAAGAAGAGATTTTTACTAGGAATTCAGTGCTGGTTTATGTGACTATCTAGGGCTGGTGTGTGGCCACATCCAAGAAAGAGCCATGTTTATGAATGAAGAGGTTGAAAAGGAAACTAAATTACACAATTGATCCTCAATTTTGAGTGTGCTGCAAAATCACCCAGTTTGGGGCTTCATAAAATAAAGAGTGCTGGGCCCTACTTCCTGGGTATTTCTGATTTGTAGATCTGGCATGGGAGCTGAGAATTTGCATTCTAACTATCTCACTCCCAGGTAATGCTACTGCTGCTCATTCAGGTAGCAGACTTTGCAAAATACTGACTTAGACCTTCCTTGGAGAGCTGGCCCAGCTCAGGGAATCTGAACTCACTGCTTGCTCTGTGGTCTGCACAGAAGTGATTTCAGAGATTTCCAAGAGCAGTACAGAGATAGTGTAACTACAGGGGTCTCAGAATAGTGTTAAGGGTCTTTCTTCCACCTGATTTATAGGACTGACTATACTCTGGCAGAAAAAGGAGACAATGTCTTCAATACCTCAGATGTGAGTTAGAATCAAGTGAAATAAATTAAGTGGAAAATAGAATGCATGAAATTGCTGTATTAATAAAGGTTGGACATCCCTAATCTGAAAATCTGAAATCTAAAATGCTCTAAAATTCAAAACTTTTTGAGCACCTACATGATGCTACAAGTGAAAATTTTCATACCTGACCTCATCTGATGGGTCACAGTCAAAACAGAGTCAAAACTTTGTTTTGTTCACAAAATTATCAAAGATACTATAGGAAGTTGCCTTCAGCTTATATAAATAAGATATACACAAATGAATTTTGTCTTTAGGCTCGGGTACCATCCCCAAGGTACCTCATTATATAGATGCAAATATTTCAAAATCCAAAAAAGTTCAAAATTCAGAACGCTTCTTATCGCAAGCATTTTGGATAATGGATATTTAACCTTTCAGTTAAATACTGTACTTTCAGTTAAGTTAATGTAATTTAGCAATGTAAGATCATATACGTGTATCTAACATAATTTATAAAATGTTTATACCCTAAAATATCTTTACTTCTGCAAAGAAAGTTTGTGCTCCTTACTTGACTGTGCCAGTTTATGGTAAACTGGAGAAGGTGGAGAAAGGTCAGTCCAGGGAAAGGGGAAAGTCCATTGACCCAAGATAAATAATTTAGGAGAAATCATATCCATTCTCTACCCATAGGCCTTTCAATTCAATTATTGCTATCTCCCAGGTAAATAGCTTTAGGGAGTTTCTGAAAAAGTGGCAAGGGCTTCAGCAAACAGGTAGCGTGGGGACGTATGTCACCCATTGCAATACTGAAATGGAAACTACCTAAAATTTAGAACTATTTTTATATGCTTCATTGTGCTCAGCTAATTAGGTTTCTTGAATTTTAGAACTTCAGTACAAAGGTTGTGCATACTTTTTTGTGTTCCTTCCAGCTGAATTTCTTACAATGTTGTAATCAAGGACTTGCGGAGACATTGGCATTATTTTTCTTTACAGATTTTCTTGGACTCAGATGGATTTTCTCAATTTGCCAGTAAAAAGAAATAATGATGTTACATTAAAATGAACTGTGTCTCAAAATATAAAAACCTTTTGGTAATCAAATGGTTAAATATTCATATTTAATTTAATCTTATTTTCGTTAATTTGAAAATAGAAAAAAAATCTGCTAAAGATCCTTTCAAGGGAAAGCTATAGCTCAGCTCATGTATAAAAAGCCACATAAAAATGACTCTGGAGACCTTGGCTACACGTTCAGCGGTCAAATATTTCAATGCTCTGTTGCTCTCGTTCCTGTTACAGGTACATGTGACAGCGCTGCAGCTATGAGTGGAATTTTAAAGAGGAAGTTTGAAGAAGTTGACGGCTCCTCACCCTGCTCCTCTGTAAGGGAATCGGATGATGAAGTTTCCAGCAGTGAAAGTGCTGACAGTGGGGACAGTGTCAATCCATCCACTTCTAGTCATTTTACCCGTGAGTACTGAAATGAGAACTGAAGTTAATTGTCTGGTTCTACAGCAAAACTAATTGTGTCATTTTTATTTTTACCTTTAATGCTATATTTCCCATCAACCAAATACAAAAAACATTTACACAAAAGTGAAATATTTTTCAGGTGACTCAGTAGCTTCCTTTATTTAGAATACTTTTTGCAGTGGATTATTTGACTGCGTTAACTAACTAATTGAATTTAAAGATCACATTTCATTAATAATACTTTTCCAAGTAAACACCTAATACTCTGGGAATAGATGGGGGAAGACAAAAAATAAATCCAGTTTCAAGAAACGTATCCTTTCAATAATTGAAATGATGTTCTGGGAGAAAACATTTTAAAAGGCATTATTAAGGAATGGAGCGTCTAGATTATGATGAGAAGGAGTTTAGGCAGCCAGGGATTAAGAAGAAATGTGAAGGCAGCAGGTCTCTCACAAATGTGCAAGTGTGTGCAGTCTAATGGCTCTTTCCTAGTAATTCCTCTAGTCTCTCTTCTCCAGTATTTAAAGCCCAACAAGAAAAAAAATCTATGCTTTATTTATTGTATTTTTAAGTTTTTTTTTTTGAGATGGAGCCTCGCTCTATCGCCCAGGCTGGAGTGCAGTGGCGTGAACTCGGCTCACTCCAACCCCTTCCTCCCAAGTTCAAGTGATTCTCCTGTCTCAGCCTCCAGAGTAGCTGGGACTGCAGGTGCATATCACCACATCCACCTAATTATTTTATTATTTTATTTTATTTTTTGGTTTTTTTTTTGTATTTTTTGTATTTTTAGTATAGACGGGGTTTTGCCATATTGGTCAGGCTGATCTCAAACTCCTGACTTCGGTGATCCACCCACCTCAGCCTCCCAAAGTGCTGGGATTACAGGTGTGAGCCACTGTGCCCAGCCTATGCTTTCTTTTTGATTCTTTTATTATTATTATTATTTTTTTTTTTTTTTTTTTTGCCACATTGTAATGTCAGCCCTTCTGTCAGACAAGATAAAGGGAGGTTTGAAAGACTGATATGAAAAATTCTTAAGGTAATGTAATCTATAGTCTAAAGGAAACTGACCAGCAATAGTTAAATAATCTTTTTAAAATGTATATTTCTTAAACAGGAAGATTTTAATATGTCTTAATATCATGACAGATAACTGGTCTTGGTTTTTTACTTTCCAATTAGTTAATGTTATTAATATATGATTCTATAACAAAGAATTGACACTGGCAATGTAGCAACTCCAAAAAACTGAATGATTTAAACATATTTTAAAGAGGTAATAAGGAACTCAATAGCGGTTGAGCATGAAATAAATATAGTAAAATCAATAGCATTCCATTAAGCAAGTACAACTAATTAGACAATATGATGAAAAGATGATTGCAATTTTTATAGCAGAAAAATTTATAAAATATTCAGGGACAAAGTTATTGTGTGATGTAGGTAGTCTACAACTACATTTACATATATCATGATGGTATGCAATGAGCTTGTGCTTTTACTCAAAAGAAGAGATGTGTTTATGTTTTGGGTCTTAATACCTGTAGTGATAATAACATCATTATCTCACAGGGTATTGCAAAGATCAAACAGAGCAAGTGAGATAATACACATGAAAAAAGCTTTTGTAAGCATCTGGCAAGTTGCTAGATATATATACATCTAGCCTAGATATATATACATGTCCTACTACATAGCCTCTACCTTTTGCATGGTCTTACTCTGCCCCTTTATTATATAATATTGGACATATTTTTAAAATGTTATTTCTCGTGGTTATAAAGGAAGATTTAATTAGTGAAGAGGCAGATTATGTTTCTGGATATAAAGGTCTGGATATTAATGGTTTCAACATTAATTTATAAATATGAGAGTAAAACCAAAACAAAATCTTCAACTGGCCAGTGTGCCCAGGCATTTCTAATGTGCCCTATCTAGGAACGCATAGAAAATTCCAACATGTTATATATGAAAATTTCATATATAAGAAAATAACATTATAAGACAATGAGAAAGGGAAAGACTATTTAAGAAATGGTTGTGGTATTAGGAAATTTGAAAAAGAAGTCATTTAGACTCACATCTCACAACATATGCCAAAATACCAGATAGATTACATGGATAATTTTTTTAATAATAAGGCAAGTTGCATTTTGCCAGACATTTAGTAGAATCACTATATGAACTTTGATATGAGAAGAAGAAATAATCACATTAAAAAATACTTAATATGGCTGGGCGCGGTGGCTCAAGCCTGTAATCCCAGCACTTTGGGAGGCCGAGACGGGCGGATCATGAGGTCAGATCGAGACCATCCTGGCTAACCCGGTGAAACACCATCTCTACTAAAAAATACAAAAAAACTAGCCGGGCGAGGTGGCGTGTGCCTGTAGTCCCAGCTTCTGGGGAGGCTGAGGCAGGAGAATGGCGTAAACCTGGGAGGCGGAGCTTGCAGTGAGCCAAGATCCGGCCACTGCACTCCAGCCTGGACAACAGAGCCAGACTCGTCTCAAAAAAAAAAAAAAAAAAAAAAAAATACTTAATATATTTAATGATGTAAAAGTATTAAACTTATCTGCTATTAAAAAAACCCAAAGTAAAATAGTTTATATTGGAAAAAATATTTGCATTATTTTCTGGATGGAGTATAGCAAAAGTACATGTAATTTCTTGAGATAAACACAAAGACACGTATCTCCAAAGAAAACCCACGTAGTAGGAAATACAATTAGCAAATATTTTAAAGCATTTAACAACAACAGTAACAAAAGGCAGATTAAAAAATGCTAATGAGATTTCGTTAGTATGATATCACAGAGACTTCATCCCTTGAAATCAGTACTCATTTCTCCAATAAAAAATACTAATACCCAAGTGCTGGTGAAGCTTGCAGGACAAATTGTAGGCACACACGTTGCTATTAATGGTAGTGATATTTAGAAAGCACTTCGGAAATGTAAGAGCCATAAAAGCGTTCATAAGTCTCTACTTCAGAGAATTTATCTGAAGAGAGAAACATTAAAAACAGGGTGAAAACTGTATAAATGAAAATATTTGTGGTTGACAGTAGTCCCAAAAAAGAGGGATTGGGGAGGAGAGAGAGAAAGGTAACCTAAGAGTGAGGAAGTGATCCATTAAGTTATGGTAACTCATTCAATTAATTTATTTTCATGATAGTTATGAAGACCTTTTGGCAATAAGTACAATGTTTGTGAAATAATGATAAGTAAGAAAAGCAGAACACAATATTTTATCTGTACCGTCAGGCAAAGCCTAAGTCTGTGCGTGCACAAAGGTAAAGAATGGTAAGGTGCCCTAAAAATTGGAAACAATTTGATTTGTTGAGGAATTAAAATTATGGATGAATTTTTATATTTATTAATTTTTATTTCTGTTAATTTTATATGTGTTCTCACAACAAAGTGTCCAACTTAAACTGCTAAAAATTATAACTGTAGTTCACATTGTGTTTATGGTTGCAAAACAGCAGATTGAAATGGCAAGATGAGCTAAGGTATATATTAGTCAACAAATATAAACTTTCTTATAAGTTATGCTCAGCAGAGATTATTTTTTTCATTGAAGAAAGTAGACTTATTTTACGATGTGTAAGAAGTCATTGAAGTGTTCCAGCACATCATTTAATATCAGTGGTCGTGGCAATGGTTAGTTTACTAACATGCTGTTTCAGCTTTATATTAAATATAATCTGGCAGAGATTTTTCATACTTTTTAAAAAAATTAAAGAAATGATTTAATAAAAAGTGCCCTTTTCATTTAATAGTGCTTTTTTCACTATATTTACATTACGAAGAGAGACATAAAGTGGGAAAAAATAGTAAAGCATCAAAAGACAAAATTTCTACCTGGAATATTTGTTGTAGAAAAGATCTGAGAGGTTGGGCACAGTGGCTCATGACTATAATCTCAGCAATTTGGGAGCGTGAGGCAGGAGGATTGCTTGAGCTCAGGCATTTGAGACCAGCTTGGGTCTCAAATCCCCATCTCCAAAAAAGTTAAAAAGAAAAATAGCAAAGTATGGTGGTGCATGCCTGTGGTCCCAGCTACTTGGGAGAATCGCTTGAGCCCAGGAGGTTGAGGCTGCAGTGAGCCATGATTGCACCACTACACTGAAGCCTGGGTGACAGAGCAAGATCCTGTCTCAAAACAAACCAAAACTAAAACCAAAAGAAAGAAAGAGAGAGAGAGGGGGTGGGGGGGAAGGGAGGAAGGGAGGAAGGAAAGAAGGAAGGAAGGAAGAAAGGAAGGAAGGAAGGAAGGGAGGGAGGGAGGAAGGAAAGGGAGGGAGGGAAAGAAAGAGGAAAAAAAGAAAGAAGAAAGGAAGGAAGGAAAAGAAAGAAAGAGGAAAAAAGAAAAGAAAGAAAGAGTAAAGAAAAGATTCGAGATTTTTTTGTTTGTTTGTTTGTTTTGAGACAGTGTCTCACTGTCACCCAGGTAGCTGGGACCACAGGTGCACACCACTGCACCGGACCAATTTTTATATTTTTTTGTAGAGATGGGGTTTCATCATGTTGCCCAGACTGGTCTCAAACTACTGGGCTCTAACAATCCCCCTGCCTCAGCCTCCCGAAGTGTCAGGATTACAGGTGTGAGCCACCATGCCCATCCTGTGATCTAAGCATTTTTAGCCAGTGTGAGAGGAGTATCTGAAAGAGTTTCTTGTTTCTAGAAATATATTTCAGATTATTTGCTAGTCCAAAAATTGATATATAAATTTTTAGGACATTTTTTATTTATTATGTTGTCTAGATTAAGGTATGGGCTTCTCTGCAATGGATGTTGGATGTGAATCAATGGTTATAAACTTTCAGAAATGTTATTATTGATAAATCCTATTTCTTTAAATTTTTTTACTTAAAAATGATTACTTGTCTTATAGTAAAGAAGGATTTTTGAAGACTATCAAATTTGTGTAGCATGAATAAATAATTTAATTTCACATTGGGATTCTTTAAAATGTGGTTGCCCTTATTTAAATCTCACTCATCTTGGGCTAATCTATCTCATGTACCCCATGTTTCATAAGCACTAACATATTGTGTAACATATCATTTTGTTGTCATTATAAATACAGAAATTGATAAGATTGTTTGGTATGTGTCAACAGCTATGGTAGTAGAAAATTCCATGCTATTGTAAGCTTTCTGTTAAAATATCCAATTTGTAGCACACCACATTATGGTGATAAAAGCTTCAAAATATAAATCAATAAGGTCATTATGGCTTTTTCCTTGGGCTTCTGAATTTTGCTAGGCAACAAGCATACTTACCAGTCATCAACCAAGGTCATATCTTGTACTTCCCTTGAGATAGAAACAGCAGAGTCTGTATTGCTGTGAAACGCTTTGTTTCATCAAATCCCTATGGCTCTATAGCCAATCAGCCTGTACTTGAGCACTGTCAAGAGGAGAGCTGCAGAGAAACTAGAATTTTTTTCTGCCCTCTCAAGGTTCCTGGCACTTCACATAAGTAATGAGAAGCTATGTGATAAGCCATAGACCCAAAAGGAACACATTATGTCTCTTGAAACAGAGTGTTTCTACAAATAAATGTATAGTATTTAAGAAGTGAAAATATCGAGAAGTAAAAGGATATACATTCTAAATTGCACATGAATGCAAGTAGTGGATGTTCTACAATAGAATTAAGATGTTTTTAATTTATGAAACACTTTCACATTCTTGAGTTCATTTAATAGCCAAAAAGTGTTGTATGATTAGAAGCCAATTATCATGCCCTTTTATAAAAGTAGAAATTAACATTCATAAATGTACTTATACTTTACCCAAGAGCTAAGATACAATCTCCTTCCTTCCTTCTTTCCTTCCTTCCTTCCTTCTTTCCTTCCTTCCTTCCTCCTTCCTTCCTTCCTTCCTTCTTTCCTTGTCTCCCTCCCTCCCTTTTCTCTCTGAATACACAAGGCATAAATATGCCATCACATACACCCAAGTCAGTCTTTTTCCAGTGTAATTTCCCTACTACCGGCTCCACATTTCATAATGGGATTAGACATAAAGAATCAATAGAAAACAGATTTGACATTAAACTTTATAAAGTATGACTGGAACATGTCTGTTCTCTTTTCCAAGCAATTAAAATGCATTGAAGATTTAGATTTAATTTCAACAAACATGGTATCTTATGTTACAGGCTCCAAGCTAGGACCTTTCAAACCTGTCAAAGTGACATATTCCAAATAGTAAATACAACTTGAAGATACAGTGATAAATTATGTCTACCCAGCATTGTAGTATTACTTTGAGAACTAACTTTAGCAAAGACACATATCGCAATCTACCCCTGACTCAATGCTTTTGTAAACAATGGAGGAGTGTTCAGACCAAGCTCAACACAAGAGTTGTAGGAGAAGTCTTTTCTTAAGCAGAAGGTAGGACATCATGACGCTCAAAAGATTCTTTCTAGTCTGTAAATAATATGCTTCTAAGAAACAGGATCCAAAATAGCATCATTAGTTAGAGTCAAGGCCAAGCAGAAAAGGAAGCAGCATAGATAAAGGTGACTCTGAAAATCTACTATTAAGTTAAAAGATTCCCAGACTCTTCACACCCACTTACGCCTGGGAAAGAACTAATTAGCTTTGGCCTGGGGGACACGATCTGGGACCAGCTGCAGATCATATGTAGAAACATGCAGATCATAAATAGGTCATGTTCAGACATGGACCAGTTGAATCATTAGGTGTTTTGGAGATAAAGGAGTTAATTAAGTTATGAGGGGAGGAAGATATTTATGAGCTAGTGGTCCTTTGGAAAATACTCACTTGGATATGCAATAAGGCCTGTTGACTGATACAATAGAATTGTTATCAGATCATCTGTCTGCAAGATTGTGGACTCCAGTAATGATAAATCAGAAATAATTAACCACTGCTACTTCCTCTGGTCTTACTGAGACCATCCTTCAAACTGAAATGTCTCTTTTTTTATCCCAATTTCTGACTATTTAAGTTCTATACCTGCTACAAGGTTCATATCAAATATTTCTTTCTCCATGAAAACTTTACCAAGTCTCTCATTTGACACATCTCTTCGCCGTTTCCTCAGAATCTCCTGATATTTCACCAACATTCACAGACTTTGGCAATGGTTTCCCTTCTTTCCATCCTAGTATTTTCCACCAAACTGAGTGATGTCAGTAGCTGTGTGATGGCTCGTAGAACCGATCAGCCTTGTGTTTCCTTGAGCACTCTGACTTGGATTCCTTACTTCTGTTCCATTCATGTCTTTTACCACCACTCATTTAGCACCTAATGTCTGCAACCTCACTCACAAGACTTTTGCAAACCACACCAATTCTCCTTCTGAAATACTCAATTCCAGTATTACAAACTCAGATCATAACCTCTTTTCCTTCCACTTCCTTTCTCTCCTCACCCACTTTTTTTTAACCTCATCTCTTGTTTTCCCCAATGTAGCACTCACCGCTTGTCTTTATATACCTTTCCATGCCACACCAATTGCTCTATTATTTCAGTATTTTATTTTACTTAAAGGCCAGGACTCTTTACCACTTTCCTGCCATGTTCTTCACTCCATATCTATTTTTTATTCAAAACACTTGAAAACTTTAAAAAAAGTTTTGGAGAAAATGACAAAACTGTGTTTTCAAACTCAGCTACTTGCTAATGCCACACAAGCATCCCACTAGGTAGATTTTATCACCATCTCAAAGCACACAATGTTCATGTCTCCTCCAGTCACTTTTCCCTCACCACCTATTTCATGTACAGCAGAGCTTGCTTTCTCATCGTCTTGCACCCTTCATTCATATTTGTTATTACCCACATGTCTTTACCCTGATAGGCAGGGCTCTCAAAATGAGTTTCGAAGGAATTAATGTAAGCTTATTAAAGACAGGAATGTGTACCTATCATCTGATCAGTATATAATAAGTATTTATATCAATGGATGGATGAATGGACATTTATTAGGTATTTGATACTTGCCATTCAGTGCACTAGTATTAGGAGGTGGAAATATAAAAGTAAATGAGACATGATCTAGTTTCTGCAGAAACTCACAATCTAACAGTATTTTAGCATTTCTCCAACACTTACTGTATTCTATTTTACACTGGAGTTATTTATGCACACATCTTATCTTTTCTCGAGATTTATAGAACTTAACTGTGTATACTTCTTGCTACCTGGTGCTGGTTCAATTACTGTTAAATGTTTAATAACATTTAGCTTTGTAAAGACTTGTCTTCTTTAGTACAACTAAACCTTATAAAGTAAAAAAAAAAAAAAAAAAAGAGAGATGCATTTATTGGAAGACTTCATAATGGCACAAACATTAGTGTAAATAAATACCAACTTATAAGCTAACCATAATTTATAATTTTGATGAGCGTCATTGTGATATATCGGGATCCTGATTGATTACTTATCATATCTGAATACATGTAATGATGAACTGTGTTTTAAATAGGGTCTCACTGTAATTATGCATTCTTAACATGTACCTTTCTGGTTTCATTTGCTTATATATAGCTTTCCCAGGCAGAAACATCACTGTTTAATTGGATGCTGTGCAGTTATTTATGCAGGAGCTGTATAACACACTTGAGGGAGTCTGAGTTGTTTTTACCTTCACCGTCCTTTGAATCGACTAGGAAGAAAGGGCATTACTAAGTCAGATCACTAACATCACATAAATGCAGTTCATTTAGTTCTTGTTTGATTTGTTTTAAATTCAGGATCAGGACCTCACATTTAGCCTTAAAAATAGTAACATTCGATTTAGCTCTTTATTTCAGCCTACTGAGATTTTTAAAAATTATTTCTGTCTTCTTATGTATTT
Organism: Piliocolobus tephrosceles; assembly: GCF_002776525.5. Lineage (NCBI taxonomy): Eukaryota > Metazoa > Chordata > Mammalia > Primates > Cercopithecidae > Piliocolobus > Piliocolobus tephrosceles. Next base: position 51,492,608 of record NC_045444.1, read on the forward strand.
GCTTTTTCTCCCACAGTCATGTCTTATATAAATATATCTGAAATCTCTCCACTTATCTCCATTTGTTTTGTACCATATCACCGTCCTCTTTCTCCTGGACTGCTGCAGGAGCCTTCCAGATGCCCTCTCTGCTTCCTCTCTTGTTTAAGCCTCAGCCCCTTCTCTATGCTGGCATCTTCCAGTCATTTTCAATTCATCAATCACTTTCAATTGAACTCATTACTGTGGCTTCCACAATCCTGTACTTCCTTCCTATACTTTATCCTTCACTCTCCTGCCTTCTCTCCATCTCCAAACTCCAGCCACACTGATCTTTACTCAGTTCTTTGAATATGACAAATTTCCTTACCCTAAAATTCTGCTTGGAATTTTATTCCCAATGAACTAAATAAAGATCTAAATATTTTTTAAAAATTATAAAATGTACAGAAAAAATATAGGAAAATATATGTATGTCAGAGTAACATACTGTAGCATGAACTGGAAAAAATACTATATATTTGGGTGCATTAAAATAAAACTGAATACATAACCAAATACCCCACCAAGAAAGTGAAAAGACAAGCTACAGACTAAAAAGAGATATTTGTAAATCGTTAAATGACAAGGAATTAGTATTTGAATGTAAAAGAACTGCAAAAATAAGGAAGAGCTAATGCAGAAAAAAAAAATAGACATAGAACCTGAGCAGATAATACACCAAAAAAAAAAAAAAAAAGGCTAACACAATTATGAACAGCTATGTAACTCTGTTAGGAACCAGGGAAATTAAAATTGAAAGAAGACATCATTTCATGTATGTCATATCATCAGATTAGCAAAATTTTAAGCGTTTGAAAATACCATGTATTGACAAGCATGTGCTAAAGGAGGAACTCTCCTAACACTGGCATGAGTGTCAGGTGATTAAATTACTGAGGAAACCCAGTAGTGAAAAGTGAAAACCGGAATAATTGTCCATTTGAGTAGGATTGCATAAGGTGCAGTTGGTTCATATTATGACAAATTGGAAAATAAGTTGAATTGAATAGCCAGATGTACATGTATATGCAGTTAAGTGAAATATACAAATTGCAAAACTCTATAGTATGATAGTACTTACATAATTAAAACACACACAGAGAGCAGCACCATTTTTTTATGGAAGTAAAAATATAACATAGGAAGGGATAATACACAAAAATGTGAGGCTTACAACCTCTAGAGATGAAGAGTCGAATGGATGGGAGTGCCTTAGCTATACTCTCTTACTTTTTTTTGTATTTTAAGAAGACCAATCTGAAATAAATATAGCAAAATATTAACATCCATAAATATGGGTATTAAGCACATGTTATTTTCTAGAAGCATGAAATAGTTTATAGTTTTTAAATATGTTTGAAATACCCTATTATATATATATATACACCTTTCAATTGGGATGAAAGTCCAAAGATCACCTTACCACTCCTTTGTGCCATTATTTTCTCTTTCAGCAACTCCTCCCTTTTTTTCCTTCATAGGACATATCACAATTTGCAATTATTTTATAGTATACTGTTTTTCTTTTGTCTATCTGTCTTATTTTGTATTCCTATAAGGAAAGGGCAGAAGAACATTTTAGCACAACATTAGAAACTTCCAGGCCAAACTTGGCCATCGATTAGAACTAAATTTTAACAAATCCATTCAGAGCATTCATCTTGTTCACAGTGATAGCCAAGTGACACTGTCACATATTTTCTTGAGATCCTTTCATACATATTTATTACCAAGTCTTAAAAGTAGGGACCCATATCTTCCCTAGGTGTTCAGCTCCAGTCCCCACAGTGACATTTAGAAAAATCACCCATGGAAATTGCTTCTGTGCTATAAATACACTATACACTGTCACACTGTATATATAGTTATATGTTCCACATAACATTTTCCCCCTGAGGTATTAAAACAGAATATTATTTCTTTAGTTGACCATCAGTAAAGTAGTTATCTTGTGTTTGGGAACTATTATGAAGAAAAATATATAGGTTTGCTCTGATGTTTCTTTCCCTAGTGCATCAGTTGAACTTGTGAGAATGGACTTCACTGGAAACTCATTCTATTTCTTGTAATTGAAAAAGCCACAGCCAAGGAGCCAGAATATTCTCTCTAGGTTTAGTTCTGTTACAATTTACTCTGACTTTGGTTAAATCATTTAACCTGTTTCTTCTTTCGCAAAATGTGAGAATAGATTGGTCTTCAAAGTATTATAATTTGCATCAGATTCTAGTAATCCCTCTTCCCTCCAAATATAGTATGCCTCCAATAGTCCCTTTTGCTTGAGTTATTTATAGTCTTATATTTGAGGACATCTTTGTGTTTTCAAAGTTTATGCTTGCATACTATTATTTACCTATATATAAATATTTACCTATATATAGGTCAATAATAGTATGTATATAATATATAATATATATATTATATATAGATATATAATAGTATATCTATCTATATATCTGTTTAATTAAGCCAGCCCCCAAACAAAATCCAATAAAATAATTCAAGATTTTCATTTTTGTGGGATCTACAAGATACAATAAAATATTCTATTAAACATATATATACTATTATTTACCTATATATAGTATTATATATATATAGTATATAATACTATATATATACACACACGCAGATAATGCACTCAAAGTATTGTACATTAGAACTGTGGAAAAGACAGTTTAAAAACTAGATCTTAGTAAAAAACGGAAATGATGGTTGGAAAAGGGAGTTGTATGTGTATGTTTTTCCACTGACAATGAAAAAAGTATTTATGTACTTAATGATTTTTCACAACTGTCTTCAAAGCTGCCTTTCGCTGCCATAAGTAAATGTTAACTTTGGAACATTTCATGAACACAGAGGAATATTTTTTAAAAGGAAGTAACAAAAGAATTAAGAGCAGGAAGGAATGATTTACCTGGAACATTTTTAAAAACAGATAGTCATCTGGTATCACGAAACGTTATTTATAAAGGTTAATATCTACATTTGTCTCATGTATGTGCTAATTGTGGTGAGCTTAATCCCACTTCTCAACAGAATATGCAGGCATACAGACAGTATATTTTAAAAGGCTTTACCTGTCTTAAAATATCTTCTACCATATGACTGAAATTCCCACCATTAATATGATCCCTTTGGGATGGTACCTTTAAGATGACTATTAAAATCCCCATACAGATAGCAGTCTAGTAGTTAAAAATGTAGTGTCTGGCCGGGTGCGGTGGCTCACGCCTGTAATCCCAGCACTACGGGAGGCCGAGGCGGGCAGATCACGAGATCAGGAGATCAAGACCATCCTGGCTAACACAGTGAAACCCCATCTCTACTAAAAATACAAAAAAAAAAAAAAAAAAATTAGCTGGGCGCGGTGGCGGGCGCCTGTAGTCCCAGCTACTCAGGAGGCTGAGGCAGGAGAATGGCGTGAACCTGGGAGGCAGAGCTTGCAGTGAGCCGAGATCACGCCACTGCACTCCAGCCTGGGTGACAGAGCAAGACTCCATCTCAAAAAAAAAAAAAAAAAAAAAAAAAATGTAGTGTCTGGAGTCAGATTACCTAAATTCTCATAAAAGACGTTCTAGTTAGAGGCAAGTAATGTAATATCCCCCACCTGTGGTTTTCTTATCTATAAATACTGATTTTAAAAAAAAAAGTACCTTATCTGCCTTATAAGCTAAAATGAGTGAATACAGGCAAAATGCTTTAATTTTACTTGACATTTCCTAAGCACCCAGAAAATGTTAACTATGATGACAATGATGACGATGATATTGATATTTTCAAGGAGGGACATCATACATTTTATTAATAGTTATTCACAAATTCTAACTAAACAGGGAGTAGGTCTCCAGACAAAAGAGGCATGTGACAGTTATGCTTTTGGAAGAGTGGGAGAGAAGCCTGGAAAAGATCGAGATGAGAGATGCAAACATTAATATCTTTAGATGCAGGCAGATCATGTAACTATGAGAAGCAGCCAGGTGTATGACAAGAAGGATGAATCACAGCCGCTATGGAAGTAAGAGTTCCCAGTATTTATTCTTCTATTCTTGCTGGCATTAGTCCTAAAATATCATGAGCTGAGAATAATAATCACAGCAGTAATAATTGGCATTTATCGAACTTTCATTAAACATTCAAGGGGAGGGATTGCACTGATATTTTATGTGCATTATCTTACTTACTTAGTGCAACCTATGAGGCATCTGAAGCTTGGAAAGATTTTAAGTAGCTACCTTTTCACAAAGCCAGTAAGCAATCATGCTAGCATTTGATTCTATGTTAATCTGACTCTGGGTCCTGTGCTTTAATATCGTTATATTATATTGTTTCCCACAATGAGTGTTGAAAACAGCATAATCAATCTTTCTTAATCTAGCATCTCTTTCCAAATTTCTGAAAACATAACATTTTGCATCCAACTCAGAAAATATAGTAAAGTGTACTGCTAATTAATAAAACAGCACATAGACTCCATTTTAAATGAGAGAAGCTCTAGAAATATTAGACAGGCTGGGTTCAAACAGAATACCCTGTTTTTGCTTACTAATTCTTTTGTGCATAAAACTTTTTGTACTGGCATCGTGCATCTTTGTCTTCTGATGCCATGGCCAATAAGTCAGAACTTTGGCCTCTTGGGTTTTTCTGAAACTGAACCACCTCCGTCTTCATTTGTATTTATTTATTTGAGTGGTATTTTCATTTCCTTTGAGTAAAAGGAGAAAGGAAGAAGAGTTGCTGACACTGTCGTGACTGAAGGAGTAAGATTGGGCATTGTGGCACCTCTCAGCCAGGGCTGCTTCCTTACAGGAAGTGCTTCAGAGCTGCGGAGATGGGAGTGATTTGGCAGCTGCCACCCCCTTGATTGACCGCATCAGGCTTTAAAAATATCAATTTAGCATCAACCCTTTGCAGAACTCTTTTGAAGACTACCTTAATGGAAACATGTGAGAGCTTTTATGAGTGCACTCCAAGAAACGATTTATGGGAAATAGTCACAACAAGTGTTTGCTTGAAGTCTGTTGGACTCATTCCTCTGAACTCTAGGCACTATCAGAACATCAATAAAGCGTGAATTTTGAGTAAAGACCAAGGCAGATAAATAAATATTGGCATTGGTATTTCTGGAAAATTTTCTGTAATATTTCTCAAGGACAATTTGCTGGAAGAAATGGATAGTAACCTGATGCTTAAAAGTCGAAGAGGGAGGGAGGAGGGAAGGAAGAGATAATGCAGTTGACTAGATTGAAAATGTATATGTACATGCTCAGAATATGGGATTAGGAAAAGAAAAAGTGTAGTAAGCAAGGGGAAGTATTGCCAAATGGAGATATGTGCTTGGCTCAAGCATGTAGACAGCAAGCAAGTGGGGGATAAATGAGAACACCGAAGATGATGACTATGTGAGGCAACACAATTGTTAATTGGCTAGATTTAACCATTTCACTATATGTGTGTGTATGTATATATATACACACACATATATCGTGAAAGTATATATATGTATATACTTTGAAACATTATGTTATACTTGATAAATACATACAATGTTGTCTGTCAAATTAAAAAATAAAAGAATAAAAATTATAAAACCGATTGCTACTGTACCAGATATCACCTCTTAGTTTCTAGTTTACTTTTCATTTCAACCTCATGATAAGGGTGGGTTTCCTTTCCAGTGATAAAAAAAAAAAAATTGTGAGCTATAAAAATGATGCTCACTCTTACACTTTACATAAATTAACATATTTTAGTTCTCACTGCAATTCTATGAAATAGGTTCTATTTTTAATCTTAATGTTACAGATGATGTAACTGGAATGTCAAGAAGTTCAATAACTTTCCAAAGGATCCTACTGTTAGTAAAGTTGTGAAGCCAGATTCAAACCCAGACCAGTCTCAGTTCAGTGTTTGAACTCTTAATATAATGCCTGTCTGTAGAAGCTTCAAAGTTTCTACTTAATGATGTATAATTCTTAATCTAGCTTGATTTTAACATATGCAGAATTCTCCATGGGTGTAGTTTAATTTTCCAAGTATTAAATAAAATCTTTGTAATTTACTTAAAGTCTTTATTGTATAGCTTTATTTATAGTGCCCAAAAAGTAAAAACATTTATAATTTAACACATTTGCTCTTGCCTTTATCTTTTTTTGTATAAAAGTTATCTTTACATTGTCTAGGTGATATTTACAAAATCACAAGATGCTTGCCAAAGTACTAAATGCTTTCCGCTATATACAAGGTGTTCTTTGAAACATTATTTTTGTTGCTATTCTTGGTAGTCAATTAATTCTCTAATTTTCAAAATTGTATTATATCTGTAGTAACAAAATTGATTACCTTAGAATTTCGGAATAGTAAACTATGCGTGTGTAAAGCAGAGTGCAAAAGAGTACTATATGACCTGCATTAATTTTACTAACATTTCGGGAAAAGTATCAGTTATAACCACCTAAGTCAACATACAAATATCAGTAGTGTGTCTATACTTCAGTAATGAACTAGAAATGATCATTTCTTTGTGTTGTGAACATTCAAAATCCTCTCTCTTAGCTTTCTGAAAATATACACTAAATTATTGTTAGCCATTTTCACCCTACAGTTCCACAGAACACTAGAATTTATTCCTCCCACCTAGCTATAACTTTTTATCTATTCGTCAACGTCTTCCTATCCTCCCCCTTCCCCTACAATTCCCAGCCTCTAATAATCACAGTTCTACTCTCTACTTTTATTAGCCCAATTTTTTTTTTTTAGCTCTCCCATATAAATGAGAACATGAGTGGCGTTTGTCTTCCTGTGCCTGACTTATTTTATTTAACATAATGTCCTCCAGGCTCATTCATGTGGCCATAAATGACAGGATTTTATTATTTCATGAGTGAAAAGTATTCCATTGTGTATACATACCACATTTTCTTTATCCATTCCTCTGTTGATGGACAATTAGGTTGATTCTATATATTGGCTATTGTGGATAGTGCTGCAGTAAAGTTGGTATCTCTTCAATATACTGATTTCCTTTCTTTTAGATAAATATCCATTAGTGGGATTGCTGGATCATGTGGTAGCTATATGTGTAGTTTTTTTAAAGATACCTCCATACTGTCTTCCATAATGGTTGCACTAATTTACGTTCTTACCAACAGTGTATTCATGTCACCTTTTCTCCACAGTTTTTGCAGCACTTGTTGTTTTTTTGTCTTTTTGATGAGAGCCATTCTAGTTGGAGTGACATGATGTCTGATTGTGGTTTTGATTTGCATTTCTCTGATGATTAGTGATGTTGAGCATTTTTTTTATAATACTTGTTGGCTATTTATATGTCTTCTTTTGAAAAATATCTATTCAGATCCTCTGCCCATTTTTAATTGGATTGGTTTTTTTGTTGTTGAGTTGTTTGAATTCTTCATATATTCTGGATATTAGTCTCTTGTCAGATGAATAGTTTGAAAATATCTTCTTCACTCTGTTGATTGTTTCCTTTGTTGTGCACAAGCTTTTTATCCCGATATAGTTCCACGTATCTATTTTTGCTTCTGTTGCCTAAGCTTTTGAATTCTTACCCATGAACTCTTTCCTTAGTCCAGTGAGCTGCAGAATTTCCCCTGTGTTTTCTTCTAGGAGTTTTATAGTTTTGAGTCTTATGTTTAAGTCTTTAGTTCATTTGGAATTGATTTTTGCATACAGTGAGAGATAGGGGTTTGGTTTACTTTTTCTGCATATGAATATTCCGTTCTCACCAAACCACTTACTGAAAAGACTATCCTTCCCCTATTCTATGTTCTTGGCACCTTTGTTGAAAACAGGTTGGCTGTAATTGCATGGATTTCTATTTGGGTCTTCTGTTCTGTTCCAGTGGTCTATGTGTCTGTTTTGATGCCAGTACCACACTATTTTGATTACTACAGCTTTGTAGTGGATTTCGAAGTCAGGTAGTGTGATGCCTCCAGCTTTGTTCTTTTTGCTCAGAATTGCTTTGGCTGTTCTGGGTCTTTTGTAGTTCCATAAGACTTTTAGAGTTGTTTTTTTACTGTGAAGAATGTCATTGGTGTTTTGATAGAGATTGCATAGATTTATAGATTGCTTTGAGTAGTATGGTCGTTTTAACAATACGAATTCTTCCAATCCGTGAGCATGAATGTCTTACTATTTTTTATGTCCTCTCCAATGTCTTTCATCAGACATTTCTTCAGTATCTTTTCATCACACCGCTATCCTGTCTAAGATTTGTAATGTTCATTGTAAGATCTTTCTTACAATGTGTTAGATTTATTCACAGGGTTTTTTTTGTTTGTTTGGTTGTTTTTTTGTTTTTTTGTTTTTTTTTTTTGTAGCTGTTTTAAATTGATTGATTGATTGATTTTTCAACTAGTTCATTATCAAAATATAGAAACACTACTGATATCTGTATGTTGATTATGTATCCTGCAACTTTACTGTTAATTTATTTATCAGTTCTAACATCTTTTTGGTGGACTCGTCAGGTTTTTCTACATATAAAATCATGTCATCTGCAAAGGACAATTTGACTTACTCTTCCAATTGGGATGCCCTTTATTTATTTCTCTTGCCCAATTGCTATGATCAAGACTTCTAGAACTATGTTGAGCAAGAGTGGTGAAAGTGGGCATCCTTGTCTTGTTCCAGTTTTTAGAGTAGAGACTTTCAGCTTTTCCCCATTCAGTATGATGTTAGCTGTGGGTTTATCATAAATGGCCTTTACTGTGTTGATCCATGTTCTTTCTATATCTAATTTCTTGACAGTTTTTAATCATGAAGGATTGTAAGATTTTATCAAATGCTTTTTCTGCATCTATTAAGATAATAACATGGTTTTGGCCTTTATTTTGTTGATGAGTTGTAACACATGTACTGATTTGTGTGTGTTGATGTGTTTACATTTTCATTCATTTCAATAAAATTTTTTAAACTTCCATCTTTATTTCTTCACTGACCTAATAAATGGTTAGGAGCATGTTATTTAATGTTCATGTATTTTTACACTTTCTAAAGTTCTTCTTGTTATTGATTTCTAGTTTTATTTCATTGTGGACTGAGAAGATACTTTACATGACTTTGATATTTTTCTATTTGTTAAGATTTGTTTCATGGCCTAAAATATGGTCTATCCTGGAGAATGTTCCATGTGCTGATGAAAAGAAAGTGTATTCTTCAGCCATTGTATTTAATGATCTGTAAATGTCTGTTAAAGTCATTTGGTCTATAGTGAAGTTAAGTTCTATGTTTCTTGTTGACTTTTTGTCTAAATCATCTCCCCAATGCTGAAATGTGGTGGTGAAGTCCTATTATTGCTTTTGTGTCTCTCTTTAATAATATTTACTTTATATAGCTGAATATTCCAGTGTTAGTTGCTATATATACTTCGAATTGTTATATCCTCAGTTGGGCGTGGTGGCTCACGCCTGTAATCCCAGCACTTTGGGAGGCCGAGGCAGGCAGATCATGAGGTCAGGAGACCAAGACCATTCTAACATGGTGAAACCCCATCTCTACTAAAAATACAAAAAATTATCTGAATGTGGTGGCAGGTGCTTGTAGTCCCAGCTACTTGGGAGGTTGAGGCAGGAGAATGGCCTGAACTCAGGAGGCAGAGCTTGCGTTGAGCCAAGATCATGCCACTGCATGCCAGCTTGGGTGACAGAGCGAGACTCCATCTCAAAAAAAAAAAAGAATTGTTATATCCTCTTGCTGAATCAATCTCTTAATTATTATATATAATGTTTTCTGTCTCTTTTCATTTTTTAACTTAAAATCTATTTTGTCTGATGTAATTGTAGCTATTTCGGCATGCTTTTGTTTTCTGTTTATGTGGAATATCTTTTTTTTCATCCCTTCACTTTTTTTTTTTTTTTTTCTGAGACAGAGTCTCACTCTGTCACCCAGGCTGAAGTACACTAGTCCAATCACAGCTCATTGCAACATCGATTTCCTGGGCTCAAGTCATTCTTCTATCAGCCTCCTGAGAATCTGACACTATAGGCACACACCACCATATCTGGCTAATTTTTGCGGGTTTTTTTGTTTTTGTTTTTTTAACAGATTGGGTCTGACTGTCTTGCCCAGGCTTGAACTCCTGGGCTCAAGTGATCCTCCTGCCTCAGCCTCCTGAGTCACTGGGATTGCAGGCATGAGCCATCATGCCCAGCTTTCATCCCTTCACTGTTATTCTTTGTGTATCTTTACAGATGAAGTGAGTTTCTTGTGGGCAACATATAATTGGGTTTTGTGTTTTTATGCATTCATCCAGTCTATATTTTTTAACTGAAAAATTTAAACTATTTACATTTAAGGTTGTTATTTATAGGTGAGGACTTACTCCTATCATTCTGTAAATTAGTTTTTGATTGCTTTGTGTATACTTGGTTCCTTTCTTACTTTCTTATTGTACATATTTGGTTGTTGGTGGTTTTTCTCTAATGATAACATTTGTTTCTTGTTTGTTTCTTTATCATTTGTGCATCTGCTCTACCAGTACATCTTATACTTTTATGTATTTTTATGATGGTAGACATCATTTTTTGCTTCCAGATGTTAGATTTCCTTAAGCATTTCCCGTAGGACCACACTAATGGCAATTAATTCACTCAGGTTCACTTCTCTGGCAAATAATTTATTTATCTTTCATTTTGAAGGATAGCTTTGCTGAGTTATTTTTAACTAACTTTTTTAAAAAACACTTTGAATATATTATCCCCTTCTCTCCTGACCTGTAGATTGTTGCTCAGAAATCTGCTGTTAATGTGAGAGAGATTATCTGAGAAATCTAATAATCTGCTGTGCAAATAATGAATTGATGCTTTTCTGTTACTGTTTTAAAAAATTCTCTATCTTTGATTTTTGATGGTTTGACTATAATGTCTCTTGGAGAGAATCTTTTTGAATTAAATATATGTTGGATTGTTTGAGCTTCCTGTGTTTGGATGTCTAATATCTCTTCCAATATTTGGTCATTTGATGCGTTTGCACATTTTTTCATTCTTTAAATTTGTTGGGTTTTTTGTTCTATATATATTTTTTTGGTCTGACTGGGTTATTTCAAAAGACCTGTCTTCAAGTTTAGAAATTCTTACTTCTGCTTGAGCTAGCCTGTTTTTGAAGCTCTCAATTGTATTTCTCATTTTATTTTTTGAATTCTTCAGTTCAAGGATCAGTTTGGTTCCTTTTTATATCTAATTCTCTTGAATTTCCCATTCAGATCATGAATTATTTTCTAGTTTTTTAATTATCTATCTGTGTTCTCTTGTATCTCACTGAGTTTCTTTAAGACCATTATTTTGAATTACTTTTCAGACACTTCATGGGTTTCATTTTCTGTGAGGTCTTTTGCTGGAGAATTGCGGTTTTCATTTGGAAATGTCATGTTTCCGTGCTTTTTCATGTTTCTGTATCATTACGTGAGAGCTGCACATCTGGCATAATAATTGCTTCTTCCAGTTTTATGGGGGAAACTTTCACATGGAAAGAATTTTTCCTGTAGATGTATCTATAGTGTAAGTTGGGTAGGGTACTTTGGTTTTGGTTTTGGGTGGGCATTGTAGCATAGTGTCCATATGATTTCCTTGGCTGTAGTCAATATCAGTAATGTCTACGTTCTTCAGTGACTTAGGCAGCAGTTGTTTGTGGAGGCTGTGGTGAGGCTTTGCTGGAGATTGTGGTGCCAGGCAGGACAATCCTCAGGCCCCTGGGTGGCACATGTGCGGACACTGGCTGTGGCAATGATGGGCTGAGCAGGCTGGTCCTTGGATCCCTGGTTGGTGCATGCAGGCACTAGCAGTGGTTGTAGTGACGTAGAAGGGCTGTGTTTCCTATCCCTGGATGATATGTATATGTAGGTGTGTGGTGGTCCTGCAACTGGAGGGGATGGTCATAGCAATGGTATTCCCAGACATGTGGCTTTCAGACTCTGTTAGCCCATTCTTCAGCTCCCTATGTCCTGTGCGTGGCCCACATAATGTGCTTGACCACTTGTTCCTAGGGGTGTAGGGTACTGCATGGGCTTGGGTGCTGGAGATGCACCTGAAGCACTGGGTCCAGCTGGTGTCACAATGCTGTAGCACTCTGAGTGGATGTGGAGAGATGTTGGCAGGACCCCAAGGATGTCAACATGCAGCGGTTATCGGGCCCCAGGGCAGGTTGTAGTCTGAATGTTGGCTCTGCTTTTAAAAATGGTGTCATGCTACAGCAGCTTGAGTCCTGAGGAGTGGATAGGACCAAGCATGAATTTCCTTTCTAGAACAATGTAGTAATGTGAACTACATGCAGCTCCCTGTACTTGGCTAGGGCCTGTGAGAAGCAAGAGGCTCCTCTGTAGCTAGGATTGCAGGTATCTGTGATGGGAATATGGTTTATTGAGGATCTCTCACTCACATTTTTCCTGCAGTGAGAAGTCCATCCTGGCTTTGAGCCAATACTGGCTGACTGCTTTGCTTCCCTCTCTGTGCTGCCATCTCAAGTTTCTGTGCCTCAGAGGATCCCTGTCACTTCCCTGCTGAATTCTAGTGTTCTCCCTTAGACACTGTATTTGACGTGTTAGCTGCAAACAGTTTTGGTTCTTCTCTGTGAAGCATGTTATGTTATTAACATAGCTGTCATTGTCATCAATTTACTAATACAGACTACCCAAATAGTACCGTCATTTAATTGGGCTCTATGCATTTCATAAAGTTGGGCAGCCTTGCTGTTGAGGAGCTATGCAACAGAAAGATCGTATGAACCAACAGCTAAACAAATTGAACATTTACACATTTTACCCCATTTCATAGAACTATGTAGCCAGCATTAGGAAATACTTGCTATCCATTCACCTCTTCCTCTTGTCCAGAGTCCACACAGAGCAAATCATATATGTGGAAGGATTATAGAGCGCTAGAAATAATAGCCTTCATGGGGATGAGAAATGCTCTAAGGTGAAATATGAAGACTATATTAGGTGAAAATATTTTGAGTTGGTCTGAAAGGATAACTCAGTAATATACTAGAGGTTGGAGAAAGTAGAATATACCAACATTATGCTAGATTATCCTTATGAATGTTTTAATTATGTGGTATGAGTTTGGAAAGCTGTTCAAACATTCGGTAACATGCTAGGTATACACTTCTTTTCATTTAGACATACCCTTCCTATTCTTTCTTCAGGGATGGTTAAATAGTTGATAGCATTTTAAAGTCATAAAACTGTCAGTCATGAATTAGTTAGTGTGAGTGCCTTTGTGTCTAAAAGAAGGTACATGAGGGTCCCAGTGTTGTGAGTATCTTATTATAGGAGAACTAAAGTAAAATAGAGAAAAAGAGCAACCAAAAGGTAAACTAAAGCTAAATTTCTTAAGTAAATACAGTTACCTACAATTGTTCCTAGAAGATGATAGAGTGAGGGATTTCATATAGGAAAATCTCTTCTTCTGTGTCCTGATTTTTCATTTACTGACTTGTAATATTTAAAAATTACAGGATATTTATCTTCCAACCTAAACTCATTTTGATTCAAATTCATACAATCTGAAAACTACAACTATGGAGTCATATTGACTCTTTTTGCTACCAGAAAGTATTTTATTCGTGGTGAGGCTAAGGAACAAACAGTGCCTCTCAGGGGTTAGTTTGTTGGGGGCCACATATGAATTTTTTCATCCCCTATTGTACCTCACAGCGGCTGGCAAAGTCAAGAAAGTGGCAGAAATCTCTAGAGAGAACACGTCTTTTAAAAACTCAAGTAGAAAGTTCTACACACACACACACTCACACATAATGGAAGACACTATGAAAAGGAGAAGAGTTAGAGGCTCAAATTCTTGTCTGATATCCTGGCATTTATCCACTGACAAATATGCTAATATAAGGAAGTTTTAACCTGGTACATTTCCCTAGTAGTCAGTCTGACAAAGATAATGAATTAAATATATAACCACCTAAGTCAGAGGACTTTTTATCTTTAAGATTTCTAAACTTGAAATTCCACATATAAAAAGTTGAAAGAGCTCTTTCAAATTTATTAGAGCAGCCATTCATCTAGTTAATTAAGTTAAACTTGCTACTCAGGTTGGGGGTACATATTCTTAGTAAGAGCAAGACTTGGAAACAAAAGGAAAATTCTGAGATGAAAGGTCTAAACTTGAAGTGGACGCCCAAAGAACACGCATTTCTCCTCTTATTCCTAGGGAACTTATATATCACAGAAGCAAAAATATTTAGTTGCAAAATTTTTAAAATGTAGAAATAAAGTCAGCTTTCTAGTTAAAATTGCTGCATGGTTTTCCATAATTGTTGCAAGACAAAGCATATAAGCATGATACATTTTTACACAGTTTTTCTTTGTGATCAATGTGTTATAGCCAGAGCTTACAGCCATATAAACCTTCCAAAAATTATCCAAGAAATCTAATAATCCACTGTGGGAAAAAAAAAAAGGAAGAAAAGATCAAACATTGCCTGGAAAGTGAATAAATAATATGTTTAAATGTATATATTTTTAAAATCTATATGACTGATTTTATAATGAAATAAAACATATCCACTTAATTACAGGTCCAAAGTGGCTTTTGTCCATGTAGTTTTCCAATTAAAAGATGATATGAGGAATAATTTTGATATTAAAAAGGAACCTCAGTCTTGAACATATTGAAAAACTATTGCCACTAAATGCTAAAATATGATTTGCTTAGAAATGAGGAAATGTCTAACAGGGCTGGTAAGGTAGACCATTCAGCATTTATTAGCATTTCACAGATATCTCTGTCATTTACAAATAGCTTACTTTGTTTCAATCAACAGAACAAAAAGTGTTGATTTTGTGGCTGATTTTCCATTATATTCTATAATGTAGGCCCATAGTAGGTCGTATGAGTACTGGTAGCCCATAAATGCAGTGGCTGATACCTTACATTTGGTATTTGTCAGTTGCCTCGTGGTTCAGTGAATCCACACATATTTTCATAGAAGGAGTTTATCTGTAGGATATTACATTATAATTCCTTTACTACAACCAAAATGTCAGTGTTGCCTATGGATTAAGAGGCCTCAAGTTTTCCTTTCCATCCCTGAATTACATTTTTCTCCATATATATTATAATATTATCATTATGTTTTATCCTTTATATATAACTAATTATTTAACTGACCTTTTTCTAGCCTGCTTTTCTTCAACATTACACTTTAGGAGAGAAATGACCATCATATAGGTAACCTGGCCTCTCTTAATTTAATTTATTTCCTGATTGTAAAAGAACATAAATATATGATCACATTAAGATTTATCTTAAGCTCAAAGTCAGAATCCAAACTAAACAAATCACAGTTCCTGGTTAGCAGTCGTGGGCCATTGTAGTCCCGGGCGTTGTATTGAGTCCAGTCTGACCACAGCTGTTCTTGGCAGCTTTTTCTGCCAAGGCGTCCTACCAAAATATTATTATTTGTCTTCTGCTTGCCTCCTTCAGTTTTTTGGGTTTTTTTTTTTTTTTTGAAATACCATTGATGCCACCTCTGGCTTTTCATCTCACTTTCTTCCCAGCGGGCACAATTTTCCTCAAGTTTCTATTTGATATGCTAAGAATGGGAGATACAGAACAAAGAAATAAAACATGGCCTGGCCCTCAAGGAACTCCTAGTTTTACCGATGAGAAAAGGAGACATAAATTCCAGCGGAGCATAGAATGAGTCAGCAGAAGCAATAAAAAGTACATGAAGCAGCACAGAAGCAGAATATTACTTTTTAAAAGGAATGTGGACCAGGAATGTCTTACAGAGAAGAGGATGCTTAGCCATTTTGTTTTGTTTTTGTAGAAAATAATATAGTTTTATTAAAGAGAATTTAGTTCAAGTTATCATTATCCTTTTCTATTTGTCTTTGTTGTTCTTGATTGAGTTTGTACCATTGGAGGAAAACAATGGTTTGTTTTAAACACTTCTGTTACATTTTAGTCTTGATACCTGCAACACACAACTTACAAACATGCTTTATCTCCCTTTCTCTACTGCCTTGGTCTTATTTAGTCCTTACCTCTTATTATTTTGATTTTCCACTTGATATTTCTACCTATGTGTGCTATTAAATGTTTCTACAGATGAGAATGTTTATTTTGTTCTTTAGAGCATTCAGCTTTACCACTTAGAGAATTTTCTTCAGATCATTTAACACATTTCCCTACTCTCACAAATGGCAGGCAGAGCTTTCTTCAAGCTGGTCTCTTTATTCTATTTTGAAACATCTCCTTTCTAAAAGGCATCTTACTCTATTTCTGCCATATATTTCACATTAAAAAAATAACTTCTGAGATTACCATGGCATTTTGAAAAGAGTACCTTTGAATTTGAATGTTTAACGTTATTTTTCCTTACAGGTAAGTATTTTTAATTCTAGCAGCCTATTTCCCTTCTTTCATAAATGTATTGTTCATCATGCTATTAGGCAGCCAATTCTTTCTACTTTTCGTTTGGCTTTATAAATCATTTGATTGGTTAATTCTTGATCTATACATTTTTGTAGACATCAAAATATTTGTGTTTCTAAAAATAATATACTAAAGAGAAGCCTACATTTAAGTACCTTTTTTGGTGTCTATGTATTAGTTTAACTGCTGCAACAAAATAATAATAGCTTTAGCTACATTGTATAGTTTATGTTTAAGTATATTATGTAGCTTACACAAAATAGAAGTTTATTTCTCTCCACATAAAGCTCTAATCCTAAGTAGTCTACTGCTACTATGAAAGCTCAATGGGTTTGAGAACTCATGATTCTTCTATCTTGTTGATCCACCATGTTTAACACTGTTTCTCTCTCGTGTTTGAAGTTGGCTATGTCAGATCCTGCCACCATGTTCCCATTTCTCCAGTGGGAAGGAGATAAGAAAGAAATGGTAGAAAAGATACTTCTTTAAAAACAAAACCAAAGTTGCTATATACTGTTCTTACTCATACTCATTAGTCAGAAGTAAGTCACAGGATCCCACTTAACTGCAAGGAAGGCTTTAGCTTAAAATTCACTAGCTTAAAATTATATTACTAGAGAAGGAATAAAGAGGTTGGAGAAAGAGCTACTAGTCTCTATTACAGTCTATACTCACTCATAGCACTTTCTTCTCCTCCAACCCAGACATTATGTTTTTAGGAATTTGTACTGTACCTGTATGAGGCGTCTCCATACCTAGACTTTTTGGCATGCAGTAGGCTCCCTGTATCTGTGGGTTCTGCAGCCACAGATTCGACCAGTCTTGGTTTGAAAATATTTAAAAAAAAATAAAAAATAACAACATAACAATTTTTAAAAGGATACAGTATAACAACTATTTTCATTTATATTGCATTAGGTATTGTAAGTAATCTAGAGATGATTTAAAGCAGGGGTACCCAACCCCTGGGCCGTGGACTGGTATCTGTCCATGGCCTGTTAGGAACCCGGCCGCAGAGCAAGAGATGAGAGGCAAGTGAGCAAGCATTCCACCTGAGCTACACCTCCTGTCAGATCAGCGGGGACATTAGACTCTCATAGGAACACAAATCCTATGTGAACCACTCATGCATGGGATCTAGGTTGCGTGCTCCTTATGAGAATCTAATGATAATGTAATGCACTTGAATCATCCTGAAACCATCCCTCCCCAGTCTGTGGAAAAATTGTCTTGCACAAAACCAGTCCCTAGCGCCAAAAAGGTTGGGGACTACTGATATAAAATATATGGAAGGATGTGCATAGGTCCAATGCAAATACTACACCATTTTATATCAGAAACTTGAGCATTCATGGATTTTGGTAACAGTGGGGATCCTAGAACGAACCCCCCGTCGATACTAAGGGAACAGTGTAATCACGCTTTTGTGCTACATTTACATACTGAATTTTTAGTACCCTAGGCAGCAACATCTACAGCCATAAGATATTTTGACAGTGTAGTCACCGAGGACTCTCCCTCCTTCCTGAATTCCTGCTTTTGAAACTTGGATTCTACTTATAGGTAGCTGTTGTCTAGGCTTTTTGTCTCCTACTGTTACTTTTTCTAACTCTCTCCCTTTCCCTTTTAGAGCAGACTGCAAGGGAGGCAACTGTTGCCTATTTCCTTCTCTCCACAAAAGGGAGTATCTCCTCGTCTGGCTTTTCTTGTCATAACAGCACATGGAGTCTATTAGCCTCATCTTTCCATTCGTCTTTGAAGCTTTCTCTTATCCCTCTCACTCCTACAACCAATAACAAAAGAGTCCTAGCCACCTTGAACTGTCTCTTGCTTAATTACCTTGTTTCTTCTTTCATCCTCGTCTGTAAAGCAGGTTCAGGGAGAGCATTCTAGAATTTAGAAGGGAAGGAAGGAAAAATAGTCTTTATTTTATATAATTTGGACTTTTTAATAAAATAATGTTAATATTTTTATTTATTTTAAGCTTTCTTATGTGCATTCTGAAGCTAAAGGTAAAATAGACTCAGATTTTAGATTCTGAATATATGCACCCCACCCTGGTTACATGTAGCCTCCTGAAGGGAACGGATAAAGGCTTCATGCCTGCTCTATAGAATCGCCAAAGAGGGCTTCCATCAGGCCAGTCCTTTTTTCTTCCTGAAACATTCTCTTAAGTCACTCTTTTTATTTTTCTTTGATGTAAGCTCACAATTTCCTCACTTTCAGGGATTTAAATTACTACAAATATCCTGTGGGTTTATCCATTTTGAGGTAACCTGGTACCTACACAGTCCCTTGCTGGCCAGCTGCTCTCATCCATTGTTATATGCTGGTGCCTCATACATTTCCCCTGAGAGGTCCCTCTTCTACACAAAAGCTGCCTGTGTTTTCTTCTCTTAACTAAGAAGCCTTCTTTTCATCCTACAGTCCATGAAGAAAGCAAAGCACACTGAGGTTCTCACCCTTCCTTCCCCTGCCTCTCCCTGTTTCCTCCTCCTTCCCATCACCTCTTTCGTTTATTTATTCTTTTGCTTCAGCAGTCTCAGCTGGCATGCATGAGGAGTCTCTTAGGTGCCACATATCGTATTGTTCATCTCTACAACCAGTGAGGTGGGTATTCTCATTTTACAAAGAGGAAACAGGCAGAGAGAGGGTAAGAAGCCTGAGGAAAGTGGGAAACTAAATAGTGGCTGAGCGAGGATTGGAGTCCGAGTCTGACTGTGAAGCCAGCAACTACATCACACTGCCCCTCAGATATATGTGCCACATTGTGTTTTTAAAGAAGTCATGCAGAACTACTGAAACAACTTGACAGTCCAAGAGATCTCATTTCAAATCGTGATTCCCATCATTTTGGTTGTGTCCTAGACAGGTTACTAAATGAGCTCAATTCCTCATCTGCAAAATGGGACCAGGGATCCTTTCTTTCATTCAATAAGAATTTAGTGAGCACTTCCTATGTGCCTGGCATACTTCTAGGTATTGGATATGGTAGGGAGTAAGACAGACACTACCTGGTTCTCAAAGAACCAACATTTGGGTGAGGAGACAGGTAACAAATATACATACCGTGTAGTTGTAAGTGCTCTTTTAAAAAAAAGTGCCAGGCACGGTGGCTCATGCCTGTAATCCCAGCATTTTGGGAGGCCAAGGTGGTTGGATCATCTGAGGTCAGGAGTTTGAGACCAGCCTGGCAACATGGCAAAACCCCATCTCTAAAAAAAAAAGAAAAGAAAGAAAAATTAGCTGAGCATGGTGGCAGGTGCCTGTAATCCCAGCTACTTGGAAAGCTGAAACAGGAGAATTGCTTGAACCTGGGAGGCGGAGGTTGCAGTCAGCCGAGATCATGCCACTGCACTCCAGCCTCAGCAACAGAATCAGGTTCTGTCAAAAAAAAAAAAAAGAAAGAAACGATAAATGGGAGGCTAGTCGTGGTAGATCACACCTGTAATCCTAGCACTTTGGGAGGCCGAGGTCAGGAGTTCGAGACCATCCTGGCCAACATGGTGAAACCCTGTCTCTACTAAAAATACAAAAATTAGCCTGGCGCAGTGGTGGGCACCTATAATCCCAGCTACTCAGCAGGCTGAGGCAGGAGAATCACTTGAACTCAGGGGGCGGAGACTGCAGTGAGCCGAGATCATTCCACTTCACTCCAGCCTGGGCAAAAGAGTGAAACTCCGTCTCAAAAAAAGAAAGAAAAAGAAAAGAGAAAGAGGAGATAGTGAAAGAAATGAGGGTAAGAAAAGGCTTTTCCAGTAAGACTAAACTTAAACAGAGACTCAAATCAAGTAAGGGAAGGAGCCAGATGAATATCTAAGGTAAGAATATTCCAGGCAAAAGGGCAAGTACAAAAGTCCAAAGGCTGGATTTAATAACTAACTCAACAGCTTATAATAAGTTAATCCTTACAGTGTATATGGATTGGTGTACTGCAGGTACATAAACACCTTATTTCCCCCTTCAAAGTATTGCTAACACTCCATATTTCCTTGTCCAAAGCATGAGATAAATATTTGAGAACAGAGCATTTCTAAAAGCTTACTGTTTTGCTTCATTGCTGTAACATGCAGTTTCTTTTGACACTCTCCAAGCAGGTCAGTACAGACTTCCTGTTGTTGCTACCACGTGTTCTGCCACCTTTCATGGCTGCTGCCCTCTCCTCTTGGTACCCAGTGGCCAAGTGACTTCACCCCAGTGTGGACCAGCCTTTCTCATAGGTGAAAGCTCTTGACTCTTCCATACTTTTAAATGTAAGGATAAAATTACTTATATTCTTCCCAAACCAACAAATATCCATGCGCCTACCTATGGTTTCCCGTACCCTCAATTACATCTCATTTTCTCAAGAACCCAATGAACAGATCCTTTTTCCTTTCTGTAGTTGAACTTCCTCCACCATGTTGTAGCCTTCTTGCTGGCCTCCTTTCTCATGGGATACACATTGCTTATTCCGGCTTTGTGCTTTTATTTACTTTAGAGAAGGTTAGTTCTTCATGGCTGCCTTTGAACTCCTTCACTCCCCATTTGACTATTCTCTTTGGTCCCTGTTGGTTATCTTAGAGTTTCTATTAATGCATCCCCTTTTCCCACTCAATATTTGACTACTGTGGAAGCCTTCTGGGTAGCTGCACAACTAAGCTTGTTGCCTCCACTCAATATTCTTCTCCCTCTGGCCTGAGAATACCTTTACCTCTGAAGCATGCCTACTCATTTCCTCTTTTTAGCAGCCACAGTAATTTTCCTGCCATTTTCTTGATTTCTCTATTGTCTCTGCCAGATAGTTTGTTTTTCTTTGCTTTGTTCTTCTTTCCATTACCTGAAATCCTTTGCTATTTCCCCTGGAAGCTCTTTTGCACTGACTGCTCTTTCTATTATAGCCACAGACGGCTTTTCTGAGTTCTTTTCTCTTCGTTCTGGGCCCTTGAAGTAGGCATAGCTTACTTTTACTGGGAAATGATTTGTGGCAGTCTGCTAGACATAGCCTTTTCTGCCTCTTTAAAAGAACGCGCTGATACTCTCTCATCATTGAGTCCACTCTTCTCCCTTCACATTGCACTGATTGCATGAGTCATATGCAAACCATGCTTCTGGTGCCCTCCACTACTAGATATAACTCACTTCTACCTAAAGAAAAGTCTCGACCGGGCGCGGTGGCTCAAGCCTGTAATCCCAGCATTTTGGGAGGCCGAGACGGGCGGATCACGAGGTCAGGAGATCGAGACCATCCTGGCTAACATGGTGAAACCCCGTCTCTACTAAAAAAAATACAAAAAAAAATCTAGCCGGGCGAGGTGGCGGGCGCCTGTAGTCCCAGCTACTCGGGAGGCTGAGGCAGGAGAATGGCGTAAACCCAGGAGGCGGAGCTTGCAGTGGGCTGAGATCCGGCCACTGCACTCCAGCCCGGGTGACAGAGCGAGACTCCGTCTCAAAAAAAAAAAAAGAAAGAAAACTCTCTGTCCACTGAGTCACACTTCTTCCTCTTGTCACATGACCTTACTTTGACAATTGACTCCCCCCACCACTAGTAAGGATGGTTGCAAAGATATCCTTATTTGTTCTTCACCACCCAGAGACATGGTCAGGGCATGCGTTTTTCTCATTCATGAATGAGGAACTGTGCTCAGAGATGTTACACATATTCCTCCCACAGTACACAGTAAATGGAGAGCTCTCTCATGAACCCATTCTTCAGTAGACTCGTTTTCTCTCCACTGCCCTACTATATATATCCCAGTAAATTGTACTGGAGCTATCAATGCTTCAAAATGTTTGCTAAAACAAGCAAAAAATTCCCTTGAAGCCATTGTTGAATTCCTGAAGAGAATGGGTAGTTTTTAACCCCAGCCTGCCCAGTGGAATTGTCACAGAATTATCCTACCAGCCCTACTCTGGCACGATTTTATACCAAATCATATCCAAACCTTATAATTCATTGCTTACTCTTGTTTAGTATGTTCTTATTACAAATGAACCCTGAGGGATAGGCTCCAGAGATTCCCCAGCCCCTACTACAAACATACTCTTCTTTTAGATCTACTCTTTCCTGATACACCATTTTGTGCCTTTTCCCCCTATTTCTACTTCTTGTGTCTTCTTTTGTAGACCAATGTATCACACGTTTTCAATTGCTTTCTGTACTTATTATCTCCAACATTTCTCCTCATAGACTAGCGGTTCTCAAAGTATAGACCTGAAATAAAAAACATCAGTATTGGCCAGGCACAGTGGCTCATGCCTGTAATCCCAGCATTTTGGGAGGCCGGGGGGGGAGGGGGAGGCGAATCACCTGAGGTCAGGAGATCAAGACCAGCCTGACCAATGTGGTGAAATCCCATCTCTACTAAAAATACAAAAATTAGCTGGGCATGGTGGTGGGTGCCTGTAATCCCAGCTACTCTGGAGGCTGAAGCAGGAGAATCGCTTGAACCTGGTAGGGGGAGGTTGCAGTGAGCCGAGATCACACCATCGCACTCCAGCCTGGGCAACGAGAGCAAAACTCTGTGTCCAAAAAAAAAAATGAATCAGTATCCTGTGGGAACCACCAAATCAGAAACACTAGGGATGAGGGGGCCGGGCACAGTGGCTCACGCCTGTAATCCCAGCTTTTGGGAGGCCAAGGCCAAGGATCACTTGAGCCCAGGAGTTTCAGACCAGCCTGGGCAACATAGTGAGATCCCATCACTATTTTAAAAAGTTCAAGGAAAGAAAAAGAAACACTAAGATGGGGCCTAAAAATCTGTGCTTTTAAACAAGTCCTTCAGGTGGTAGAATTTTGGAACCAGGTAGTGCAGGCTCTTTATCTCCTCCTTAAATCTGTGGAAGAAAAATTGGTTACAGTGGCAATAGTTACACTGTGGAGATTGACAAACGCTACAAATCAGGGTAAGAGCCATGTGTTAAACATTTTCCAGCATATGACTGCTGCCAGTAATTCTGACACCAAGTTTGAGAACATTTTCATAGGTAATTTCTGAAAGTCACCCTGCTCAAGGGAAATAGTCTGTGCTCCACTTCCGCAGGCTCCCACCAAGTTGTTCTCCTGACATTACTCCCTCGTTCCTGCTTCAGGTTCTGGGTACAGATAGAGGACAAGAGTGCATCCTCAATGTTTGCCTCTGTCTGCCTCATTATGTAATATTCAACAACAGCAGATTCTACAGCCCTGGAACTCTCCTATAACCACGTCACTCGGAGTAGCTTTGCTTTCTTATGCTCCTGTTTGTGCATCTCATTCATGGAGGTAAAGCTGCCGTCGTTTTTCTCCAAAATGCTATGAATCCAGGAGTACAGTTATGATGCTTTTTTTTTTTTTTTTTCCGTGAGGCAGCTGAGGCATCACAGGTATGCGACTTGTCTCAGGTCATTTGGTTACTCATTGGACCAGAAGAGAGACCTAAATCAGAGGCAGAGTGAAATATTCTCCCTCCAGGATCATTCATGAAATATTCTACCAACTGAGAAATGAAGATATCTCGATATGTTTGATTCAGAAATCAAATTAGTAAATGTTAAACCCCAGAACCATCAGTAAACTGTGAAAATCCGAAGTGGTGGCCCAGCATTAATCCTATTTGATCTCCCTGCCTTTTTTTCCCCTTTAAAAGTTTTCATCTTTATTTATCTTCATTTTGCACTCTACCTTTCATTGATTCCCCTTTTATTTCTGGCTGCCCTGCCTGGTGCATTCCGCAAGCCATTCCTTCTCTCAGATCTAGAGGACCCCAAGCTGATTTCCTGTGGTTCACTTCTAACCACTTAAAAGAAAGGTTGCAGCATTTTCTTTTGTACTCAGGTGAATTTGATTGTTTAAAACAAGCTTTCTTTCAAAGACTCTCAACAGACTGTACAAAAGCTTAATCATCCTATCTGTATGTAGACTAAAATAAGACCTAGGGTGCATCATCCAAGGCTGTCTATTCTTTGATTTTTGAAGACATAAAAAAAGCTCCTTTTTTGTCTCCTTTTCTGCCTGAAAAATTAAATTCTAGTGTTCTCAGGAAACAATGCATTAATCCTAAAAGCGTGTATGTGTATTTTGAATTGGTCTTTTCGTTTTCTACTAAGACAGCATTTAGAATTGCCATTTTTATTTATTGTATACCTAAGATTGACTCCTTTTCCTTCAAGATTTTGTTTATTCCCTCTGATTTATTGCCTTTCCCTCTTTTCCTGTGGTGCTACCCATTTATAATGCCTTCTCTTTGATCATTTTGAAATCCACTATATGTTTTCCTGTTTGCTATCTCCCAACTTCCCCGTGGCATTAGCTGCAGTGAGTGGTGGACGCCTTGTCGGACCCGTGACAGCTGCCATGGGTCTTTGTTCCTTCAGCTGGACAGCAACAACTTCTCCAGCCTGGGTCTCCAGGATCCTCTCCAGAACTGCTTTCAGTATCTCTCTCTCTCCCAGTTATCAAATGAAAGACAAAGTAATCATTTTACATTTACTCTATACATGGATATATCTCTTACAGTTAATTTCAGCACCATTTTAGGAACACTGTCCTTGTACAGCCACCCTCTAGTGGGAATTTTATCAGAAATTATTGTATTTCTTATATAATACAATTGATGATATTTGACATGTTCAAAGTTAGCTCTTTGATTATTCATTGCCTTCATTTATTTAACAAACATTTATTAAAAGCCTACTAAGAGACATACAGAGACAAGTGAATGAATACCCCAGGGAGGCTAATTATTTGTTAACATTTTCTTATTAGGGCCAAGGTTTCTAATTATTTGTAGAGCTTTTTCATTATGCTCAAAATAAAAGATTTATTACCTGCACTAAACATTATAAAACGTTATAACTTAATCATGATTGCCTTACTATTGCAATATTCTGAGCCAGATAACTTCTGAGGAGGTATATTAGAGGGTTTTACATTTCAATGGTAAAATAAATGACTTGTTCTTCGTAAACAGCAGTTATGCCATGCATTATACACATTCAGAATTTCGGCTCCCTGTGACTATGACTTCAGGCAATTGACTAGGGACTAGAAACAATGTGTGTGTGTATGTGTGGGTGCAGGAAATTGGCTCTGCCTGTAAATTATGGGGGGCAGCTTGATGTGCAGGCCATGAGTGTCCTCAACAGAGATGAGTGGTGCCAGTGAAGGCGTTTTTATATTCTCACTCTAGGGAGCTATTTACTTTGGTGGGAAGACCAATGTACAAGTAGCCTGTCTTCTGTGGAAATCTAATTTTACTGACACATATATTTTATTTATTCCATTGGTATTCTGTAAGCTCTTATGGATGCCATTATAGCAGCTTTCCTGCCTTTAATGTACTATGGACATTAAGAAAAAGCATGATTTTCTCCATGCCTTAAAAGACCTCAGTCTATTAGAAGAGGCAGAAGTGGAAACAGATAAGTTACACAGATCAGTAAGTAAACAATCAGAACATGTCACTATGCTTAAATTACATTTTTATAGCCATACCTGTTCTATAAATCAGAAGTTAGCAAACTACAGCATTGCAGCCAAACCCACTCTTTCACCAGTTGTTATGAATACAGTTTTGTTGAAAAACAACTACTCTCATTCATCTACCTATTGTCTGAGGCTGCTTTTGCACTATAATGGCAGAATTGACTAGTTTCAAGAGTCTGAATGTCTCACAAAGCCAAATGGTTAATATCTGGCCATTTAAAGAAAAGATTAATATCTGGCAATCAAATATGGGTGAACGTGTTTCAAAGGGATGGGTTTAAATACTATTAATATTTAAAGTATCAGCTGATTCAAGACTTGCTTGTAGAATTTTTACAATTTCTGTGCTGCATGGCCAGGCCCAGAAATGATAACAAAATATGACTGTTGTCACACTAAAAATAATAGAAAATTATTAAACATTTTATGAGAATATAGCTAGGTGTTAATTCTGAATTTAGTGTGAACATGTTCTTTTTATTCTTTTATCAATGTCACAAGGCTGCAATTCTATTAGGAAAATAAAGTGAAGTGCCAAGCATGGTAGCTCACATCTGTAATCCTAGCACTTTGGGAGGCTGAGGCCGGAGGATTGCTTGAGGCTAGGAGTTCGAGACCAACCTGGGCAACATAGCAAGACACTGTCTCTATAGCAAATTTAAAAATTAGCATGTGTCTGTGGTCCCGTCTACTTGAGAGGCTGAGACAGGAGAATTGCTTTAGCCTAGGAGTTTGAAGTTGCAGTGAGCTATAATCGCAGCCTCGTACTCCAGTCTGAGTGACAGAGCAAGACCCTGTCTCTTTAAAAAAAATAACAAAAATAAGGAAACCAAATGTTGTTCACTCTCCCCATGAATGTTCTATCCCTGTAATGGAACTTTAGAGCTTTACAGTTATATTTTTAAAACCTAAACCTAAAAATCAACAAATCTAACCATCTTATGTTCAAATAGAGTCTCCATAAGAATACTTTATTTTGATTCATAAAAAGGAACTTAAATGAGTATTTCTTTATGAGACATTTAAATAATTATGGCATATGCCCCATGATTCAACCAGGTCTTTATTTCGTTACTGTTTTATCAGAACTTTGCATTATCAAGTTGAGTTGAAACAACATGGGCTACATGACTCACCAGCTATCAATTTTCATTTCCTATCTGCAAAGTAGAAATTCATTATATCATTTCTAAGGCTGTTCCAGAAATGAATAAAGCCTGAAAAATACTTAGCACTGTGGTAGCCATGTGAAAAATATTATCTTCCTTACCTTCTTTTGGTATATTCTATAATATTTGAACATTTTCTCATGTCATACTTTATGCAAATGCGGTATTTCTGTCACGTTAAACTTAGCAAAAAAACCACGTAAGTGAACTATACACTGATTGTGCAGTCAGGCTTGTTTAATATCTCTTAAAACATTCATTCCAGTTGTTACCTGAAAATACCGATTTAAGAGATTTAAATCTAGTGATGCCCTGTTCCAAAGGACTTAATAATGTCATGTTATTACTAAAAGGAAGGCAGCCAAGATTGTCTTTTATTGTTTCTTTCTATCACTTAAATCACCTATAACTATGTTGGCATAAGGATCACCAAAGTCCTAGTGTAAGCGGATTTATAGTCTCTGTCTTTAAGAAGGAAAGTAATGGCCTATTGTGAAGTCTCAAATTCTGGCATGGATGATATTTTGATTTTGTTATTTTTCTAGGATTTCTTATGAACCAGTGTGGAAAATATTTAGGTATGCTTTAATTACAAAAAGAAAGCAAGTTCTTCTGAATATCATAGCTTCTTTCATCTTGCTTTGTTCAGCATTCTAATGCCTTTCTTTGTTTTCCACATAAGAACTTCAATCTCCCAGCTCAAGAGCTTTCCAAGACTCCCCACTGAGCACAGAACAAAATCCAGTCTCCTGATCCTAAGATTTAAGCTTGAAACCATGCTAGCCTATTCAGCTATTACATGTTGAATACTAAGGCTGCCTCTTATTGCTTTGTTCATTTCCTCCTTGCTGAGAGCAATACCTGGCACATAGTAGTTGCTCCATAAATATCTGTTAAATATAACTAGTTACTAAAGTATAGACAGAAACTCCCCTGCAATCATTCATTCTTTGTGGCTCCCTGAATGTGTTCTTCCCCTTACAACCTCTGGATACTTTCCTGAACTGTTGAAATCCCATCCACACTTCCAAGGCCCTGCTCCACAAAGCCTCTCATGATCTTTCAGTAGTCAAAATTAATATCTTCATTGGGTTTTCATAACACTCCTTATGTCTGTTACACTATTAAACCAATTCATTTATTCTACAAATATTTATTCATAGACTATCATTGTAAAACTTATTTGAGGTCCGGCCCCGTGGCTCACACCTGTAATCCCAACACTTTGAGAGGCCGAGACAGGCAGATCTCTTGAGCCCAGGAGTTCAAGACCAGCCCGAGTAACATGGCAAAACCCTGTCTCTACTAAAAATACAAAAAAATTAGCCAGGCATGGTGGTGCGTGCCTGTAATCCTAGGTACTTGGGAGGCTGAGATGGGAGAATCACCTGAACCTGGGAAGTCAAGGCTGCAGTGAGCTAAGATCACACCACTGCACTCCAGCCTGGGCAATGGGAATGAGATCCTGTCAAAAAAAAGAACCACACACACAGAAAAACATTATTTGAAAAACAAACAAACAAAAAAACAAAACACATATTGAGCACCTATTCTGTCTGCCAGGAAGTATTCTAGGAACACAGCATACAGTGGTAAGTAAGACTGACAAGGGCCCTGTTCTTACAAAGGTTCCATTCTGGTGGCCAAGATGGATAAGAAACAGACATATGCATAACATCAAGTAATGATACAGACTCAACAAAAATAAAACAGAGAAAGAAAATAAAGAAGATGGATGAGTAAATAGCTCAGACAGAGGAGTTAAGGAAAGGATCTCAGAGAAAGGGATATGAATAGAGACCTGGATTACTTTAGGAAGTA
Organism: Piliocolobus tephrosceles; assembly: GCF_002776525.5. NCBI lineage: Eukaryota > Metazoa > Chordata > Mammalia > Primates > Cercopithecidae > Piliocolobus > Piliocolobus tephrosceles. The sequence continues at coordinate 51,521,470 of NC_045444.1, forward strand.
CCTAGGCCCTGTGCTAGGTGCTGAGAATTTAAAGACCAGTGAAGCATGTTCCTTGCTCACAACCTGGTGAAGAAGCCTACCTGGAGGTGATAACAATTACACTCTAGTGTCTAAAAAGTACTCTAATACATCCTGCAGAGGTAAGTCATTCTCACACTGGTATGGTTGCCTTGCTATTTGATGTGCATCTGTGTGCCTTACTTTATTGTTATCTCATCCAGAAAGGAGCATGTGTTGTTCACTTTGGTATTTCCCCAGAGTGCTAACAGTCCCTGATGCATTCTAGGCCCAGCAGGCTATTGAATCCAGCCAGTGCAGTCCTGAGGAGAGTGTTCCCAGACTTACACTGCAGCTGGGGAGGAGCCAGCCTGGAGCTCCTGGCTTAGTGTTCTCCGCTGAGGGAGCTGATTGCTCTCCCCCTGTGAATTGCTGTACACACTGAGCAGCCCTGCAGCAGCAGATCTGATGAGTGGGAGAATTGCCAAAGTGGGCAGCCAGGCTGGGCCTCTGGGGTGCCCGTGGGGGCAGCCTCTTATTTTCTGTTTGAAAAGCTGACTGAGATCATAGTGGAGACAAGTGGGCAGAACCTAGACAAAACTCATTCTTTTCTCTGTATATTTATAAAAAGTGTACCTCAACACCACGTAGGACAATTTGATTCCTTTTGATGACAAAAGCCTGCCTCCATTTTACTCCTGGGAAAAGAAGGAGCTTTAAAGGAAAACTTCAAATTCCACAGTCATTGGAAACCCTTACCCTCATTCCCAGAGGTACATTTGAGACTACAGTCTGTGGGCTAATCGGGTGCTTTAAGAAAGAGGTTAGCATTGGGAGAGGGCAAGTGAGACAGAAACAGGATTATTTGTGTTCTTACATGGTATCATAGGATGTTTATGCACACCAGACAAATAGAAATGTTGATACCCTATTTTATTTATTATATTGTTTTCATATGATATAATATTGCCTTGTCTAAAGGCAGTATCTTACCTGATGGTAAAACCAGTCTAGACTTGTTTAGTCTTTGTGTTAGAGGGGCAGTAAGCTTGTAGATGCTTTAGTCATGGGCCAGTACAGCTCACCAGGCTTGTAGGCCAGCACTACACAATTCTATAGGATTAAACATCTATTTGAGAGTTAGAGGTAGTCACTGAATAACAAACATGCAACTTTTCCTCCATCTCTTTGGTTCTACCCTTCCTTGCTCTATACCCATTATCTCTTTCCCTCCCCAGTTGTTCCTCCCGAGAATTGTAGAGTCACCTCCCACCATGATGCAGAGCCCTTCACCTCCCCACCAGCTTCTGCTTCAAAGCTCACATATCCAAACACACCATGGGGAGTAAGAAATACACCCAAGGGTAAAGAAACCTGTTTATTGTTATAACCCAGTTTCTTAAACTTATGAAATGCATGCTACTGTTTTAATAGTATTCCTATTAATGTTAAGAGAAACAGTGTCTTCCATTGGCTCAAATGACCTTTCTTGCTCTTATTAACTATGGCCAGTGACACATTCATATGTAAGCAGATTGGTAACTTACACAGAAGCTACTTAGAAATTGCCTGGATTCTAGGGGCTTAATATGTATTTATTCAGTGAATAAGTAAATATGAATGCATGTGTGCATAATTGGATGAATGAATGGATAATTTAGGAGTTTATAGGTAAGATTCTTTTTGAGTGAATAACATAGGAAGATGATCTGTATATTTTCAGAGGCCTGTATATGAGGATAACTGTACTAACTCCATCAAGACATGTGTCTTGAGATATTTTCCCAGTAATATTGATATATTTGTGTTTTTCCGATCCATCCTCTCCCATTAAGTTCTCATAACCCATAGCATCAACATTCAAGAGAGGACAAGTAATCATTATCGCCATGTCTAACTTTGGCTTCACTAGAACTAAATGAACAAATTAATCTTATATACTTAACATAAGTAGGTGCGTAACTATAAAAACATACATATGTAATATTTGTATATGTAAGTCATATGCATATTTTAATTCTAGCAAAACTTAATTCTAACAAAAATATTATTGTTTCCATCCATTCTAAAATTTCATCATGCTAATGCTACTACAATTTTTTAAATAATTAGAGTATTAAGTATTAATTAGTTCATTTACTAATTTTTTTTAACAATGGTAGAGCAAAACACATAGATTTGGTTTATGACTGGTGGCTTGGCAATGAGGGCAGTCACTGGGCAGTAGGGTTGACCTCTATGGAAGATATAACCAGCAGACCTATTCACAATATCACATGTGTCATGGCATACTCAGTTCTGATCCAAGGTAGGTTTGGTTGGCTTGTTTTTTTGTTTTGTTTTGTTTTTGTTTTTAGCTAAAATTTCTGATAGAATGGCACAAAGTATGGCAGAAGGTATTGCTGGATCAAAGCAACAGGTGAGTCACAGAACTATGATTCTAGGTTGATTTAACAAGGCTATAGCAGGAACTCATAATATAGCTTGAAATTAAAGGAACAAGTCTATATTCTGAACAGATGGAAAGACCTTAACAAGACTAGGGCTGTCACTAGGAAAGCTTGAGTTCTAACAAGGAAATGGAACGTGAATCCAGAAGCAAGAATAAGGCTACATCTTAAATTGTCTGGGTCTTTATATAGAGATTTGGTGGAAACCCTACTACCCAGTAGGTGTGAGTATGCCCTGAGATGGGGAAACAGATTAATTGTATACGTGGCATCGCTAATGGAGATGGAGCTATTAGTGTATTTTCATACTCATTATCATTGGCTCAGAATTAGGTGGTATTAGTACTCACAGCTGGTCGTGATTGGGACAGGAAAGGAGCGCCACATTCATGACCATTACTGAGTGGTTTCTGCTCTGTAACATACTTTATGGATCTCTGTGAATAAGTACCAGTGCTTATGCTTAATGGAGTTTTGAAAATGTAAAACATATGGTCATAAGTGCCAGAGTATAAGATGACTCATTTATAGGAATGCCATTTCATGCATGCATTAAACAATTTCATTGTCTTCAATTCAGAAAACTATAGTAGAAGTGTTTCTTAATGTACCAAATGGAGAATTTACAGTCTTTGTAAATCTACTTTTTGTGAATATTCATTGTGTGAAAGTTGGAAAGTTCAAAAAAGTGTACAGATACAGATTCATTACTCTAAGACAACCAGTATTTGCATTGTATTAACTCAGTATTTTTTGAAATGTACTATTATATAGTTGCTACATATTGTTAAACCCTTTTTAATACCCCTTTTTCACTGAACACTATATCAGGCATTTTCTAATATTATTAAAATATCTATAAAATTTTATTAATTTTATTGGCTACAAAAATATCCCTATATATATAGCACAAGAGATAGTCATTTTACTCAATCATTTCTATGAAGTCAGGCATTTAGGTGTTTTGTCAACGTTTCGTTATTATATTTAACTTAGTGATGAACACATTTTGACATAAATCATTTTCTAGGCTGGGAGTGGTGGCTCACGCCTATAATCACAGCACTTTGGGAGGCCAAGGCAGGTGGATCACTGGAGATCAGGATATCAAGACCAGCGTGACCAACATGGTGAAACCCCATCTCTACTAAAAATACAAAATAAACTGGGTACGGTGGCACATGCCTGTAATCCCAGCTACTCGGGAAGCTGAGGCAGGAGAATTGCTTGAACCCAGGAGGCGGAGGTTGCAGTGAGCTGAGATCGTGCCATTGCACTCCAGCCTGGGCAACAAGAGTGAAACTCCATCTCAAAAAAAAAAAAAAAAAATCATTTTCTAAATTTCTGATCATAGCCTTAATACTGATTCCTATATTTAGAACTATTTATTTTTTATTTTTTAAAAGATGAAGATTTTCTAAGGTTCTTGTTATACATTGAGGAATTGCTCTCTGAAAATGTTGTAATCATTAATATGCCAACCAGTAGTATAGAAAAGTACCTATCTCTGTGTACTCTTGCCACAACTGAAAATTTGTATAATTTTGCATTCTTTGCTAGACAGAAAAAATTATATTTTATAATTTTGATTTTTATTTCTTTGTGATCACTGAAGTTGAACACTTTCTTAAATATATTTTTAATATTTGACTTATTTTTTGTCAGCTTTGTATTCATAAACTTTGCTTATCGATTGTTGGGAAATGTCTTGTGACAGAAAAAGTACAGTTGATTCTCAATACTCATGATAGTTATGTCCTATAAGGTTTCAGGGAAGACTGATTTAGTAAATACAGAGTCGTTGCTCCTAGTACCTGTGAGCCTCTGGTCATAACATTTTCATCCACCAATCAATACATAATCTTGTTTTGTTTGTTTCCATTTAAAGACACCTTATTAAATATACGTTGTTGATTGATTAACATTAAACTCATGACCAACAACACTGCAACTTATGCCTGAAAAAAAGCATGTCTTGTCATGTATTTTCTCTACATGACACATCACTGCTTTCTTGCACTTAGGAATAATAGACAGCATTTGTACTTGGGGCCATTTTAAAACAGCAAAATTACCTACAAAAAGCACAAAACGTGCAAATAATGTGGCACTAAACACCATATGAAGGACACTTGTTTACAGTAGGAGAGTTGAAATAGGAAGGCAAAAGTCACCTTGTTCAGCTTCAACTGGGAACCTACACATGGGACAACTCAATTTTTCACTGTTCTGCGAGGTCTGTGAATGTGTATTGATTTGGAGTTACAAATAAATTCAGAGTCTATAAATAATGAGAATCAACTGTTTCTTCATATCTTAGTGATCTGGCCACAAGGTGCATGGTTACATATATGGCTGAGTGAAGAAGTTAATGAGTGGATGGTTAAGTATAAATCTGTTCATTTTAAAGGGAACAAGTCAAAAGGTGTCCTTTAAATCCCATGATTTTGAAATATACACAGGAGTTGCCATACCCAACAGCAAAGAAAGGACAAATCTGAGAATGACAAAGTCAGCATTTTGACACCTGAGGAGATGCAGCAGACAGGGAAATGGAAAGGGCATTGCTGTGAAGCCAGGCAGAGTTGAATGTGAGACTCATTTTCCAGACTTATGACCTTGGAGGAGAGCCCCTTGGAGCCTCTAATTCCTCCTTCAGAAAATCAAGATTAAAATATCCATCTTAGACTGTCTCTTACAGATACCTTTTGTCTCTCATTCATAATGATGACCCTAGGACTTAGCATTATTCCTGATATATTTGTCAATTATCTGTCAGAAATATATCAGATATTCAGTGTCCATTACCTTTATGTGCCAAAACCAAATATCAGATCCCAAAAAAAGCATTTAAATTCCAGAATGCTATACATTTAAAGTACAGAACAGAGCATTTTAATTGTAAAACCCTTATCATGTGGGGCTAGTTGCCTCCAGTAAATAGTTAACACATATTGATTCTCTGTGTCAGGCACTCTACTGCTTCATATAAATGATTTATGTGAATTCAAATCATATAAATGATTTATTGATTTCTTTACTTTTATTTAACACTTATATAGTACTTACTATGTGCCAAACTTTGTTTAATGTGTTACAAATATTTATTTAATCCTCATAACAGCACTATGTGGTGAGTATTATTATTAAAACCATTTATACTTAAGGTGACTGAGACAGATTAATTTGTCCTAGGTCACCCAGCAAGTAAATGACAGAGCAGGATATGAACTAAGTGCTTTTTGTCCACAGTTCATGTTTATGCCATTACTTCATCACTGCCCTAGGAGATTCCAGATAAGGAATTGATGCAATAGCTGACCTCAGGTGGCAATGAACCTACTGGTATGTTTCACTCCAAAGCCTGCATCATTAGGATTGATAGCTTCGGGCCACTAGCAGTCTGGTACTGCAGAGGCTTACAGGGGTTTACTACTTACGCTGCTTCTAGCAGCTTCTAAGATGCAGGTAGATTTCTCTACCCGTTTCCTAAATAATGTAGCTAGATTGCCTAATTCTAGTGTTTGGATCCTGGGAGCAGCAGTTCATAGGATATAACAAGGAAGCAGAAAGAGTATGAGACCATTCCAGAACTAATAAAGGAAGGCAATACAGTGTCAAGATTAACAGCCTGAGCTTGAGCTTGACACTGTCTGCATTCAAATCAGGCTTCTGTGTTACCAGCTGTAAGGTTTTGGTAAATTACTTCACCTCTCTGGACCACAGTTTCATTTACAAAATTGGTATAGTTTTGCCTATTTAAACTATGATCGTGCTGCTGTGAAGATTCAATGAATTCATACCTATAAAGCAATAAGAAAGGTCCTTGACACATGGTAAGCATACAAATAAAACATCACTAATAGAAGCAACATTTGAAAATAATCCATTTCCATCTCTTGTGTTCTAGTTCCATCTCTTGTGTTCTAGTAGGTTTCCAAACTTTTGTGGTCACACACCTCTATTATTAAAATGTTTAAACTTGCATACCAATATCTTTGTTTTATGTATAAATAATGGAAACCTATTGCTGTAGTAATAGATTGTGTGCAATTTTAAACCAGACCACAACAATGGTTCACCAGTTCTAGTTTACCTTTCTCTAATACCCTTGAGCTGCCCTGGGGCACCCCTGCGTTGTCAGTGCTTAGACCTCCCATCTCTGAAGAGTTCTTTACTCAAAGCTCTCTCTCGCCTCCTCCAGTCTTTCTCAATTCTAAAGACTTACTAAAGACAAAAGGGTAACTTCTTCTGTTGAAGGAAAGTAATTAAATTCATTATCATCCGGGAAGAGTAATAGTCCTTTAACTCTCCCAGGATTATTCACATACTCAAAAAATATTCTGTGTTATCCTTACTGAATCCTTAATCAAAGGTCAGGAGTCTGGGAACCACAGCAGGCAAGTCTACCTTAAAAGAATTCTGCTTCTCACTTTTTCCTTTTTTCCAACTCTAAAGTCCAAGAGACCCTTTGGGAAGTGAATTGGTCTCTGGCAGGGATCAGAGATGAAAATTTTCCTCATGTAAATCACTTAAAAATTAAATTTAGAGTTATTGAAGCCTGTGTACATGAGACAGAGATCAGAGGAACTGGTCAGTAGATAATACTGAGAACCAAGATTTGGAATTTTAGTTTGCTCCAGATGATAAAGGAAACATAGAAATTTTTTGAGAAGTGCTCTTTAAAGATAAAAAAGGTTGGATCCTGCTTTTATAAAATGCAGTATAAGCATTATTCTGCTCCTATCCAAGGAAATATAAACTCCTAAAATGTAGAGGGGAAACAAACCTCTTTATACCTTCCTTTTTACAGTCCAAGACTGAGGTTACATTTGGCTTTGGAAAGAATATTTCTTGTAACAAATAGCCCATATGTCATAAGAGTAGCACAGATAAAAGACAAAAATAGACTCTTTGGGATGTTTCTATGCATCCAGTTGTACCTGAGAATACACACACACACACACACACACATACGGTATGATGTATGCATTGCCCTATGCAGCATGTAGAAGTGAAAGCAGAGCTGTAGCTAATACCGCTCTTTGGGGCTGCCAAAATGATTCCAAAGAGCTTTATACTGATTCTCTCCTCTGGCAAGATGCTTGCAAAGGGAAGTATCTGTGAGCTCTGAGGAGACCTAGAGGAAAAATATATTTCACAGGAATAAAAACACTTCATTAAGCGTTCCTTAGGAAACCTTTCAGTTTGTAGACTCCTCACAGGAAAAGATTGTTTCTTCAGGTGATTTGAATTTTGCTTTCACATACTATATGATAGCTATGACATATTTACTTGTGAGAGTATTGTTTTGCAAGAATTGCAGTGTTTAGTAAGAGAAGTGGCATTGATAAAATTTCTGGGAAATCTAAAAATGGTTATGCATTTTTTTCTTTTTTTCTCTCTCTTTTTTTTTTTTTTGAGACGGAGTCTCGCTCTGTTGCCCGGGCTGGAGTGCAGTGGCCGGATCGCAGCTCACTGCAAGCTCCGTCTCCCGGGTTTACGCCATTCTCCTGCCTCAGCCTCCGAGTAGCTGGGACTACAGGCGCCCGCCACCTCGCCCGGCTAGTTTTTTGTATTTTTTTTTTTAGTAGAGACGGGGTTTCATCGTGTTAGCCAGGATGGTCTCGATCTCCTGACCTCGTGATCCGCCCGTCTCGGCCTCCCAAAGTGCTGGGATTACAGGCTTGAGCCACCGCGCCCGGCCTCTTTTTTTTTTTTTTTAGATTTAGTCTTGCTCTTTGTTGCCTAGGCGGG